>NC_090728.1:162310023-162637523 GCF_036898095.1 Palaemon carinicauda | reverse complement strand
AACATTTGGTTCTTCTATAAAAGAAAAAAAAAAAAGTTTTATGCCTTAGATATTAAGAGGTTATTTCCTACCGTAAATAAAGGTGTACTTCAATATCCCGGAGGTAAAATTATCGCGAAAATTCAGTTAATGATAAAAAAAAAAAATGTGATTTGCAAACATGTTTGCCCTTTCGATATAGCGATAGTTAAATCAACGGAAAAACATCTTGGTGCCAACTTAAGGGCTTTGTAATTCAGTTGACACATGACATAGTCACCTTTGAATATCAAAACTTAAGGTGCCATTTTCCAATTTTCTAAACGGAAGGGCTGAATACAATCACTCCATAGAGATTAGCAATATCAAACAGCCATGTCAGACTCCGCAAAATACATGGGTAAAGGTAAATCATTTGTATAATGTATAGGAACAAAAAATGGGAATAATCATTAAGATAAAAATACACCAAGTGGTTATTCCTAAACAAGAAAAAAATAAATATAAATTGGTATAATCATTTACACACACATAAAACCACTGGTTATTTCTTGAGCAGTGTTGATCAAAAATAGTACTAATGATATATGACGAGAATAGCCTTCAATATACACATAAACACGTGGTTATTTCGTAAGCATTAACTTGAAAAGTAAACATTAAATATAAATGGAATGACAGTAAAAATGAAATATAAATGGAATAACAGTAAAAATTAAATATAAATTTAATAACCATAACAATTAAATACAAATGGCATAAAAATCTAGATACACATAAAACACACGGTTTTCCGTAAGCACGAAGTTGGGGCAAAAACAGTAAGAATAAATATAACTGGAATAACTATTAAGATACACAAAATATGTGGTATTATGGAAACAAAATGTTAACCAAAACCAGTAAAAATCAAATATACCTGCAATAACTACTGAGATACCCAAAACATGTGGTTGATCCGTAAGCGAGAAGTTAGACAAAACCAGTAAAAATTTATATATATATATATATATATATATATATATATATATATATATATATATATATATATATATAAATTATAGAAATTAGGTAAAACCAGGAAAAATCAAATATAATTGCAATAACGATTAAGATAATACGTGATTATTCGGTAACCAAGAAGTTGAATTATGCGTTGTTAGTTTCGAAATTAACCTGCCTTTCATTATCATCGGAGATTATGCAGTAATTTCGGAGTGTAGGCGACCAGAGGTGACAGATACTCAACGCCGCCGTCCCACCCCGAGCTGTAAGAAACCCCGCTCATTGGGTTTGGTTAGGTTAGTAAGCAGCCCTATATTTCACTCTTTATCCGTTCCCCAAACCTATAAACACACATCATTGTTGGTTTTGGACGTGGATTCCCTTACGTTAAAACTGCACATTTCATAACAACAATGGGGTTGGGAATTGTCCAGAAAAACTATAATGTTGGAAGCTCTACTTCAAAATTCATTAGTGGAGGACTGGAGGCAACTTTGACTAAAAATTTACCTTTGTAGCAATGCACATAAACAACGATGGTGCATACATATACAACCTTAAATTTGTCAAAGATATATTAACAGTATGTCCAATTTATCATCAAGATCAAACTTGCCTTAAACTGTGCTTATGCGACAGCCTAAACTAGCCTATATCAGTAAAATGAGTTTTGATGGAATTAAGTCTAGATTTGTCCTATGAAAAGACTTGCCTAACCCGGAAATGCACGATGCACATTTGTAACTAATAATGTATATATATCATTACCAATGTAGACATTGATGAAACGTCCGTAAAATGGAGCTGATATGAGACTGCATAAATATTGTGGGTTTTATTGTAGTGTATTACAGGGCAATGTAACCTAGGGAAACAACTACTTTATCTTATAGAAAAAATTACGGTCTCTTCTAAAATGACACTCGTTCCCGTCGCAAATGAATAGTTTCAGAAATATATATACATCTATATCCTACGATAATGGGGGACCCCCAGTGGGAACTCGGAGTTTTGGGTGGGGAAATCATACTGGGGAAACGATATATAATTGTAAAACAAGCCTTTTCTTCTCTATACATTACCTTCTTGAATGTATTATAATCGGAGGAAAATACAAAACAGTATATCTGGATAAACTTTGGAGGCACCGTTGCACAGATTATTTCATGAAAAATTGCAGTAACCAGTGCTGCCAACATCTGATGTAGATCAAATGTTAGCATTCCATGCTAACATTAGCATCTGTACGTACGTACGTTCGTGCATACCAGTTTTCGACTTGCGCAAAAATCCCTCCCCCTGCGCAGAAGCTTTTCCCCCTCCAATTACTCGTTTTATTATCGTATACCTTTTGAAATCATCTCATTTTATATTCCCATTCAATATCATTTATCATACATTCCATTTTATCTTCCTATATTGGGTTTATTTCTTTTGTTATTTCCTTTTCACTCCCCAGTTTCACATAAATACTTGCTCTGGACTAGTTTCCCTATCCAGTTCATTCATGGTAAAATCATCTCATTTTATATCCCCACTCAATATTATTTATCATACATTCCATTTTTACTCCTATATTGTTTTTATTTCTTTTGTTATTTCCTTTTCACTCCCCAGTTTCACATAAATACTTTCTCTGGACTAGTTTCCCTATTTAGTTCATTCATGTTTACCCTCTAGACTCCGTTGTTTTTCCCTTAACCAATCACGAACCGATACGTATTCAATGTTTACACAAGGGGGTTGTCAACTGATATTTCCCTACCCCCCTTCCTTTATCTCTTTGAGTGGTCTGTTCATACCCCTTCCACCAAATCCTTTTCCCTTGAAACCTTTGTCCTAGTATAGTGTCCGTCATTTCAAGTGAGATTTATTTTTTTGTATTTTGCGATGAAGGATGTTATAGAAACTTGTAACAGCTGCAGTATTCCGTACCTAAAAGCATTTGCTAAATTCCATGGTGATTTTTATGATTCTTCAACCAATGTTGATAATTTCCTGAAAGAACACAACGTAATTCCTCAACTCTTACAGTGCCCCAAGTGCCGTTCCCTTTCTATCTTACAGGAAAGTCATTCACGTGTTTTATTGTAATACCGAAACCAACATACCTAAAACCAAAAAGAAACGTCGTTGTGGTTATACCGTTACTTCTTATAAAGGTACATTTTTGGGAAAAATCTGTCTATCCCCATGGAAGATATTTGCAAACCACTTTTTATATAAACGTTGGCCCCACAACCATCCTCATTCTAGTCATAAGAGTTAAGCCGTCAGTCTCACACTCCCGTGACCCGCAAGTTTCGACGTCTTTTTCATAAAGGTAAGTCATTCCTCAATAGTCATTATATGTGTTTTGTGACCGGGGAACTCCTAGGTTAGGTTAGGTGGGTTTGTTAGGTTCTGTGCCCTTTTTGTACTTTTTATATATTGTGTAAAACTTATATGGAAAAATTATTTAAAATACGTATGGAAATATATATCAATACTATCGCTAGTAATGTCACCGTACCATTGGTAACTCTGTGTATCATTCGTAACATGGAGAATTTTACCGTTCTCAGTAAATACCTGAGGTTTGTGACCTGTCATACTACTAGGTTAGGTTAGGTGGGTTTGTTAGGTTCTGTGCCCTTTTTGTACTTTTTATATATTGAGTAAAACTTATATGGAAAAATTATTTAAAATACGTATGGAAATATCTAGCATTGCTATCGTTAGTAATGTCATCGTGCCGTTGGTATCTGCGTACCATACGTCAACGTTGGTAACACTGTGTATCATTGGTAACGTTGCTAATGTTATCGTTCGCAGTACATTCGTAAGGGAAGTGACACTGTTGTACAAGTGCTTATATTTAAATATTTTAACAACATATATGACAACAGTAATCATATTTAACCATTTTAACGGAAAATATATGTTTTCCTGTAGGAAATAACGTGATTTAACCGGGTTTCACCTTCATTTCATCCATAATAACAGCAACCAATTCGGCAACTTGAAGTTAGCCGAATTGGTTGATCTGTTTGTTTACGGTTGAAATGAAGGTCAAATTTGGTTAAATCACGTTATTCACTCAAAGAAAACATATATTTTCTGTTCGAAATTACACCCTGTAATACAATACAAATTTACCATTTTGTGACATCCTAATGGACCTAGGCCTAAGCAAAACTAAACGTTACTCTTCTAAAGTAAATAACAAACGACATGGATTCACTGACTATGACAATCTCTCGCAATAAGAAATACATAAAATAAATCAAGCGACAAAACAAAATTAATCTACATACACTTACCTTTAGGTGCAGTTCACCACAGACATTGGTAAGGGAGGTAGCGTTAAGTTCCCGCCTATTTCAGATTACCAGGCTCAGGAATCAAAGGTTACCCATAGAGAAGGGACACTGATCTTTTAACCGCTAATATCACTGTCGCGTTTGCATATTATACACACACCGAACAAGCTGCTAATACTGAACACCAAGGCAACAATCCAAAGTACTCCATAAACGATAAAACACGCCATTGAGACAGTTGAAATAAGAGCAATGACTGCCGACCGTCACAAGCGAGGAAACTACGTAAATAAGAAACTCAGTGATCTTCTTCTTTTCTAACGTAAATGTTACTGCAGAGCAAGGACAGTGAAATTACAAATGCAACAGCTTGAAATAGTATTCACGTAGGAGTTTGAAGTTAATATATCATTTGCTAAACGATTATTTATTCTAGACGTACAGTAGGTACAGTAGTTTATTGGAATATAAATAACCAAACCCGTTTGCGATGTTTCCAACTCCTTTCACGGCTCTCTCCAAGTAAACAGAAAAAATCAATTAACGGTGGTAAATTGGTTCCATGAAAATTTCGTAGTTCTCACGTGCCACCATTCCACTCAAAATTTGTGAGAGATGGCTCCTATATTTTTCTTACCAAACTTCATATCTAATGAATATGACTTGATTTGAATACTGGTTTCACAAAATATTCTCAAAATATTTGATATTTTCACTAATTTATCACAGACAGAGTTTTATTGGGACTATAGAGGGATAAAGATTTTCATCTGTAAAAAGAAAACATCTAAATAATACAATATATCTAAACTGAAAGTCAACAATAATGGTATTTCACAATGCTGACATATCAGCAGAATATTCAAAGCGACGTAAAATGCACTTTAAAATCTTTAAACCATATGCTAATCAGATAATAATTTTTATTAGTTGATGCAATTAATGGAACTGGGCCACATAATTATGGAACCCGGGAGGCCATTCCATAATAATTTGTAAGGGAAGTATAACCTTAGAATTGAAATATAGAATTATTTGTAACGAGTAATTAACTATGACTTATCTTAAAAGCCACAAGTCGTTTAGATTGCAGAGTAAGCTAATTTCCATAGTGTTTTGTATGTCTTGATCTGCTTTGCGAATATCATTTACGGTACCATAAGTCTTAGTTTTCTGCTTACCTCCATTCTCACTTTATTATTATTATTATTATTATTATTATTATTATTATTATTATTATTATTACAAACTAAGCTATAACCCTACTTTGAAAAACAAGACGCTGTAAGCCCTAGGCTCCAACAGGGGAAAAGTAGTCCAGTGAGGAAAGGAAACAAGGAAATGGATAAATTACAAGAGAAATAATAAACAATCAAAATTAAATATTTTAAGAACAGTAACAACATTAAATTAGATCTTTCGCATGTAAACTATAAAAACTTAAAAAAAAAAAAACAAGAGGAAGAGAAATCAGATAGAACAGTGTGCCCAAGTGTACCCTCAGCCAAGAGAACTCTAATCCAAGGTAGTGGAAGGCCGTGGTACACAGGCTAAAGCACTACCCAAGACTAGAGAACAATGGTTTGATTTTGGAGTGTCCTTCTCCTAGAAGAGCTGCTAACCATAACTAAAGTCTCTTCTACCCTTACCAAGAGGAAAGTAGCCATTGAACAATTACAATACAGTAATTAACCCCTTGAGTGAAATAAGAATTGTGGTAATCTCAGTGCTGTCAGGTGGAGACAGAGGAGAATGTGGAAAGAATAGGCCAAACTATTCGGTGTATGTGTAGGCAAAGAAAAAATGAGCCATGACCAGAGTGTTATCCATTGTTGTACTGTCTGGCCAGTCAAAAAGAAAAAAAAAATCAGAATCAGAAGTTTGTCCTACTAGCTAGAACCCTTTGTTTATATTTGTGGTTAATTTCTGACAAATATTTAGAAAGAATATCAAAGGTAGATTTCTTTAGTATGTATAACTAATTCCTGCTCGGTTCTCTCTCTCTCTCTCTCTCTCTCGTCAGTCAGGTGATCACAAATTTTAGCTTATTCATTATTTTCCTATTTTTTATTTATTTTTTACGATATCCTTCTTGGGAATAAACAAGAACCTGACAGATGAATATTTTTTTTTGGCAGATGTTACTCAGTTCATTATCATTGAGATAAGGAAACCACATGTTTTAATGATTGTAGGTTCTCAGAATATGCAATTTATGAAAGATTTTACTTATTTGTTTGCTGGAGGTTTTTTGTTGTTCTTCTATTTGTATCCTACAACTCATCTCCTCGCAATAGTTTTATTCTCTTCATAAACGGGCAGACACGCGTGCGTGCGTACGCACACGCCCGCGTGCGTGCACACGCACACACACACACGTTTGTGTGTGTTTGAAGTTAATAGCCTCAACAAATATTTATCAATATTAAAATTATTGTTACATGTTTCTATCTTAAATGACAGTAGCCTATTTTGTCTTGATATTTTTCATATGAGAGATAGGCCAATAGGTGTTTCACAGCTGTGATATAGCCATCAGATCTCAATCTAAGGAACGTGGGATAAACTTGTGATTGTGTATTTCCCTCATCTCAATTGAGCAACTCGAGGTCGTTGTCATGATATCAGTATGGAAAGATAAAGAGAAGTTTCATCTATAAAAACATCCGAATTGAAGGTAGCATTTTGTTCAACTAGCTTAGTTCAGAGCCACTCTGGTTTAGTTATTCGATAGCGGCAGAGCATCTTGGTCCGTTTGTGCAATAGGCCTAGTTACTATCAAGCAGTATATGCCTACATAAAAAGGTGAGATAACTTGAATAATTGTTACCTTAAGCAGATGATCGTGTTGCGTAATATAGGCTTATGTAAATGTTTATCATTCAATAGTGTCTTTTATCGAGTTTTCTTTTTAACTTTTGGTTGGTATGTGTGCCAATCATGTTTTCTGATTATTCTTTCATGATATTTTAATTTCTGTAAGTGGAATACTCTTAGAATTACACGGAATTTTGGTTTGGAAGTAAACGGTATTTCTTACCAATGAAGTTCGCACTATTTTCAAGCATTATTTGCTTGTTATCATCATTGCAGTTACTGAATAATTCTAGAAACTAAGCTGACAGCCACGGTTATTATTATCATTTTTGGTAGTAGTAGTAGTAGTAGTAGTAGTAGTAGTAGTAGTAGTAGTAGGTTCCGGGTTCTTCGTTGCTCTTTCAAGAACACTATGACTGGTGGAACACTATCAAATGTGTAAGTGCTTTAATATGCAGAAAGTTCATTGTCATTAGTTTCCTCCTTCACAGACAGCACATCTTGCATACTTTTATTTCTAACTTCCATGGCCTAATATATCGGGCAAATTCTTTGATTGGTGATCTTAATTTCCTTAGTTCTACGCTCCTGATTTTAAATTATCTTATTTATTTCCAACTAAACATATGCTCTCTTGTATTATCTACCTCTCTGCACAACTCACAAAGCCTATCTTTATCATTTCTGTTTCTATAATTTTCTTTTGAGCCTATCGTATTCAACGTTTTCTTTATTACTATTACTGTCTCCTTCGTAATAACTTCACCTATGTAACCTCTTCAGCCATTCCCATTTACAAACCTGGTAATTTCCGCTTTCTTTTCATCTATTTTTCTTTTGATATCATTTGTCACTTTACATTTTTTCCTGTTTTCTTGCTTTAAGTACTTTCAATATTATAATTTTTGCATAATCTCAGCATTCTCAATTGGGTTCCCTTATTTGGTCTTCCACTATTTCATCAACTAATCGTTTATCATCTCGTAATAATTTTATGAAACAGCAACACCTTTTTATACGCGAATCTATCCTCAACTGGCCATATTCCTGCTTCTGCTATTAACCCCCCAATAAGGTGCAGTTGCAACTTAAACAGTCTTTTCATAATGTTATTTCGTTTACCCTCTATCTCTATCATTTCCGTTTCCTTTATTACACTCCATGTCTCAATATTTGCAAATATTTTCGGTACCACTATACTTTTATACATCTTTATTCGCACCAGCAATGTCAAATCTCCTACTCTGTTACTGTCTCCATACCTCTTAACTTCTTGCATCATGTATTCTATTTTTGCTTCTCTTTTGTTTATGCTAAGACTATAGTCTCCCTTTTCTGAATACCATTCTCCTAAGGATTCATATTCCCTAACTGTTTCTATCCTTCCTATAATGCAACTTGAGTTCTTGCAAGACATTTTAAAATGCATTCAGTATTCTAACACTTCGAGCTCATTTTTTTTATCTAAGAGAATATTCTCTAATTTTGTAACTAAGATACACATTCTCTCTCTCTCTCTCTCTCTCTCTCTCTCTCTCTCTCTCTCTCTCTCTCTCTCTCTCTCTCTCTCTCTCTCTCTCTACTACGAGAACCAATATCTTATTTATACGCATTGTAGAGTGTTGTCTCTCAATCAGTTATCAACATCACATCCATAAAATTACATGTAATCTTGCATGAAAATCTCCAGATTTCCTGTAGCAAGATTCAAACCTCACATGATCACCACGGTCATTGTGTTCAAGTAAAAGTACTGGACAGAAACATGTAAGTATCGTACCTCATTAGTGCGTGTGAACTGAGGAGACAACAGTGTGAGGATAAAGCATATAATTTTAGTTAAAATCTCTGAAATATTCCCAGATATGGATATTTTGTGAGCTAGAAGTTTTATTTGAGCCTTTTTGTAGCGTTATAAACCTTTTAAAGGCTATGCATTAAGTGCATGTGGTGTTGAAGCCAGTTATCATACGTTCTTAAAGTGTTGTAAACGTTATAGAGGCTTTTTGAGCAAAGATCTAGAGGTGATTTTAGCCTTCAGGATGCGTTGTAACTTTATTTTTGGAATATTTCTTACATTTTCTATGAGAAAATATTCTTCTATATTCCTCAAATGTGACAAATTTTTTACTAACTCATTGAAAGAAATACCTGATTTAGATTGTATAACCTGAACAATTTTTCATACTAAGTTATCCATCATATTAAGTCTATTATTTGCATTTTTAATACGTATTTGGTATGCAAACTGCTTTCCCTCTTTCAGTGAAGACTGAAAACATCTTAAAATGGACAGAAAAAGTGACCACTTACTGATCACACTTCTGTGGCTTGTTTTATTCACCCTGGTGGCTGCTGTCGGCGGCAGTCCGTCCACTTCTCTATTCCCAGGGTCACTAAAATCTCCAAGGAATCTGTTACGGTTAACTGTGAGTACACAAGGTGATTTCGACGTTGAGTCAGGTACAATTGCAGAGTGGAATTCAAGGGGCACTTGCAAAGTTCCCTGTTGGAGACCTTGGGCTTATAGTATCTTGCTTTTCCAACTAGGGTTGTAGCTTAGCTAATAATAACAACAACAACAACAACAACAATGATAATAATAATTATAATATTAAGAATATCAATCTGTTTCTAATCCTTAATAAAAGTTTAAATTCTTCATCTGATTGACTGGATCTATATGGATTAATAATTAGTTTCTATGCCATAGTAATCTTGCCTAACGTTATTTGATTCTAATTTACAATCAAAGTGATTAGGTTGCCTTCAAATCACATTGAAATTGTGACAAACATATAATTCATAAGAATGCCAAGACAACTTTAATTTTATCAGCTTTACAATTCTTCTTTTTATGGAAGACGAATCATTTTTAAGAATTGACTGTTAGCATAAACAAATATCACTTCCAAGTACAATTTAGTTCAAGATATTTCAGCGCTTTTAGACCTAATAGTACTTAAAACTAAAATTAATAATAATAATAATAATAATAATAATAATATTAATAATAAAGCCAAGAACATCATACAAGTATATATGAGCATAAACAGGTTATCAATGCGAAGGGAGAATGATAACGAAAAAAAAAAAAAAAAAAAAAAAAAAAAAAAAAAAAAAAAAAAAAAAAAAAAAAAACACCTTTACAGTGTGATGGCGTGTGACAATCAATTTTATTATTCACTATAATTATCACCACAAGCAAAATCCCACCTGAAATCTACCTTAAAACACTGCAACTCATTATCTTAATCTTATTGGAGACTCTTTTACAATTAATCATTTGCTAAAAATCTTTATGCTAACACCTGATAAAATAGTATGATTTCCCTTTCGCCGTAGAGAGGTGAAAACATTTATTCACAACTTTTTTCCCTTTTGCCCCAAAATGCGGCAATATTTATTTCCTAGTGTCCTTTCCTCACTAGGCTATTTTTTTCTTGTTGGAGCATTTGGGCTTATAGCACCATGCTTTTCCAACTAGGGTTGTAGCTTAGCTAATAATAATAATAATAATAATAATAATAATAATAATAATAATAATAATAATAATCAGGTAGTTGAATCGGTAGAACTTCAAAAGTTCAAACTTGCAGCAAATGTTTTTATGTTGAACAGGCTGACATTAGCCTTTTTATAGTTTATGTATGAAATATCTGTTTTGTTGTTCTTACTGTTTTTAAATTATTTTATTCTAATTATTCATTATTTCTCATATCGTTTATTTATTTTCTTATTTCCTTTCCTCGCTGGGCTATTTTTCCCTGTTGGAGCCCTTGCACTCATGGCATCTTACTTTTCCAAGTAGGGTTGCAGCTTAGCTAATAATAATAATAATAATAATAATAATAATAATAATAATAACAATAATAGCATTGATATTAACAACAACAACAATAATAATAATAATAATGATAATAATAATAATTTCCATACAGTCCCGAGAAGAGAGACACGGCGCTCCTGCTAACCCGAAGAATATTCCAACTCTTGAAGGGGACGACTACCGACTGCCAACTTCACTGAAACCTATAAGCTATGAAGTTTGGCTTCAGCCATTCATCCATGGAAACTTCAGCATCGTAGGACATATCAATATTGTTTTCGAGGCCATAGAGGCAACTTCATCCTTCCAACTTCACATCGATAATATCACAACTTTCGATACTACTGTTAAGGTAGAGTCCCAGTTTCTGTCATTCGGATCGAATGTTTGTTCGGGCAATCTGTTCTATCTTATTACTCTTCCTATTTTTTTTTTCAAGTTTTTATGGTTTGTATATTATATGACAGATCTAATTTAGTGTTGTTACTATTCTTAAGATATTTTATTTTAATTGTTTATCGCTTCTCTTGTGATTTATTTGTTTCCTTGTCTCACTAGGCTATTTTTCCTTGTTGGAGCCTTTGGGCTTGTGGCATCTGTCTTTTCCAACTACGGTTATAGCTTAGCTTGTGATAATAATAATAATAATAATAGTAATAATAATAATAATAATAATAATAATATAGATATTTAAAGCATTATAGACATATATCTGTATTCTGACATAAGATTCTTCTATTCCTGGTTTTAAATGTCTTTCATTACTGCTGAAGTTTTGACAGAATAAAAAGCTTTCTCCTATTCTATAAATGTCATTTTTAAATGCAATAGTTTAACTGGATTTTCATTCCTTTTAAGATCACTTTGTTTGAAGGAGGGCCTGATATCAGCACCAAAATAACAATAGTTGACTATGACCACCAATTCTATTATGTCTTGTTAAAAGAGGAGTTGGAACCGGGGAGGACTTACAACTTTTCTATAGACTTCGAATCGTATCTTGACACGGATGGCACTGGATTCTTCCGGTCATCTTACATTGATGAAGAGGGCCAGGAAATGTAAATCGTCACTTGTTTAATTCGTCTCAACATCTGATATAAGGAGGTTTATGCCATTATATGATTTATGATCTGTGTAAGCACATTTAAATAGCAATGCAAGAGCCCGTGTCCCACATAAGGTGGAGCAATCTAAAAACAAACATTGTATATACATACCTGTTATACAGTTTTCTAAGTTGGCCATGTTAAATTTTTAGGGTTAGATCTTTCAAAAAGACATCCTTTTCATATAATATGCAGTGTTAAGCAGTCTTATATTTTTCTTAATCTCATTCAGATATTGAGAAACTTAAATTCTTTTCGTAACCATTTTATTTTCAGACCAGTCGCCGTTACTCAGTTCGAAGCAAACGGAGCCAGGCGAGCGTTCCCCTGTTTCGACGAGCCCTCTTTCAAAGCTACTTTTGAATGCCACATAGCGAGAGAGGAATCCATGTCAGCCCTTTCGAACATGCCTTTGGTCGAGAGTAGCCCTGTGTAAGATAGAATACGAGTATTTAGGCCTACATAGTTTACTTTGATTTTCATTCTTCTTCTTCTTCCCAGCTGGTTCCCATTTTTATATGGGGTCGCCACTGCGGATGAGCCGTTTCCATCTTTTTCTATTCTGCGCTTCTGCCTCATCAATCCCCTTCTCCTGTAAGTCTCCTCTCACACAGGCCCTCCATCTCTTTCTTGGTCTCCCTCTTCTTCTTCTTCTTCCCTGAACCTCCATCTCCATAGTATGTCTCCCAACGTGGTCCTCATCTCTCCTCATCAGGTGTCCATACCATCTCAGCCTCCCATCCTGCACTTTCTTTGATACTTCCACCACCTTTGTCGACCCCCTTATGTAGTCATTGTTTATCTGATCCTCTCTTGTCACCCCAGACATCCACCTAAGCATTCTCATTTCTGCCACATCCATCTTCTCCTCTGTCTTCCTTATGCTTGCTGTTTCCGTTCCATACAGCATTGCTGTTCTTACCACTGTCTTATGAAACTTTCCTTTTAACCTCAGTGGTATTCTTTTGTTACAAAAAAACTCCTGAGGCTGCTCTCCAGTTGTTCCAGCCTGCCTGTACCCGATGTTTAACTTCATCTTCCATACCTCCTCCAGCGTTAACAAAGGATCCCAAATACTTAAACTTATCAACTCTCTTTATCTGTTTTCCCCTAAGATGAATACTTTCTCTATCATCCCCCTCACTGGTGGTGCACATATATTCTGTCTTAGATCTACTTATTCTCATTCCTCTGTCCTCCAGTACTTGCCTCCACCTTTCCAATTTCATTTCCAGATCTTCCCTGCTCTCTGCTTACAGAACAATATCATCTGCATACAATATGTTCCATGGTACTGCCTCCCTTACCTCTTAATTAAAACGTCCATCACTATGTTAAAGATAAATGGGCTCAGAGCTGACCCTTGGTGTAATCCTACTCTCACCTCAAAACCCTCTGTCTCCCCAGCACTGCTCAGTCGAACGTACTTCTCTAGCACCCTGCTCTCCCTCAGACTCCTCCATACCTCTTGTCTTGGGACTATGTCATAAGCCTTTTCAAGGTCCGTGAATACCACATGCAGGTCTCTTTGCTTTTCCCAGAATTTCTCCATTAGTTGCCTCAGACAAAATACACCATCTGTTGTTCCCCTCCCCTTCATGAATCCCATCTGCTCTTTACCTATTTCTACTTCTTCTCTTAGTCTGGCATCTATCATCCTTTCCAGTATCTTCAATGTGTGGGACATCAATTTAATACCTCTTTAATTCCCACACTATTGGACATCCCCTTTCCCTTTGAAGATTGGGATCAATATACTCCCACGCCACTCATTTGGTATCTTTTCCTGCTCAAAAATCTTCATCATGAGATCGTACAGCATATCCACTCCTTCATCTCCTAAGGCTTTCCATGCCTCCACAGGAATCATGTCTGGTCCAGTTGCCTTCCCATTCTTCATCTTCCTCAGTGAATTTATTACCTCTTGCCTAGAGAAACTTATTACCATGCCAAAATTCACCAGTCCATCCTCTCTTAATAATCTATCATTTTCTTCATTTAACAGCTGTTCAAAATATTCTTTCCATCTCTTTACAATGTCTTCCTTCTTTCTAAGTACTACACCATCTTGATCTTTTATTTGTTTGATGTGTGTAATATCTTTGGTGCTCTTATTTCTAGTCTTCGATAGCTTGATCATCTTGTTTAATCCTTCCTTTGTCCCCAGCTCATTATACACATCATCATATGCCTTAGCTTTAGCTTGGGCTACTACCTTCTTCACCACCTTGTTTTTCTCTTTGAACCTCTCTCTGTCTTCCCCTGACTGTGACTCTTCCCATCTCTTCTTTGCCTCCTTCTTATCTTTTACAACTTTCTCAATTTCTTCACTCATTTACTTTGATCTTCATTAAGCTTAAAAAATTTACATATAGTTTAGTTTTCAGATCTTGAGAAGTTTTTGAGGAATAATATGAAAGATACATGCTAAGCCCTTTTCTATCTCCTAGGTAATTTCTGAGATGAAAAATCAAGAACTTAATATTTTCAGCATATGCAATGACCTGTAATATATCACAAACCTATTTGGAAGTTTCTGTAGATTATAGATCATATTTATCCCATGAGTGATAAAAACTTTAACCATTTCATGGAGAGTCCTTTTGATTACATTCATTCTTTACATAGATATTAAGGTTGGTCGATTAGGTAACCTATAAAGTGCTTATATATTATAGATAAGTGTTAATACAGTGTATTTTAGGGGTGCGGTGGCCTATCAGAAACGTCCCTGCCTAGAGTTCTGCCGCTCAAGCTCGATAGTTTCTTGTAGAGTCTGCAACCTCACCATCCTTATGAACTATAAGCTCCTCCAAACGCCCCATTTGGGAGAGCTTATAGGTCCACCTGCGTAATCATCAACAGCTATCTCCTGGCCCTCCCTGGTCTTACCATGGGTGGAGACGGGACTTGGGCGCTGATCATATGTACATACGGTCAGTCTATGGGCCAGGATATAGTCCTGCTAGCTAGGGCAGTGTGACTGCCCCTTGCCTTTAGCATTCATGAGTGGCATTTAACCCTTTAATTACAAATGACAATTCCTTTTATGTATTAAACAACAAAGTAAATTCAGTGGCATTTAGTTCTTTTTCTATTCTAGAGAGGGCCAGGAAGGATGGCTCTGGGACCACTTCCGGACTACCCCATCCATGTCGACTTATCTGGTCGCTTTCGTAGTGTCGGATTTTGCCAGCAATGTCACTGAGACTGCGGAAGGTCTTCCCTATACGGGTAAGTAGGCTACATGGTCGCATTAAGTTATATTTCTTAGTACTCTCCATAGGTGTGTCTCGAACAACTGGTGTTTACAATATGAACAATTATGAATTATTACTTATTAGGATTATTAGTACATAGTCAAAGTGAAACTTAAAATAAGAATAAGGAACTTGTGAAGTTTGTGATAAACAGTTTTCAGATATATTTAAGAATATACATCCTTGAAAATTATATTATGGTTAATTTTACATATCTTTTTACCGAAAAGCATGGTGTCGAAACCAAGAAATCAAGCATTCTAACTATGCATTAGATATGGGACCTAAGGTCCTGACATTCTACGCGGAATACCTGCGAGTTCCTTATTTGATGCCGAAAATGGACATTGCAGCAGTTGTGGGATTTGATGGAGCCATGGAAAACTGGGGAATAATTACCTATGAGTAAGTACATTATATACGTCATTAGATTGAAGTAAAATTATATTTTGAAGAATTTAGACGTAATCAATGTACAATGCACTCTTTCGTAGCTTACACTTAATTTAGTAGAGTATAATATTATTAAGGATTTCATTTCTGAAGGGAGGATTTCATGCTGTTTGATCCCGAAGTGCAGACCGAGGCGGACAAGCAGCAAGTGACAAAGGTCATTTCCCACGAGACTTCTCATCAGTGGTTCGGAGATCTGGTCACCATGGGATGGTGGAGTCATCTCTGGCTGAATGAAGGATTCGCTAAATATATGGAGTATTTGGGAGCGAACCATGTTAGTTTTACAGTTGAAATGTCCCGTTATTAATGTACTTTACTTGTTTATATCTTTTCTGTTATGGCATTCGTGTACTTGTGAAATAGTACTAATGAAAGTAGTTTCACTAGAATTTTGTAACACGCACACTTAGTTTGGATTGTATTTATTATATTAACCGATATAAAGCTCATATGATTTATAACCTCTACCAGGCGATTGAAACAACGTTTCTTTAAAACAGATTTCCCAGTAATAGTTTAAGGGTAGGCCTGGTTTGAAGCGTTTTCTTCTTTAACTAACCCAAACTAAAAACTCTTTTCACCCTTCTAAAGAAACTACTACTCTTTATGTACATTACTTTACTTTTGTTATTATAGAGTTTCTAATTCATCTGTTACTTTCGTAAGGTAAAAAAGAAAATAAAATCTTAGAAATCAGTGGATAATCCTTGTGTTCTTCATCAGGTTCATCCTGAGTGGAATATGCTTGACCAATTTGTTGTGGATGTAGTCCAATACGCTCTTGAAGTAGATTCTGACGAGACTTCTTCTCATCCTGTTATACAAAATGTGAGCAGCACAGAAGATATAAGCACCATAATCGACGATATTACTTATAAAAAAGGTTTGTAGGCCTACGTCTTGAAAATATTTCACACAAATATATAGCAAAACCTGTGTACGAATTCGGCTAAATATAGTTACTATGGATATTCTTTTACATTTATATCTAAGTAAACACGGTTTTATACAAAAGAAAGACAAAAAGATTTTTTATATTTTGGGTCAACGTCATTTTCCTTGCTGATGTAAGCTACACCAAACCTTAATTTGAAAATACATTTAAAAAATGAGAAACACCGAAATTGTCTAGGCCTACATAATATGTAGGCTGAATACTATGATTTGGAATAGAAGATATTTTTATTTTAAACAAAACATTTTCTAACTGATATAGGCTACTTCAGACCTTAATTTAAAAATACACTTTAAAAAATGAGCAATACCAAATGTAGTTGGGTAAATTTCATGAGCAAATTAATAAAAAAAAAAAAACTAACATTTGTTAAATTCACTGTTTTCTTGCTTCCACCTGCAATGCTCTTGTAGGTGGTTCTTTGAATAGGATGATGAACCACATACTAACGGAACAAACTTTCGTCGAAGGAATCAATTCCTATCTTATGGAATAGTAAGTTTCAATTCTGGTTAAGTTCTGTTAGAAAACTTGGCGAAAAAAAAGCCTATCACATCTGTTATTAGATAGATTTGATATTTTGAACAAGTTGACATATAATGTAAGTCTGTCTTTATGATTTAAATATGAAAGATTTAGCTTCATGTTGCTACTGTTCTTAATATGTTTGATATTAATTGTTCATTACTTATTTTGTAGTTTATTTATTTCTTTATTTTCTTTCCTCCCTGGGCTATCTCTTCCTGTTGGAAAACTTGGGTTTATAGGTACTGCTTTTCCAATTAGGGTTGTAGCTTGGCTAATAATAATACATTAATAATAAAAATAACCGCCAGAAGGACATCTTGTAACAAAAGTTTACTCATATATAAGTAATATATTTTCTCCATATTGGAACAGTAAATGATTGGTAATTATTTGGTATCATTGGAACTATAATACTACTCTGAGTTTATTGGTGTTCCCAGCCAGTACAACAACGCTTATCAAGATTACCTGTTCGAGCACCTGACGATCGCTGGCCACGAAGACGGGAACTTGCCACAGGACATGACCATGAAGCAAGTCATGGATTCATGGACGCTACAGGCGGGTTATCCCGTCGTTACTGTCAACAGATCAGAAGACGGAACGTCAGCCATCGTTTCGCAGGTAGCCTTACACGATATTTTCATTGGTGGAATGAAATAGTAAGCATCTTTTTAGCATTATCTCTTGCAACTGAATGGGTCCTGTATGATGCTATAGACATTTCTGTCGCGAGTCCCGTCAAATTTATGCGATTATATAGAATACCAATTGGGCTAGAGAGCAGTGAAGCAACTCCTATATAAAACACATTAACCAGGTTCCTCGTTCCATCTCAATGATAAATTGAAAGTGTTAAACTATTATAAAAATTAATTCAATGTTTTCAGAAACGGTTTTTGTTCTCCAACGAAAGCACAGAGGAAGAAACTTGGTGGATCCCTTTGACTTACACGAGCCAGGACAATCCGGACTTCCATCACACACAAACAATGATCTGGATGACAGATGAAGAGAGAGAAATTACCATCGGGTCCCTACCACAGAAGGATCAGTGGGTTGTTTTCAACATCCAAGAAACAGGGTTTTATAGGGTGAATTACGACGACAATAACTGGGATTTACTCTTGCAACAGTTGGAGACTGATCCGGAGGCGATACACCACCTCAACAGAGCTCAGATACTTGACGACTACGCCCACCTGTCACGAGCAGGTAGGCCATTTAGACAGATGATTGACGAATCAGACAGCTGATTGAGGTCGACTATTTTTGGCATAAAAGTTTGGATCTTTAAATCTTAATGTTATCCATTTTTTCGCTGTTCTTAAATTTCAATTTTGCAGGAAAAGAATCCTAGATTATCTTTATGCATAGTGATTATAAAATCAGTGTGTATGATGTTAGTTAAAACCTATGTCAGTAATTGTGAAAGAAAATTATATAGACAGTATTACATTCCTTGTGATTATGATTCAGGTATCTTTTTGGTTAACTGTGTAACAGAGAAACTTTAGATTTCAATTAAAAATGACGTGAATTTCTATTTGTGAGGAAAACATCGTAATCTAAAAAGAAGTTTCTCTTGTGAAGATCCGCCAGTTTGTATTATTCTGACAAGTAAATACCTACTTACACTAGTTATCCTTGTTACTAGAGAATGTTGAAGGTTGATCATTTCAAAGGAATTAAGAGAGAGAGAGAGAGAGAGAGAGAGAGAGAGAGAGAGAGAGAGAGCGAGAGAGAGAGAGAGAGAGAGAGAGAGAGAGAGAGAGAGAGAGAGAGAGAGAGAGGGGGGGGGGGAAACTTTACATGATTATATCCGTAACCAGGGCATTAAATCTGAGAATATTTGGTGGGTAATAGGGGATTAAAACGCAGATTTTCTTATTCGCATTGACAAATTTTATAGCAAAGTTCGTAAGCCTTCGATTCGCGATCCCAATTAACTTGCGGTGGATTACCTGCGTCAATTAAGTTACTTTGAAGATTATATTTAAGTGATTACTAAGAAATGTTACCTGTCCTACTCATCCGCTATGGACTTTTTCGCATACCTGCGCAAGGAGAGGGAATATCTACCATGGGCCTCTGCTCTTAACCATCTAGACTACATAGAACTAATGTTATCAGAAACAGCAGCCAGTGAACCATTCAAGGTATAAATAAGTATATTGAGTAATAAGATGACATACTTTCATATATATATATATATATATATATATATATATATATATATATATATATATATATATAATGCTACTTGAATGAGTTAATTCATCTATTTTCCAATATTCGCAGAAATTCCTTCTAGATCTGATCGTGCCACTCTATGAGGAGTTTGGATTCGAGGTTAAAGATAATATGGATCAACAAGAACAGTTTAAACAGATGCTAGCAATCGCCTGGGCTTGTGATCTTGGACACGAGAATTGCATAGAAAACGCAAGACGTCTTTTCAATGATTGGATGGAGAGCCCGGATGAAGTTAACAGGTAGAGCGCTTAACATTCTTCTCTCTTCATCTTTGTAACTATCTCTTAAAAGAGAAAGATACTGGTGTACACAACCCATCAAAAATGACGGCTGGATGTTTAGATATGAACACACACACAGATTCCCCCTTTCCCAACTACAACACGGCAGTTTCGGCAATTTGTGAGAGATTGTGGTTTCTGATTGTACCTCTCGGGGTATCCCCTCTCACCCGGGTATGACTACTCCACTAACCCCTTACCCGAAGGACGAGAAGACCAGATATATATGCGTCTACCAATGCCGCTAAACCTGACTGGAAAGAAATATATGTATACAGTATGTGTATATATATATATATATATATATATATATATATATATATATATATATAGATAGATAGATAGATAGATAGACACTAACACTTTCTCTTTATTATATAGTGGAGATTCTCTTGTAAAAGAAAATGACAAAGATGGATTGGTGGGTGTCAGTAACTACAAAACATTTCTAACAACATCTTTTGTTTCAGTTTCATGAGTCCAAACATAAGGGCGACGGTCTACTGCTCCGCCATAGCCGAAGGAACTATCAATGAATGGAACTTCGCATGGAATCAGTATCTTCGATCCAGTAGCCAGTCGGAAAAACACAGGATTCTGGAAGCCTTGGGATGCAGCAGAGATGTTGAAGTACTTTTGAAGTTCGTAATTTTCGTAGTTTTCATTTATTTTCTACTTTTGATTTTGGAACTACATCGCTATCTAATGATTTGAGCGAGTCATTTTAAAGTTCGTAATCCCCATTTTCTAAAAAATATATTTCAATACATTGAACTGAAGATATTCCTCTATCATCTCCTCCCACACCTATTGACGCAAAGGGCTTCAGTTAGATTTCGCCAGTGGTCTCTATTTGGGCCTTTAAATCAACACTTCTCCATTCATCATCTAATTCACGTTTCATAGTTCTCAGCCATGTAAGTCTGGGTCTTCCAACTCTCCTAATGCCTTGTGCAGCCAAAATTAAATTTTGATGAACTAATCTCTCTATACTCTATAGATCAAAGTATTCTGAATTAGTTCTGTAAAGTGAAAAGGTTAGTAAAAAAGTACATAATTCCAAAGTGATGTTACCTAGGACGAGAGAAAAGTTTGGAAAAACCAAATTGAAAGACTTCATAAAATGGAAGTGCAAGAGTGAGCTGGAGACACGGGTAGTGGCGCAGTGTGTAAGGGGTTCAACATGCTGCTGATGCGCGTTCATGTCTAGTGTGTATATTCGAGAAACAGGACAAATGTGCCGGTAACTTCTGTCTTTTATCCCTTGAGCCACTCAGTGCAGGGGAAGGAAGGGCTTAATGTAGGAAACACACACACACACATATATATATATATATATATACATATTATATATATATATATCTGTGTATATATTAATTCCGGATACTGCTTTTCTCTTTTTAACTTTTCACATATACGTAATCTTTACTTTGAAGGCTTCATAATAATAATGATAATGATAATAATAATAACATTAATAATGATAGTAATAATTCTAACATACCATACAAACACACCATCAAAATCATAAAAGAAAGATGTTGCATGACCACAAACCAAAATAAAGACAAGTTTATTTCATATTTATTCTCCAAAATGTGCCTGCAGGTACCTCAACTTAGCATTTGCCGAGAACAGCGACATCAAGAAAGACGACGCTTTGAAGGTCTACACATCAGTTGCTAAGCGTCCAGCTGGGAGGGAACTTGCTTGGCAATTTCTCACCAACAATATCCACCGAATTATTTACTTGTAAGATATTTTGTTTTCTGATTATAACGTCTTTTTTAGCATAACATAAGCTATCTTGAATTCGATTTATAGTATGAATTTGTTTATGAGTAGATTGAGAACGTATTTGATCAAGCCTTTCATATCTACTTTGGTAGTAAATGACACGTAGAAGGTTGTAATTTTTCCATACCGGTTTGAGATTAAATATAAAAACGTTTCGTATAAAAGGTGCAAACGCCTGATATATAATTTTATATATGGCATAAAGATATGATCAAATATATGTTGTATGTATATATTTATGTATGTATATGAGCGTTTACTCCATCTGCAGATTCGAGTCCTGGACTCCCTTGGCCGAAATGAGTGTTGCGGTTTCCGATTCCTTCAACAGTGAAGAACAGAAATCACAAGTGGGTACTTTGCTCCTTCAAAACATATTTTTCACATAAGCTGTTGTTTTAGTTATTTGTTTGATATCTTTGAA
The DNA here is from genome assembly GCF_036898095.1 of Palaemon carinicauda. NCBI lineage: Eukaryota > Metazoa > Arthropoda > Malacostraca > Decapoda > Palaemonidae > Palaemon > Palaemon carinicauda. Next base: position 162,615,525 of record NC_090728.1, on the reverse strand, counting down.
GGTTTCTTATATTCCACCTTACTTTATATTGAATTTAGTACTGTTGCTAATGATAATATCGTTGTTGCTCGTTCAGTGCTTACATTCCCAAGTGAAAAAAGTATGCAGAACCAAACACCACCAGATAGGTAGTAAGAAATTGTCCTTGATCCAGATGAAGTTAAGTTATAATGTAATTTGTTGATCTACTCTTTATCTTCATTCGCAGCTCATTTTACTTGCAAAGAACATATCCGAAGACCTTGATGAATATGCATCGCTTCTCGTCGGCCTATCGAAACAAAGGGTGGCAGAGACATCGCCTGGAGGGAAAACAATTATGACGTCATTTTACAATGGCTGCAAGAGCATAACTATGCTCCGTCGTTGAGAAATATCTGAATATGATCGTTACTATTCAAAGAGATACTGTGTACAGAGATAAGATCATTTCGATTCTCTGTTCTCATTTTGTACTTTAACGAAAATAAGAATTAAATTAAACTGTAGCAGTATTCGAATGCATTTTTTAACCATTTGTGCCAAAAGGGCGTTATCATTACTATTTTTTTAGCTAGTGATATGATTTTTTAACCCCGCCCCACATACATACATACATTATATATATATATATATATATATATATATATATATATATATATATACACATATATATATAATACGAGACATAATTCTTATGTAAACTAATTGGGGGGGGGGGTATTACTGCTAGATTTAGGAGTGAGGTAGACATCTCCTCATGACGCTCGCAAATAAATACCGCAATTCTATCTTATAACCAAGATATAAGCCTACTGTAGGTTCTAGAGCTTTCAGATATGCGGCCCCAAGACTAAACAATAAGTTTCCACTAGACATCCGAAAGACTGAAGATATTAAGGGTTTCAAGAGGAAAATTAACTCTTCACTGTTTCAATAATGTGGCTTTGACAATAAACGAGCAATATGCGGTATGAAATGCTGAATGCCTTAGAATTAATATGATCAAATGACTGTGAAGGTCCTGTAGATCACATAGCCATTGATAGGGAGAGAAGGAGGACTCTGGGAAATGTAACAAGCTATAAAGGTGCAGTTATTGGTAGTGATCACCAGCTCCCCATTGCCACACAAATATTAAAACTGAAAGAACCCAACAGATATGTAGATAAAATACCTAAGTTTGATACAACTAAGCTTCTAGAGGATTAGCACAGAAATCTTTGTAACTGAATGTAGGAATCGATTTACAGTCTTAAGAGACTTTAAGAGACGAAGTTTTGGGACATGCAGTTAGAAGGAGAAAACCATGGATATCAAATGATACTTGGGATACTATAAAAAGAAGACAAAGACAGAAATTGATTTCTTAACGTTTTCGAGGAAGTAATGTAAATTACAAGGCAGCGCATGCCAAGTATTTCAGTATTGATAGTGAGGTCAAAAGAAATATCAGGAATGATTGGAGAGAATATTTAGACAGGAAAGCAGATGAGGCTGACAAAGCTATGAATTCAGGGAGTGGCTTTGTTGTAGAAATTGCTCTTGGAATTATTAATGAAATCTCTATTGGAAAAAAGAAGCATATACCCATCAAAAAGAAAGATGGATCTGTTATAACAAAAGAACATGAAGAAAGGTAACGTTGGATTGAACACTTTAGTGAGGTCATGAATAGGAAATACGAAGGGAATAATTTGGTTGATATACCTGAAACTGATGAAGACCTGGATGTGCCCATGAATGAATTAGGTGTGTTTGAAGTCGAAATTATTCTTAAAAAACTCAAAAGATGGAAAGCCCCTGGATACGAAGGAATAACTGCTGAGATGATATTGCCTGAAAATGAAGCGACTCCCAGATTACCTACAAGATTATTTTGTAGAATGTGGCGTGAAGAGGCAAAGCCTTACGTATGGGAGCTAGGAGTGCTGGTGAAAATGACAAAAAAAGATCTGACTGATTGCAATCATTACAGAGGCATCACACTTACGTCAGCTGTCATGAAAATATATAGAATTCTCATTCTAAAGAGACTAGAGAGAAAGATTGATGAAAAGTTGAGAGATGAACAAGTAGGATTTAGAAAAGGTAGAAGTTGTACTGACCAATTTTTCATTTAAGACATGTGGTACAGCAATATGTGGAATATAGAATTCCACTTTTGATGGTATATGTGGGCTATGAAAAAGCTTTTGATTATGTGCTCTACCAAATTTTGTGGAGAGTCCTGCGACATTATGGAGTTTCTCTCAAATATGTGAATTTAATTGTCTGTTCATAAGCATAGCAAATGCAAAGTTAATGTTAGTGGCGTCTTATCAAACGAATTTTCAATGAAAAATGGAGTACTCTAAGGGAATGTGTTGTTACCTATGTTGTTTATCCTCCTCAGATTTTGTAATGCATAGATCGGTTGGGGATGGTGGAGAAGGATTGGACTGGATTGGTAACAGAAAATTAGGAGACCTAGAGTATGCTGATGACGCTGTCCTAATTAGCAGAACACCACAGGGCTTCGAAAGCTTGCTTACCAGAATGCATGAAAAATCACATGAGGTTGGGCTCGAGATAAATAGAAGAAAGACAGATGATGAAAACGGAATATGCAATGGAAGATGAAATATCTTTGGAAGGATAAAGGATTGAGGTAGAATTATTTAAATATTTAGGAACTATGATATCTAATATAGGAGCTTAGAATTTGAGTTTAATGAAAGATTGAAAAAAGCAAATCAGAGGATGGCTAGATTAAGTCAAATTTGGAAATCAGGTTGCCTAAAATTACATATAATAATCAGGCTATATATCAGTTTAGTGAGATCGGTGTTACTGTATGGTCGTGAATCTTTGTATATTAATGAAACTCATTTTGTAGATTTGAGAACAAAGCCCTCAAAAGAATATTGGGTGTTAAATGACAGGACAGGATTACAAATGAAACTAAGAAAGATTACTCGAGCGCCACATGTGGATGAGATCATGGTGAGGGGTAGATGGAGATGGTTTGGGGATGCTCTTTGTTCTCCCTAAGAGACATTAGTTCACCAAACTTTAAACTGACCTACACAAGGCACTAGAAGAGTTGGAAGACTCAGGACTATAAAGCATGAAGTAGGAAGATAAAGACGACTAGCGAAATCTAATTGAGGCTCTTTGCGTCAATAGGCGTGGGAGGAGATGATGATGATGATATGTGGGCAGAGGCTTCAAGCATCTAGCTCAAGGCGAGTCACTTAGCCTCCTCCTTCCTCTAAAAACCCTTTTGTTGCTCTACCAATGCAAAATAATGGACGATCCTTAATATCTTCCAAAATAATTTTAATTTCTTTTTTATTTCTTTTATTTTAGGTATAAATAAATCCTTATCATTCACTATTGGGACTATCCTAGCAGTTCAATTATCAATATTTATTACCCTGATCAATTTAGATTTTTTGGTATTTACGTTAGTGTTTGCAGACATTTTTTCTTAAAGAATCGAGAGATATTTGGTTGCTTTATATTTCCATGATTTGTCATGTTTCTATCTCTCTTTCTTTGTGTTTTTCCTTTTATTTTTCTTCATTTCATCTTTTTTTCTTAAATCTTCGATTGTATCCCTTTCTTTTGTAGGTAAAAGTATCTCTTTGATGGCTCGTTCATAGTATGAGGTAACAATGATAAGAATAAAATGGATAGGTACAACTTAGGACGAATGTTGTTTATGGGATCAGCTTTGCCCCTCCTTGATGTATCTATCATGCTGTTCACTCTAATGTTGCTCCATTTAACACCATATCAAAAAGGCAACCTAATAGTTATCAACAAGGAAATTAGCAGGAACAGTAAAAATATATTCTATTTCAATTCCTGAAATTTTCATTTGGATATGTGAATTATTATAGGAACAATGTATATATATTTTTTTTATTTAGATATTTCTAGCATTTGGGTTGACACCCCTCTCGAGGATGTTACCATGTTTTGGTCAATCTTTTTGAAGGTTTCGCCTCCTGAGTGTAAACAGCTTTAAGAGTGTCCCCAGTATTGAATAACTTTTTGAAAATCATATGATAACCATCGAGCTAGAAAGAAACCTTTTTTTTTTTTTTTAATGTAACTCTCAGGGTTTCACTCACTTTTAGGGTGTCACCTTGGGCAGACACCCCTTTTACTGCACCTTTATGTCTTATTTTGAATTTTTATGATTACATATATGCATATTAATATATAAAAGTATATTTGTGTGCTCGAATACAAAGTTTGATTTACAAATTCATATAGTAAGGCAAAATTGGACAGTTTTCAAAACCATGGTCAGGCAAAATTGGACAGGCAAACTTCTCACTTTTTTCTTGGCGAGGCAAAATTGAACAATCTTGGATTACGGACACAAAAATTTATGTAAGTCTATAATTTTTTTCTACCATATTTATATTGATAGGGACCACAAATTGTCATAGTTTGCCCAACTGAGCGTTGGCGCTTAACGGAAATACAGACGTGTCCAAAATTGCCTCGCCTCCGAGATATTTTTTTCATTACTGTAATACGAGAATTTCTAATTCTTTGATGATAATGAAACAAGCCATTTTTATAGATGAGACCTCCCTCTCTTGAAAACATGTTTGGTATTTGGTCATAAATTATTAATATAGATTTTGTACAAAGGTTACTAAAAAGGTGTCCTAAATTGCCTCACCCTACTATACAAATTATACCCGTTAAACGAAAGCAATAACCATCAACTAGTGATATTTATTATAGAAGAAGAAGAAGAAGAAGAAGAAGAAGAAGAAGGACCTATGCAAAAAAAAAAAAAAAATTAAGACGCATTTGTAAAAAAATAAATGAATAAATAACGCACCTCCCCCCCCCCAAAAAAAAAAAAACACCTATGATTATAGAGGACAGTGGCGGTTCAGTGCTATAAGCATTGTTCTGGAGAGTAAGTATTAGAAACAAAAGGAAAAAGACTGCATAAACAGGAAAGAAAAGAAATAATTTGAATAAAAATAGAAAAGTGGTGAAAAATCGTCGGACAAAGAAGAAAAGAGCGTTACATGATACTAGAATCATAAAATGGAGAGAGAGAGAGAGAGAGAGAGAGAGAGAGAGAGAGAGAGAGAGAGAGAGAGAGAGAGAGAGAGAGAGAGAGAGAGAGAGAGACGTACGAGTCAGGTGAGAGGCCCAAATTAATTATTTACTTTGCCCCACTCTGAGAGGTAGGTTCCACTTAAGATGGGAGATAAGGAGAGAAAACATAGGGGCAAGAAGACATAAGAAAATGAGTATTGTGTACATTGAGCGTTCTTCTTATGGATATATTTCGGCCTTTCTATAGGCAAAATGGTATGCCAATAACATTCACACTGCACTATAAACAAAAAGAACTTTCTAGTATTCCACATATTTTATTATCCCAGGCTAAACTCTACCCATCATTATTCAAGGCAATCTTAGCAATTTTGTGGCCTTACAAATCATGGTGTCACTTTGGTTAATTCTCCCCTTGAAAATAAAAAATCAATCTATTCATTTCCTTGGGCCGTTTCTCTCATTCAGATAAAACGTACACACCATGAATACTCGTTTAACTACACAATCACCACCTTAATGCAATATCTGGCTTGTAATAATATCAATTCATATCATATACAATATATGTACTATACCCCAGTGAAAGGGTTTGCGTATCGCCATGATCAGCAAATATTTTCCAACTAATGTTATAGCTTAGATTATAACAATAATAACAATAATAATAATAATAATATTAATAATAATAATAATAATGATAATATAATAATGATTGAAAAAAACACCCGTAAATTAATTATGATTAAATGCTACATGTAATATAAGTCTCTCTCTCTCTCTCTCTCTCTCTCTCTCTCTCTCTCTCTCTCTCTCTATATATATATATATATATATATATATATATATATGTATATATATATATATATATATATATATATATATATATAGAGAGAGAGAGAGAGAGAGAGAGAGAGAGAGAGAGAGAGAGAGAGAGAGAGAGAGAGAGAGAGAGAGAGAGAGAGAGATATTAATAAATCATTGTTTTTCATCTTCCTATCTAAGCATTGGTCGATTTCAGACCTTTCTGACTCAAATTCTTAAATCAAATCACGTAGTTTATTATTACTATTATTATTATTACCATTGTGAGTTATTAGGGCCTATTGAAACCAGAGAAAAAGGGAATTTTTCGCGAGTTCTAAATGGCTTCGGAAGAAAATCGTGGTTCTCCAAATGGATTCAGAAGAAATTACCATAGACTTAGCATGGAATTCTGAATGATTCCAGATGCGAATCTGAACGACTTCGAAAGAAAACCCTGAATATCCAAATGTCTTCAGAAAAATAGCCGTGGACTTAGCATAGAGTTCTGAATGTGTCCAGAACGGAATCTTCACGGAGCTGTAAATCAAATCACGTAATTTATCATCATCATCATTATTATTATTATTAATATTATCATCATCATCATCATCATCATTATTATTATTATTATTATTATTATTATTGAAACCAGAGAAAAAGAGAATTTTTCACGAGTCCTAAGTGAAGAGTCCTAAACGGCTTCGGGAGAAAATCTTCGTGCATCTCCAAAAGAATTCAGAAGAAATTTCCATAGACTTAGCATGGAATTCTGAATGATTCTAGAAATCTCTGAACGATTTCGGAAGAAAACCTTCCTGAATCTTCTCTCCAAATGACTTCAGAAGAAATAGCCGTAGACTTAGCATAGAGTTCTGAATGACTCCAGAACGGAATCTTCCCGGAGTAGTTCTGAACGGCTCCGCCCCGGATTCCAAAAGACTTCTGAAGACCTGATCTCTCACTCTCTTTTTTTTTTAAGCATACCTTGCAACACCTCACGATATGTATGTACTGTAGCTATGGAAGTTTACGCAGTGAACATTGGGAGGAGGATTTCACTTTACTCACAGAGCTCGCGTTCTGGCGGAACAGGTAACTGACTGTGAGAATTTTGTTACAGCTACAGAATGAACTGGAGGCTATTCGGAACACCTTCATCTACAGATAGTTTGGATAGGTGCTGCCGAAGTTGGCAAGCTTTGAAGATCATAATGCAAGCGCCTTGAAGGATAATTTGCTTGCGGTTTAGCGACGATGTCCTATCATTGGATTGCATTGGTGCAAAGCAGTGGGCGACGTGCGTTTCTTCAAAATTCGGCATTGAAGATAGAACATATCAGGACGCCATTGGTAAATATATTGTGTTGCTCTTCGTTGACTTTAGTATGATGGCGTATAGTGTATGCCGAGAAATCAATGGCATCCATGTCTTTACCTATCGCCCTTATAGGTAAAGACATGAAAGCCATAGATTTCTCCGAGGAATCTGACGAACCGAGGACAAACAGCACTGAAATGTCTCTTGAAATCTCGAAGGAGACTGGCGAACTAAGCAAAGAAGATCTTGAAAAAACTATAAAAGACAGAAGATAATAGAGAAGGAAAGCCTTTATATGAAGAAGTATTAAAAATAGCCTTTAATTATAGAGGTAAGTCGCCTAAAAACCGAGGTCAAATAGCCTCTACTATTAGCGGTTAATCGCCTTAAAACAGAGGTCTCAAAGAGCCTCTAGTGCTAGAAATAAAGCACCCAAAAATAAAGGTCAAAGAGCTTTTAATGTTGGAGGTAAGGGAATTAAAATAAATTTCAAAGGAACTCTAATGGTAGAGTATAGCACCTTAAAATAGAGGTCAAAGAACCTCTAATGCTTAAAGTAAGGAGCCTCTGATGCTAAAAGTAAGGACCCTCAAAATAGAGGTCAAAGACCCTCAAATTCTAAAAGTAAGGAGCCTCAAAATATGGATTAAAAACCTCTAATACTAAAAGTAAGGAGCCTCATAACAGAGGTCAAAAACCCTCTAATGCTAAACGTAAGAAGTCTGAAAATAGAGGTCCAAGAGCCTCTAATGCTCAAAGTAAGGAGCCTCAAAATAGAGTTCAAAGAGCCTCAAAATAGAGGTCAAAGAGCCTCTAATGCTAAAAGTAAGGAGCCTCAAAATAGAGGTCACAGAGACTCTAATGCTAAAAGTAAGGAGCCTCAAAATAGAGGTCAAAGACTCTCTAATGCTAAACGTAAGGAGCCTCAAAATAGAGATCAAAGACCCTCTAATGCTAAAAGTAAGGAGCCTCAAAACAGAGGTCAAAGAGACTCTAATGCTAAAAGTAAGGAGCCTCAAAATGGAGGCCAAAGAGCCTCTAATGCTAAAAGTAAGGAGCCTCAAACTAGAGGTCAAAGAGACTCTAATGCTAAAAGTAAGGAGCCTCAAAATAGAGGTCAAAGAGCCTCTAATGCAGGAGATACTGCACCTCAAAATCGAGGTCAATGACCCTCTAATGCTAAAAGGAGTCTCAAAATAGGGATCAAAGACCCTCTAATGCTAAAAGGAGTCTCAAAATAGAGGGCAAAAACCCTCTAATGCAAAAAGGAGTCTCAAAATAGAGGTCAAAGACCCTCTAATGCTAAAAGGAGTCTCAAAATAGAGGTCAAAGAGCCTCCAATGCTAACAGTAAGGACCCTTAAAATAAGAGGTCAAAGAGCCTCTAATACTAAAAGTAAGGAGCCTCAAAATCGAGGTCAAAGAGCCTCTAATGCAGGAGATACTGCACCTCAAAATCAAGGTCAATGACCCTCTAATGCTAAAAGGAGTCTCAAAATAGAGGTCAAAGACCCTCTCATGCTAAAAGGAGTCTCAAAACAGAGCTCAAACACCCTCTAATGCTAAAAGGAGTCTCAAAATAGAGGTCAAAGAGCCTCTAATTCTAAAAGTAAGGACCCTTAAAATAAGAGGTCAAAGAGCCTCTAATAATAAAAGTAAGGAGCCTCAAATAGAGGTCAAAGACCCTCTAATGCTAAAAGGAGTCTCAAAAATGGAGGTCAAAGGGCCTCTAATGCTAAAAGTAAGGACCCTTAAAATAAGAGGTGAAAGAGCCTCTAATACTAAAAGTAAGGAGCCTCAAAATAGAGGTCAAAGAGACTCTAATGCTAAAAGTGAGCAGTCTCAAAATAGAGGTCAAAGAGCCTTTAATTCTCAAAGTAAGGAGCCTCAAAATATAAATCAAAGACCCTCTAATGCTAAAAGTAAGGACCCTCAAAATAGAGGTCAAAGACCCTCTAATGATAAACGTAGGGAGCCTCAAAATAGAGATCAAAGACCCTCTAATGCTAAAAGTAAGGACCCTCAAAATAGAGGTCAAAGACCCTCTGATGCTAAACGTAAGGAGCCTCAAAATAGAAATCAAAGACCCTCTAATGCTAAAAGTAAGAAGCCTCAAAATAGAGGTCAAAGACCCTCTAATGCTAAACGTAAAGAGCCTCATAATAGAGGTCAAAGACCCTCAAATGCTAAAAGTAAGGAGCCTCAAAACAGAGGTCAAAGAGACTATAATGCTAAAAGTAAGGAGCCTCAAAATAGAGGTCAAAGACTCTCTAATGCTAAACGTAAGGAGCCTCAAAATAGAAGTCAAAGACCCTCAAATGCTAAAAGTAAGCAGCCTCAAAACAGAGGTCAAAGAGACTCTAATGCTAAAAGTAAGGAGCATCAAAATAGAGGTCAAAGACCCTCTAATGCTAAACGTAAGGAGCCTCAAAATAGAGATCAAAGACCTTCTAATGCTAAAAGTAAGGAGCCTCAAAACAGACGTCAAAGAGACTCTAATGCTAAAAGTAAGGGCCCTCAAAATAGAGGTCAAAGGCCCTCTAATGCTAAACGTAAGGAGCCTCAAAATAGAGGTCAAAGACCCTCAAATGCTAAAAGTAAGGAACCTCAATATAGAGGTCAAAGACCCTCTAATGCTAAAAGTAAGGAGCCTCAAAATAGAGGTCAAAGAGACTCTAATGCTGAAAGTGAGACCTCCCTCTCTTGAAAACATGTTTGGTATTTGGTCATATATTAATATAGATTTTGTACAAAGGTTACTAAAAAGGTGTCCAAAATTGCCTCACCCTACTATATATATATATATATATATGTGTGTGTGTGTGTGTGTGTCTGTGTATATATATAGGTATAGACACACCCATATCCATACCTATATATATATATATATATATATGCTAATGAGACAGGCAACCCGAAGCCATTTTTAGTTTAGATTCGAAGAAAAGAACCTAATTGTGGGAAATACAGGGTGTGGTGTAAAACAGATAAAACAGATTAGATGTAATGTACCAATGAGGTTTGGACACGGAAAGAAGTATGTGGATCAGGCATTTATTAGGAAATAATTCACCAAACTTTCATCTGAGCTCCACAAGGCACTAGAAGAGTTGGAATACACAGGCCAACAAGGGTGAAGACTATGAAGCGTGAAATAGGAGATGATGACTGAAGAAGTATCGATTTAAAAGCTCAAGATAGAGACGACTGGCGGAATCTAACCGAGCCCTTTACGTTAATAAGCGTAGGAGGAAATGATGACGATGATGATGTTAAAGGTTTCAGTGTTATAAGGGGCACCTGTACAGTATGTAGCATTTAGGACCTAGAAACATCATGATAGAACGCTGATACAATAAGTTACTGCAGAGGAAGTAACCTGTAGGTAATTTTCAGAACAATATTATTAGTTTATGATTGAAGCAAAGCTTGTTTTAGGACAAATTGAAAATGAAAGTAACAGGTTTGGGGGTAAAAGACGGTTTGAGATAAAGTTACCTAATAAATTATTTAATGTTAGAATAATGATGGGGGTGTAAGATTGGATACTGGCTGTAGGTGCAAATTTGTGTAATAGCAAAATGGGCTACGAATGGAGAGTGGATGCTGCTGCTAAAATTAGTGAAATGTCGACTCGGTCTCCCATATTTTCAGTATAAGGAGCATCAAACGGTTCCTCAAGCCGGGGCCACCGTGAGTGACAAGCTTCAATGGGATGTTGTCTGGCCCTGGGGCTTTGCCGGGCTTCATGCGCTGCAGGGCCTTGTTGAAGTCATGGATGGAGGGTGGTAGTGCCATCCAGTGACGGACGGGATGCTGCGGGGTCATTCCCAGGAGATCGTCTGGGGTGTCTGCTTGGTCATTGAGGAGGTTCTCAAAGTGAGACCTCCACCTGGCCAGGATGCCCTCGCTGTCGGTGATGGTCGTGGCCCCATCCGCGTCCTTCAGGCTGCCCACTGATGACCGTGTGGGACCGAATATTTCCTTTGTTGCTGCATAGAAGCTGCGCAGGTCACGTTGGTCAGCGAAACTCTGTATTTCTGCAGCTTTTCTTTGCCACCAGGTGTTCTGGGCTTCACGGATCCCTCTTTGGCAACCAGCTTCAGCCACCTTGTGAGCACATTTGTTAGCTGCTGTTGGTTGATTTTCCAAAGTCAGGCGTGCTTGTCGTTTGGTTTCAATGAGAAGAGAGATGGTAGCATCATTCTCATCAAACCAATCCTGCCGTTTCTTGGTGGTGTAGCCTAGTGTTTCCTCCGCGGCACGGGCCATGGCGTTTCTGAGGGTGGTCCAGTGGTGCTCAACAGTGGCTTGACCCACGGGGTCTGCGAGGTATTGTTCGTAGGCCTCCTCGTAGTTCTGTGCCACCTGTGGGTTGCGGAGCTTACTACAATCAAAGCGTTGGTGTGGTACGCTGTCAGGTGCCCTTCTGGGTGGTCGTAGGGTCGTCACGGAGAGTCGGGAGATGAGGAGTCTGTGGTCCGTCCAGCAGTCATCCGCTCCGGGCATGGATCGGGTGATGCGGACGTCTCCTCGGTCTCTGGCTCTGGTCAGGACGTAGTCCAGGGTGTGCCAGTGTTTAGACCGTGGGTGTCTCCATGTGGTCTTTTGTCGCTTTGGTAACTGGAAGATGGTGTTGGTTACCACAAGTTGGTGTTCTGCACACAGACCCAGTAATAGTTGGCCATTGGCGTTGCAATTTCCAATGCCATGGCGGCCGATGATTCCCTCCCACAGGCGATGGTCTTTACTTACTCGGGCATTGAAGTCGGCAAGCACAACGAGCTTGTCATTGGCGGGCACTGCCTGGATGGTGCGGTCGAGCTGGGTGTAGAAGGCAGCTTTGTTATCATCGGTTGAGGTCATAGTCGGGGCGTAGACAGAGATCAGGGTGAGGTGTCTGTCCCGCGTGATGGGGATGCGGACAGTCATCAGGCGCTCACTGATGGCCTTGGGAGCGAGGTTGTGCTGCTGCACTAGCTGGGAACGGATGGCGAAGCCGACACCGTGGATGCGAGGCTCCTCTAGGGCCTTGCCTTTCCAGAAGATGGTGTAGCCTGTTCCAGCTTCCCTGATGTTGCCCTCTTCGGGTAGTCTGGTCTCACTAAGAGCCGCCACATCAACATTGAAGCGGGCTAGATCCTTGCAGACGAGGGCTGTACAGTACGTCGTTCCGGGCGGTTGGTGTTCGTCACGTCTTGTTGTTTCGACCGCATTAGTGGGATATCCGCCAGCCGCGGTGAGCTGACCAGACGGGTTTGCCGTGTCCGATGTTTACCCCACCTTTTCTAGGGGCCTCCCCATGTGGGGTGAGCTGCGGTGTCCTCAATAGGCCAGCCCAGTCACGGGTCCAGCTGCCGAACTCTGGTGTCACGGCACCGTCACCAGAGAGCGACTGAATCTTAGACTCGCCACCTGAGTGCAGTCGTGGGCTAAGGGCTTCCAGCTATCCAGGCCTGCCCCCTTCACCCACGGTGCTGTCGCCTCAGGACTTGGTGGTGGTGATGATGATGATGATGGTGAGAAAGAGATGAAGAAGGGTGGAGGAAACGACAGAATGCCAGTAGCTGGGTATATTGTTTTGGGTGGTCGTGGCTTTACAACGGCCACGCACACACACTTGGCCCACACCGTTTTCACCGCGGCTCAAGACATATGAGACAGGCGGCTTCTCCGATGTTGGTTGCATCGGGCTGCCGGGTTCTTGTTATGTCAAGGCCCGCCTTGTTGCCTGCCCGACAGGCATTGCCCTCTTCCGCTGGAACTGGGAAGCTCCGCCGTTGGGGTCTTGTTTGGTTTGATTTTGGAGTTTTCCTTCTCCTAGCCTTTGCCTATCTTAAATAAAGGAGAAGGCCTAAAGGGGTCCAGTCTCGGTCTGGTCTCTCTCTCTCTCTCTCTCTCTCTCTCTCTCTCTCTCTCTCTATATATATATATATATATATATATATATATATATATATATATATATACATACATACATATACCAAAGGCACTTCCCCCAATTTTGGGGGGTAGCCGACATCAACAATAAACAAACAAAAAAGGGGACCTCTACTCTCTACGTTCCTCCAGCCTAACCAGGGACTCAGCCGAGTTCAGCTGGTACTGCTAGGGTGCCACAGCCCACCCTCTCACATTTCCACCACAGATGAAGCTTCATACTGCTGAGTCCCCTACTGCTGCTACCTCCACGGTCATCTAAGGCACCGGAGGAAGCAGCAGGGCCTACCGGAACTGCGTCACAATCGCTCGCCATTCATTCCTATTTCTAGCACGCTCTCTTGCCTCTCTCACATCTATCCTCCTATCACCCAGAGCTTTCTTCACACCATCCATCCACCCAAACCTTGGCCTTCCTCTTGTACTTCTCCCATCAACTCTTGCATTCATCACCTTCTTTAGCAGACAGCCATTTTCCATTCTCTCAACATGGCCAAACCACCTCAACACATTCATATCCACTCTAGCCGCTAACTAATTTCTTACACCCGTTCTCACCCTCACCACTTCGTTCCTAACCCTATCAACTCGAGATACACCAGCCATACTCCTCAGACACTTCATCTCAAACACATTCAATTTCTGTCTCTCCATCACTTTCATTCCCCACAACTCCGATCCATACATCACAGTTGGTACAATCACTTTCTCATATAGAACTCTCTTTACATTCATGCCCAACCCTCTATTTTTTACTACTCCCTTAACTGCCCCCAACACTTTGCAACCTTCATTGACTCTCTGACGTACATCTGCTTCCACTCCACCATTTGCTGCAACAACAGACCCCAAGTACTTAAACTGATCCACCTCCTCAAGTAACTCTCCATTCAACATGACATTCAACCTTGCACCACCTTCCCTTCTCGTATATCTCATAACCTTACTCTTACCCACATTAACTCTCAACTTCCTTCTCTCACACACCCTTCTAAATTCTGTCACTAGTCGGTCAAGCTTCTCTTCTGTGTCTGCTACCAGTACAGTATCATCCGCAAACAACAACTGATTTACCTCCCATTCATGATCATTCTCGCCTACCAGTTTTAATCCTCGTCCAAGCACTCGAGCATTCATCTCTCTCACCACTCCATCAACATACAAGTTAAACAACCACGGCGACATCACACATCCCTGTCTCAGCCCCACTCTCACCGGAAACCAATCACTCACTTCAATTCCTATTCTAACACATGCTTTACTACCTTTGTAGAAACTTTTCACTGCTTGCAACAGCCTTCCACCAACTCCATATAACCTCATCACATTCCACATTGCTTCCCTGTCAACTCTATCATATGCTTTCTCCAGATCCATAAACGCAACATACACCTCCTTACCTTTTGCTAAATATTTCTCGCATATGTATATATATATATATATATATATATATAAAACTATATACAAGTATGTGTGGGCAGCAAAAAAAGTAAAAATTGTATTAGAAAGGCGGGCTACGAGGTTCTCCTCATATGTCTTTCACACACACACACACACACACACACACACACACACACACACACACACCTGTGTGAGAGGTTCCACTGCCCTGTGGTTGAATATCTTTGTACAAACCCGGGAACTGCAGATAAGGAGGCAGTGGAGCAACAACCAGGATATATACTTCCCTGATTCTTGGCTGAGAGAGAGAGAGAGAGAGAGAGAGAGAGAGAGAGAGAGAGAGAGAGAGAGAGAGAGAGAGAGAGAGAGAGAGAGATAGATTATATAATAGTCCACCATACAATAAAATTTTTCATCTTCTATGTAATAGTTTATAGTTTTCTTTATTAATCTACATTTGGGTAACTTGGAATTATTGAGATCGCTGAAACTTCTATTTTTTTCCCCCCGTTTTTTTAATACAGGGTCTGTAAGCCCTATCATTATTTCACGTAATAGCATATATCCGTGTAAACACTCCCCACACTTTGGACACTGGAGATCACAATCTGTGGTTTTTCTAGCGCACCTTGAAAATGAACCATGTCCTGTTCTTTTTCAAATTTGACTTTGGTAGCATTGGTCCATCTCCTGAAACACCCGAGACGGATTAATCAAAGTATATAAAGCAGTATGTACTTCCACTCTTCGCTATGGTGCAGACGCTTCAACTCGATATCGATATCACTTAAGCAAATGGTTAAATTTTCATTTTTGTTTTGTTTACAGAAAATTATGGGATTTACCAGGAAATGTTGGATTTCACAGAGATTCTGGAACGAACATGATGCAAAAGCGTGTTTATGTTCATATTCATTAGACGCCATTGGCTTTGTCAAGTTATGTATATAACTGAAGAACGGATCATAAAACTAATAATATACGGATTCCTAAAAACTGGCCACAAAACCCTTGGTAACCCTAAGAACAGATTCAAAGATCAAGCCAAGACAATTTTAAAGATGAGCAAAATTCCACGAAGTAACCTGGAAAAACTATATAGCGACCAAATTTCAATATTGGTACTGCCCTTAAAATGATTTATTTTAATTGATCATTGCTTCTCTTGTAGTTTATTTCTTTCTTTATTTCCTTTCCTCACTGGGTTGGAGCCCTTAGGCTTATAGCATCCTGCTTTTCCGACTAGGGTTGTAGCTTAGCTAGTACTAGTAGTAGTAGTAGTAGTAGTAGTAGTAGTAGTAGTAGTAGTAATAATATGATTTGAAGAATGAGTGTCAACAATAGGGTAACTATCCTGGAGCAGGGTTGAACAGCATATCTCGCCTCAATCCTTTCACTGCCAGTGATGACTTCAACTAAACTTCTGATGAAGCAAATTCTCCCAAGACCAATCAAATCCTAGTTTGTTGACTATTTATTGGAAAGCTGTCACCAAGACATATCCAATGAATACCAACTTGCTACGATTTGGGTGATTTTAAAACATGTTTCCTTTTTTTTTTTTTTACCCATGAAAGGATTAATGGACAAGCCCGAGAGGTCCTGCAGCCTGACTCCTCAACTGACATGTCCGATATATGGTAAGGTATGCAAGTCTAAGATTGGCCTAAGGACTCATATCAATGCACAAAGTTATGAGTCGCACCACGCCTGAAAATAATTCACATTACATCTAACATCTACTGAGGAACTTACATACGTCGTCAAAGCTAAAGATGGACTGCTATTACGTAAGATTTGAATACGTTGCAGTCAAAAAGTGTTAAGTTATTTCAAGAAAAAGGTAGTCGATATGTGAATATTTTCCCCATAAAACACAATTCTAGATGTCTCAAGTTTCAAGTAAACTTTACGTTTGGATTGGATTTAGGATTTTGGGTTATATATCCCAGCGTTGGGGTCTGCGAGACCATTCAGCACCCAACTGAATCTGAGGTGGAAACCCCTGCAATTCAACTATGAAGCAAAGGTTAAAAACGGTGGACAGCAAGGTTGAACAAAGAGTGGAAACGGAGGTTAAGCAGAAGGCTAAAAAGCCTTTTTAGTAATCTCTACACTGCACCTTAAATTTACGTTTGCCACACAGCTAACGATAGCAATAGTAAGATGAATAACAAATGTAACCAAACTTTAGGTCCTTATAAAGAAAAAAAAAGAAAAAAAATCAGATATTAAGAGGTTATTTCTTACCATAAATAAAGGTGTACTTCAATATCCCGAAGGTAAAATCATAGCGAAAATTTAGTTAATGATGACAAAAAATGTAATTTGCAAACATGTGCATTGCTTTCCTTTTTGCCCTTTCGATAATATAGCGCCAGTTTTATAACAATTTAAGTGAAAATCCTCGTCACGGTAAAAATCAACGGAAAAACATCTGGGTGCCAACTTAAGGGCTTTGTAATTCAGTTGACACATGACATAGTCACCTTTGAATATCAAAGCTTAAGGCGCCATTTTCCAATTTTCTAAAAGGAAGGGCAGATCACAATCACTCCCTAAAGAGATTAGCAATATCAAACAACCAAGTCAGACTCCGCAAAGTCCATGGGTAAAGGCAAATCATTTGTATTATGTATAGGAACGAAAAATGGGAATAATCATTAAAATAAACAAAAACCAAGTGATTATTCTTAAACAGAAAAGAAAAATAAATATAAATTGGTATAATAATTCACATACACATAAAACCAATGGTTATTCCTTCAGCAGAATGTTGATAAAAAATAGTACCAATAATATATGACGAGAATAACTTTCAATATACACATAAAACACGTGGTTATTTCGTAAGGTGAACTTAAGAAGTAAAAATCAAATATAAATGGAATAACAGTAAAAATCAAATATAAATGGAATAACCATAACAATTAAATACAAATGGAATAAAAATCAAGATACACATAAAACACGCGGTTTTCCGTAAGCACGAAGTTGGGCAAAATCAGTAAAAATAAATACAACTCGAATAACTATTAAGATACACAAAATATGTGGTATTCCGGAAACAAAATGTTAACCAAAACCAGTAAAAATTAAATGTACCTGGAATTACTGAGATACCCAAAACATGTGGTTAATCCGTAAGCAGGAAGTTAGGCAAAACCAGTATATATATATATATATATATATATATATATATATATATATATATATATATATATATATATATATATATATATATATATATAGCCAAAGGAAAAACCTATCTAAATGCACATAAAACATGTGGTTATCCGCAAAAAAGAAGTTGATCAAACTCAGTAAAAAAACTGAATATTACTGGAATAATGATCACACATGGTTATTACGTTAGCAAGAAGGTAAGCAAAACCAGTAAAAAATAAATATAACTGGAATAACTATAAAGATACACATAAAACACGTGGTTAATCCGTAGACCAAACAAGAAATTAGGTAAAACCAGCAAAAATAAAAAATAACGAATAACAATTAAGATAATACATGATCATTCAGCAACCAAGAAGTTTTCTTAAACTTTGTGAGCTTCGAATTAACCTGACTTCCATTATTATCGGAGATCAAGTGGTAATTTAGGAGTTTACACAACCAGAGGTGACGGATACCCAACACCACTGTCCCGACCCGAACTATAAGAAACACTATCTCACTAGGTTTGGTTAGGTTAGTATGCAGCTCTGTATTTCGCTCTTTTATGTTCCCTCAACCAATATACATCCATCATTGTTGACTTTGGACGTGGATTCCCTTACGTTAAAACTGCACATTTCATAATAACAATGGGGTTGGGAATTGTTCAGAAAAACTAAAACGTAGGATGCTTTACTTTAAAATTCATTAGTGAAGGCAACTTTGCCTAAAAATTTACCTTTGTAGCAATGCACATAACAACGATGGTGCATACATATACAACCTTAAATTTGTCAAAGATATATTAACAGTATGTCCAATTTATCATCAAAAAGATCAAACTTACCTTAAACTGTACTTATGCGACAGCCTAAACTAGCCTATATCAGTAAAATGAGTTTTGATGGAATTACGTCTAGATTTGTCCTAAGAAAAGACTTGCCTAACCCGGAAATGCACGATGCACATTTGTAATTAATAATGTACATATATCATTACCAATGTAGAAATTGATGAAACGTCCGCAAAATGGAGCTCATATGAGACCGCATAAATTTTGTGTAATCCTAATGGACCTAGGCCTAAGAAAAACTAAACGTTACCCTTCTGAAGTAGATAACAAACGGCATAGGTTCACTGACTATAGCAATCTCTCGCAATAAGAAATATACAAAATAAATCATGTGACAAAATAAAATTAATCTTCATACACTTACCTTTAGGTGCAGCTCGCCACAGACATTGGTAAGGGAGATAGCGCGAAGTTCCCACCAGGGTCAAGAATCGAAGGGTACCCATAGAAAAGGGACACTTATCTTTTAACCGCTAATATCACTGTTACGTTTGCATATTATACGCACACCGAACAAGCTGCTAATACTGAACACCAAGGCAACAGTCCATAGTACTCCATACACGATAAAACACGTCATTGAGACACTTGAAATAAGAGCAATGGCAGCCGACCGTCACAAGCGAGGAAACTGCGAAAATGACAAACTCGGTCTCGGTGATCTTCTTCTTTTCTAACATAAATGTTACTGCAGAGCAAGGACAGTGAAATTACAAATGCAACAGCTTGAAATAGTATTCACGCAGGAGTTTGAAATTAATATATCATTTGCTAAACGATTATTTATTCTAGACGTACAGTAAGTACAGTAGTTTATTGGAATATAAATAACCAAACCCGTTTTCGGCGTTTTCAACTCTTTTCACGGCTCTCTCCAAGTAAACAGAAAAAAAGGAAGTAATAGTGGTAAATTATCATCACTGGTTAAAAAAAAAAAAATCTTAGTTCTCACGTGCCAGGGTTATGCCCAAATTTTGTGCAAGATGGTCATTTTTTTTTTCCAAACATCGTATCGTATGAATATGATTTGATTTGAATACTGATTTCACAAAATATTCTCAAAACACTTTCACGAACTTAGTCGCCATATCACAGACAGAGTTTTATAGGGGTCTAATAGAGGGATAGAGATTTTCATCTGTAAAAGGAAAACATCAAAATAATACAATATATCTAAAATAAAAATTAACAATAAGGATATTTCACATTGCTAACATAGCAGCAGAATATTCAAAGTGGCGTAAAATGCACTTTAAAATCTTTAAACCATATGGTAATCACATAATAATTTTCATGAGTTGATGCAATTAATGGAACTGGGCCACACACATAATTATGGAACCCGGGAGGCCATTCCATAATGATTTGTAAGGGAAGTATAACCATAAAATTGAAATATAGAATTATTTGTAACGAGTAATTAACTATGACCCATCTTAAAAGCCACGACTCGTTTATATTGCAAAGTAAGCTAATTTCCATAGTGTTTTTGTATGTCTTGATCTGCTTTGCGAATATCATTTACGGTACCATAAATCTTTTAGTTTTCTGCTCACCTCCATTCTCACTTCCTTTCTTCCTTCCATCTTGCAGTCCAACCTCTTTTACTTCACAGTCACATGTCGATGCTCAATGACCTACTTGACACCAGTAGTAGAAGGAAGCCAGGTTTTTATATCCAATCCATTGTAAGGATAGTGAGACAAGCGTCACCAAGATCAACTGATACTTTATTCAAATGTGCACGGGAGTATATTACAAGGTGCGGACGGAAAGGTAGGATGGCGCTGGCGCCAAATCAGATTGAATTGCCCGCCAAAATATATGTGTTTTCTTACACTTACAAATATACAAATTATGAGTTAACAGAAACATGTAATGAAATGATACATATGTCAAAATGTAGCTCTGATAGAGCGGAATACATATACATGGGAAACCACGGTGTGGCGAAAGGAGAATTCAAATAAATAAACAGTTTGTTGATTTTCTGGACGACGCAGGGAGCGGTGTCCTTACAAGTACTCCCCCCCCCTCAAGACATCGGGCGGCGTAGAGGGCTGATGATCAATCTTCGTATCTTTTCGGGCGTCAGAGGGTTCCTCTCGTTTTTGAACGGAGGGGCGCGCCAGTGATCGGCGTAAGGATGTCTTCCTCTTGTCGTCGTTTGATGATTTTTCTTTCGTTGGGCGCCTTGTTTTGAGGTGGAACTCTGGATCTGCCAGGTCCGGCGGAGGCAGTGTCGCTTCCTTCGAGAAACGCTGGTTTCACGCGATCTATTGAGACCCAGTCCTCTTGGCCATGGACGTCGAGAAGGAAGGCTTTTGTTGTCTTCTTAATTATCCGATAGGGGCCTCGATAAGGTCTAGTTAGTGGTTGTCGATGAGCGTCGACACGGACGAAAACGTACCCGCATTCATCCAGGTTTTTTGGATTGAAGTGCTTGGTTCTGTCCTGGTAAGTTTTGAGACATGGCCTGAACTTCCTGGCGATGTCCCTTAGGTGATCCAGCTGCGTGTTGTCGGTTGATGAGGGAAAGAATTCGCCAGGAACTGCAAGCGCCTCCCCGTAAACCTTTTCAGCGGGCGAAGGTTCGCCTTCTGCGCGAGGGGCGGTGCGAAGGCCGAGGAGTACCCAAGGAAGTCGTGATTTCCAGTCCCCGTCGGTGCAGCTCGCCATCAGGGACGCCTTGAGGGCGCGGTGAGTTCTTTCGACCATGCCGTTTGCCGCGAGGTTGTATGCCGTGGTGCTGTGGAGCGTCGTCCCCATCAGGTTCGCCAAAGCGAGCCATATTTCTGAGAGGAAAGCAGGGCCTCTGTCTGTCGTGATGTCGTCAGGAACGCCAAACCTGCTCACCCAGCTTGACAGGAGGGCTTCGGCGCATGCTTGAGTCGTAGCTTCGGTCATCGGCGATGCCTCCAACCACCTCGTGGAGCGATCGATGATCGTAAGCAGGTAGCGAGCAGATCCAGAAGGGGACAATGGTCCCACGATGTCGATGTGTATGTGACCGAAACGTCTTTTTGGCTGGGGAAAATCACCTACCCCTGATTCGGTGTGACGGCTGACTTTGCTTGACTGGCAGTTGATGCATGACTTCGCCCATTCCCGGGCGTCCTTTTTTATCCCTGGCCAGACGAATTTTTCAGACAGAAGGCGAGCGGTGGTGCGTCCTGAGGGGTGTGAAAGTCCATTGATGATATCGAATATTTTCCTTCTGCAGGAGGCTGGTATCCAGGGACATGGGCGGCCGGTGCTGGTGTCGCAAAGAATAGTTACTCCTGCTGGTCCGAGGGGAATCGCACTTATCTTGAGCGCGGATGGCCCCGTCAGGTGATCCTGTGCTTCTCGGTCGGTGCGTTGTTCGGTTGCGAGATTGGCGGGGTCGATTCCCAGGTGGATTGCGTCAATTTCAATCCTTGAAAGGGCGTCCGCGACTGGGTTTTTCTTTCCTGGGACGTAACGTATGGTGCACCCGAATTCGGCGATTGATGCGAGATGACGTTGTTGTCGGGAGGACCATGCGTCTGTCGATTTCGTGAAAGCGTGTACGAGGGGTTGATGGTCCATCGCGATTGTGAAGGGATTGCCCTCCAAGATGTGCCTGAAGTGGCGGACGGCGAGGTAGATGGCGAGGAGTTCCCTATCGAAGGTGCTGTATCTTGTTTCGGCGGGTTTCAATTTCTTGCTGAAGAATGCCAGCGGTCGAGGAGAACCATCGACGAGTTGCTCCAGCACAGCCCCACAGGCGACGTTGCTGGCGTCGGTCGTTAGTCGCAGGGGCGCGTTGTCGTCGAAATGAGCCAGGTTGGTGGCATTCGCGAGGGCATCCTTCGTCCGGGCGAATGCCTGTTGCTGGGGCAAACCCCACTCAAGTTTTTATGCTTTTCCTTTCAGGACGTTGTCGAGGGGTGACAGGGTTTGTGCGATGTTGGGGATGAAGCGCCTGTAGTAATTGACCATCCCCAGGAACTCCTGAAGTTGGCGGATGGTCGTAGGTATCGGGAACTTTCTGATGGCGTCAACCTTGGTTGTCATGGGTTTTACCCAGCATGAGGATACGCGGTGACCAAGGAAATCCACTCCTTCCGCACCGAACGTGCATATGTTGAAACGTACGACCAGGCCGTTCTCCTGTAGGCGTTTGAGGACGGTGCGGACGTGCCTCCGGTGTTCCTCCTTGGTTTTCGAGAATATCGTTGGAAGGTCGCCCCGGCGTTGCGTAGACCGAAGGTTGAGTATGCGAAGGTGTAGGATCCAAATGGCGTTACAATGGCAGTTTTCGGGATGTCTTCCGGAAATACGGGGACCTGGAAATAAGACTTGGGGAGGTCGCTCTTGGTAAAATACTTCGCGCCGTGCAACGCGTTCGTTAGGTCCTGCATGTTCGGGCTTGAAAACCTCGGGAAATTCTTGTAGGAGGTTGGCGTAGGGGTGCGTCGTTACGGCGGATACGGACATTGTTGCAGGGCTGTGTTCTAGGGCGCGGGACTGGCAGGTTCCCGTGTCGATGAGACGTTTGCTAGCGACATCGACGAGGAGTCCGTGGTGGGCGAGGAAATCCGCACCGAGGAGGGGGCGATTGACGTCAGCGATAGCGAAGGGCCAAGAATACGAACGGCCCATGATAGATATCTTGAGGGTCTTGATCCCATAGCACCATATGGAAGATCCGTTGGCGGCGATGAATGAGGGAGCGTTTTTGTCGGGACCACGGTCTAGGTCGGACTTGGAAGGTGGGAACGTTGACTGCATTGCGCCGGTGTCTACCATGAGTCTACGGTTGGAAATGGTATCGAGGATATAGAAACCATTCTTGTTTTGGTTAACTGCGGCTGCGATGGTGGCAGGTGGATGCTTCTGGAGTCGTCTTCTAGGGAAACTGCATGGTGCTCTACATTTCTTGGCGTCGCTGCCGAACTGTTGGTGGTAGAAGCACCATGCTGGGTTAGTCCTAGGGTTCGGTCGTGTTGGTGGCGGTGGTTTCTTTCTTGATAGAACGTTGATCTCGTCGTCCTCAGGGGCCGTTGCCGAGGAGTCTATGGAAGAGCAGCTGCTGAAGGAGGAGAACGAAGGCGGTGTTGACGATGATGCTCCGAGGCGAGATGCTTTGGAGGCCTCGTGGAGCTTCTGAGCCTTCGACAGGAGTTCGTTCATCGGGAGCGTGTCGGCGTCTGTCAATTGGGCCCTTACGTCCTGTGGTAGGCGTCGAAGAAAGATCTTGCGAGATAAGCTAATCTCACGTCGTCGGCCGTTGCTGTCTGTTTTGGGGAGCATAAGCAGGCCGGATAACTCGTTCCACGCCTCAACAGGAGAGGTGTCACCCATGGGCTTGCCGGTGAGGTCCAGGACTTTCTGTGCCCTTGCTGAGACGGAGAGGGAGTAGATACCGATGACTTTCGTTCTCAGGTCGTCGTATGAAACTTGGCCGGCCTGGGCGTCAAGCCATGGGGAAATCTTGTCGAATACCTCTTCAGGTATGGAGGTGATAACGATGTCAGCCTTGGCGCAGGAGTCGCTGAGTCTAGCGACGCGGAAGAGTATGTCTGCTCTCAGGAACCAGGAAGCGGTGTTGTGTTGAGAAAAGGGCGGCAGTTTGACTTTGGGTGTGGAGGCAAGGCCGTTGGGTGCGATGGGAGTGTTGCTTCCTGCATCGTGGCCAGACGGCGAGTCGGCGAAGAGGTGGGAAGTTGATATGTCGGTTAAGCTCATCCTACTGCCTTACATGCGCCGAAGTGTGGGAGAACCAAAGGCAGGCTCACGCCTAAGGTAACGGAGTATAGAGAAGGTAGCACGGCCGTAATAAGTCTGTTAATGGCAAAGCCAAAACTGCTGATGCTACTTTCAACTCCGGGGTCACCAGTTGTAAGGACAGTGAGACAAGCGTCACCAAGATCAATTGATACTTTATTCAAATGTGCACGGGAGTATATTACAAGGTGCGGACGGAAAGGTAGGATGGCGTTGGCGCCAAATCAGATTGAATTGCCCGCCAAAATATATGTGTTTTCTTACACTTACAAATATACAAATTTTGAGTTAACAAAAACATGTAATGAAATGATACATATGTCAAAATGTAGCTCTGATAGAGCGGAATACATATACATGGGAAACCACGGTGTGACGAAAGGAGAATTCAAATAAATAAACAGTTTGTTGATTTTCTGGACGATGCAGGGAGCGGTGTCCTTACACCATCCTTACCACAAACATGTGTAATGTAAAATAGGCCTACTTTCTTCAGCGCTTGAACAGTTTTAAAATATCGTTAATTAGAAATAGGCCAATGGGTTTCTGCGCTTAAATAGTTAAACCATTGTTAATTAGAAATAGGTCTAATTGTTTTTGAGCTTAAACTAAAAATCGTTAATTCGAAGTAGGCTGTTACTTTTGATTATCATGGTCAAGGTTTTCATAGCATCTGCAATTAAATTCTTCCTCCCACAGAAACTTCATTTATGGCCAGTCAATTATTATTATTATTATTATTATTATTATTATTACAAACTAAGCTATAACCCTGGTTGGAAAAACAATATGCTATAAGCCCAAGGCTCCAACAGGGAAAAATAGTCCAATGAGGAAAGGAAACAAGCAAATGGTTAAATTACAAAAGAAATAATAAACAATCAAAACAAAATATTTCAAGAACAGTAATAACTTAAAATTAGATCTTTCGTATATAAACTATAAAAACTTCAAAAAAAAAAAAACAAGAAGAGAAATAAGATAGAACAGCGTGCCCAAGTGTACCCTCAAGCAAGAGAACTCTAATCCAAGATAGTGGAAGGCCGTGGTACAGAGGCTATAGCACTACCCAAGACTATTATTATTATTATTATTATTATTACTATCCAAGCTACAACCCTAGTTGGAAAAGCAAGATGCTGTAAGCCCAGTGGCTCCAATAGGGAAAAATAGCCCAGTGAGGAAAGGAAAAAAGGAAATAAATAAATGAAGAGAACAAATTAACAGAAAACAATGGTTTGATTTTGGAGTGTCCTCCTAGAAGAGCTGCTTACCATAATTAAAGAGTCTCTTCTACCTTTACCAAGAGGAAAGTACCCACTGAACAATTACATTACAGTAATTAACACCTTGAGTGAAATAAGAATTGCTTGGTAATCTCAGCGTTGTCAGGTGTATGGAGACAGAGGAGAATGTAAAAAGAATTGGTCAAACTATTCGGTGTATGTGTAGGTAAAGACAAAATGAGCCGTAACCAGAGAGTGGTATCTATTGTTGTACTGTCTGACCAGTAAAAAAAAAAAAAAAAAAAAAAAAGGGGCCCTATCAAGAATCAGAAGTTTGTTCTACTAGCTAGAACACTTTGTTTATATTTTTGTTTAATTTCTGACTAATATTTAGAAAGAATATCAAAGGTAGATTTCTCTCTCTCTCTCTCTCGTCAATCAGGTGATCACAAATTTTAGCTTATTCATTATTTTCCTATTTTTTTATTTATTTTTTTATGATATCCTTCTTGGGAATAAACAAGGACCTAACAGATGAATATTTTTTTGTCAGTTCATTATCATTGAGATAATGAAAACACATGTTTTAATCAATGTAAGTTCTCAGAATATGCAATTTATGCAAGATTTCACTCATTTGTTTGCTGGAGATTTGTCGTTATTCTTCTATTTATAGCCTACAGCTCATCTCCTCGCTATAGTTTTATTCTCTTCATAAACGGCCAGACACGTGCACGTGCGCGCGCGCGCACACACACACACACACACACACACGTTTGTGTGTGTGTTTGAAGTTAATAACCTCAACAAATATTTATCAAAATTAAAATTAATGTTACATATTTCTATTTTAAATGACGGTAGCCTATTTAGTCTTGATATTTTTCATATTAAAGATAGGCCTATTGGTGTTTCACTGGTGTGATATAGCCATCAGATCTCAATCTAGGGAGCGTGGGATAATATAAACTTGTGTTTGTGTATTTCCCCTATGTCAATTGAGCAAGTCGAGGTCGTTGTCATATCAGTATGGAAAGATAAAGATGATAGTTTCATCTATAAAAAACAGCTGAACTGAAGGTAGCATTTGGTTCACCTAGTTATATCAGAGCCACTCTGGTTTAGTTACTCGATAGCGGCAGAGCATCTTGGTCCGTTTGTGCAATAGGCCTAGTTACTATCAAGAAGTATATGCCAACATATAAAGGTGAGAGAACTTGAATAAGTGTTACTTTAAGCAGATGATCGTGTTGTGTAATATAGGCTTATGTAAATGTTTATCATGCAATAGTGCCTTTTATCGAGTTTTCTTTTCAACTTTTTGTTGGTTAGGTGTGCCAATCATGTTTTCTGATTATTCTTTCATGATATTTTAATTTCTATAAGTGGAAGTCTTACAATTACACGGAATTTTGTTTGGAAGTAAACGGTATTTCTTACCAATGAAGTTGGCACTGTTTTCAAGCATTGTTTGCTTGTTATCATCATTGCAGTAACTGAATAATTCTAGAAACTAAGCTAACTGCCACGGTTATTATTATTATTGGTGGTAGTAGTAGTAGTAGTAGGTTCCAGGATCCTCGTTGCTCTTTCAACACTGACTGTTGGAACACTATCAAATGTGTAAGTGCTTTAATATGCAGAAAGTTCACTGTCATTAGTTGCCTCCTTCGCAGACAGCACATCTTACATACTTTTATTTCTAACTTCCATGGCCGAATATATCGGGCAAATTCTTTGATTGGTGATCTTAATTTCCTTAGTTCTACGCTCCTGATTTTAAATTTTCTTTTTTATTTCCAATTAAACATATGCTCCGTTGAATTATCTACCTCTCTGCACAACTCACAAAGCCTATCCTATCATTTCTGTTTCTATAATTTTCTTTTGAGCCTATCGTATTCAACCTTGTCTTTATTACTATTAATGTTTCCTTAGTAATAACTTCACCTATGTAATCTCTTCAGCCATTACCATTTACAAACCTGGTAATTTCCGCTTTCTTTTCATCTATTTTTCTTTTAATATCATTTGTCACTTTACATTTTTTTCTTGTTTTCTTGCTTTCAATACTTTCAATATTATAATGTTTGCATAATCCCATCATTCTCAATTGGGTTCCCTTATTTGGTCTTCCACTATTTCCTCAACTGCTCGTTTATCATCTCATGTAATAATGTTATGAAACAGCATCACCTTTTTATATGCAAATCTATCCTCAACTGGCCATATTCCTGCTTCTGCCATTAATCCCCAATAAGGTGCAGTTGCAACTTACTCAAACAGTCTTTTCATAATGTTTTTTCGTTTAACCTTTATCTCTTTCATGTCTGTTTCCTTTATTACACTCCATGTCTAAATATTTACAAACATTTTCGGTACCACAAATGTTTCATACATATTTATTCTCACCAGCAATATCAAATAGCCTACTCTGTTACTGTCTCCCTACCTCTTAACTTCTTGCACCATGTATTCTATTTTTGCTTCCCTTTTGTTTATGCTAAGATTATAGTCTCCCTTTTCTGAATACCATTCTCCTAAGGATTCATATTCCCTAACTGTTTCTATCCTTCCTATAATGCAACGTAAGTTCTTACGAGACATTTTCTAAATGCATTCATTATTCTAACACTTCAAGCTCATTTTTTTATCTAAGAGAATATTCTCAAATGTTGTAACTAGGATACACTCTCTCTCTCTCTCTCTCTCTCTCTCTCTCTCTCTCTCTCTCTCTCTCTCTCTCTCTCTCTCTCCTACGAGAGCCAATATCTTATCTACGCATTGTAGAGTGCTGTCTCTCAATCGGTCATCAACATCACATCCCTCAAATTACAATGAAATCTTGCATGAAAATCTCCAGACTTCCTGAAGCAAGATTCAAACCTCATATGATCACCACGGTCATTGTGTTCAAGTAAAAGTACTGGACAGAAACATTTAAGTATCGTACCTCATTAGTGCATGTGAACTGAGGGGACAACAGTGTGAGGATAACACGTTTATTTTAGTTAAAATCTCTGAAATATTCCCAGATATAGATATTTTGTGAGCTGGAAGTTTTATTTGAGCCTTTTTGTAGCGTTATAAACGTTTTAGAGGCTATGCATTAAGTGCATTTGGTGTTGAAGCCAGTTATCATGTTCTTAAAGTGTTGTAAACGTTATAGAGGCTTTTTGAGCAAAGATCTGGCACTGATTTCAGCCTTTAGGAAGCGTTGTAACTTTATTTTTTGAACATTTCTTGCATTTTCTTTGAGAAAAAATTCTTCTATATTCTTTAAATGTGACTGATTTTATGCTAACTCATTGAAAGAAAAGCCTGATTTAGATTATATAACCTGAACAATTTTTCATACTAAGTTATCCATCATATTAAGTCTTATTTGCATTTTTATTACGTATTTGGTATGCAAACTGCTTTCCCTCTTTCAGGGAAGACTGAAAACATTTTAAAATGGACAGCAAAAGTGACCACTTACTGATCACACTTCTGTGGCTTGTTTTGATCACCCTGGTGGCTGCTGTCGGTGGCAGTCCGTCCACTTCTCTATTCCCAGGGTCACTAAAATCTCCAAGGAATCTGTTACGGTTAACGGTGAGTACACAAAGTGATTTCGACGTTGAGTCAGGTACAATTGCAGAGTGAAATTCAAGGGACACTTGTAAAGTTCATGTTGGAGCCCTTGGGCTTATAGCATCTTGTTTTTCCAACTAGGATTGTAGCTTAGCTAATATTAATGAAATAATAATAATAATAATAATAATAATAAAAATAATAACAATTATAATAATAATAATAAAGTAAAAAACGGCACAAAAATTCAAACACATTGATACAAGTATATACAGACATAAACAGGTTATCAGTGCGAGGGGAGAGCGATAACGACAACATAAAAAAACAAAAACAAAAAACAAATACCTTTAAGCTTGCCGCACACTGAGCCGGAACGGAACCGCCGCCGAAGCCACCGAAGCTTCGGAACAGAACAGAAACGACGTCCAGCGCGCACACTGAGCCAGAATCCACAGAACGGAACCGACACAGAATTTTATATAAACGAAGGAAGTTTTCCTTAATCATAACTGAGTTTTTATTTAATTGATGTTACAATGATTAGATATTCTGTATATCAATCTGTTATCGAATCCGTAAGCCAGATGTTTATGTTTTCAAAAAAAGAAAATAATAATAATAATAATAATAATAATAATTAACAATCACTCCAAAATTCTTTGTAATAAATCATATGTTCACATCATTGTTATTAAAGTACATTAGTCAAATTTTTGACATCAGCAAAAAAGAAAAGAAATAATGATAATAATAATAATACTAAACAATAATAATAAATAATAATCACTCCTAAAATCTTTGTATTAAATCATATGTTTACATCATTGTTATTAAAATACATTCGTCAAATTTCTGACATCAGAAAAATATTGGTTGCTATCACACTAACCTCCGAATTCCTTAGTAACTCTCTCCAAAACAACCGCTGCAGTCGTTCTGCGCATGCGCAGCCTGTCAGACGCCACCGACGCTCCAGAAAAAATATCTTTCAAAGAATACTGGGTCGGTTCCGTTCTTTTCTGGCGTGTCGGTTCCGTTCTGTTCTGTTCGGACGTTTCAGTTCTGTTCGGGCGCGTCCGTTCGGGCTCAGTGTGCGGCAAGCTTAAAGCCCAATTCACACGACCCGTTTTCTTTCCGACAGGCTGGGTGGTGGCTAACCTCCGTCAAAATGTTGTACATTCACACGAGGTGTTCCGTATCCGTTTAACAGCGCGCGGTTTTCGATGTATTCTTAAAATCTGTCACGTGAACACCGAGTAAATTACAATAATTTTGACACTATAAGATGTTGCTTGATAACTGTGTTGATAAAATAAGTTATGCAACTTCATTATACTTTATGCATAGCCAAGAATATTAGAATTATGATAGATTCACCAGTTTTATTTAATGCCTCTCCAGTCATTTTCCATATCTTTATTTATGTAAACTATTTCTATACATCCTGTTTGCCATTTCAAATATCTCCTCATACCCTTGAAAAGGTTCAATTAACCTCTCATACATGGTGTAAACAAAATAACTAATTTGTATGACTACTATGAGGAAAAGTCGGGGTTGTAGGCCACGGAACGAACGGGTACGATACAGGTCCTCATTCACACAAAACATCATCCACCCGTTGGTTGCAACGGATGGCTAACGGCCGTCAAACCGGACGAGGTTTCTTGGAAAGAAAGCCGGGCCGACTCGGACGGCTGACGTCCGAGGGCCGCCGTCTGCCTAACGGGTCGTGTGAACAGTTGCATTTGAATACACGTAAGAAAGCTAGACGCCGGTTAACCGACGGCCAGCCTGTCGGAAAGAAAACGGGTCGTGTGAATCGGCCTTTACAGTGTAAGGGCGTGTGACAATCAATTTTATTATTTACTATAATTATCACCACAAGCAAAATCTCACCTGAAATCTACCTTAAAACACTGCAACTCATTATCTTAATCTTATTTGATACTCTGTTACAATTACCCATTTGTTCAAAATCTTTATGCTCAGACCTGATGAGTAAGTATGATTTCCCTTCGTCGTAGAGAGCTGAATTCATTTATTCACGACTTTTTTTTCTTTTGCCTCAAAATGCGGCAATATTTATTTTTCCCTCTTGGAGCCTTTGGGCTTACAGCATCATGCTTTTCCAACTAGGGTTGTAGCTTAGCTAGTAATAATAATAATAATAATAATAATAATAATAATAATAATAATAATCAGGTAGTTGAATCGGTACAAACTTGCAGAAAATGTTTTTATGTTGAACAGGCTGACATAAGTCTCTTTATAGTTTATGTATGAAATATGTTTTGTTGTTGTTATTGTTTTTAAATTATTTCATTTTAATTTTTCATCATTTCTCATATTGTTTATTTATTTCCTTATTTCCTTTCCTCACTGGAATATTTTTCCCTGTTGGAGCTGTTGCACTTTAGCATTAATAAACGGATTTTGAGCGAAGCGAAAAATCTATTTTTGGGTGAGATAGCCATGACGTCCTGATGGAAGGTTCCTTCAGTAGCTTCCTAGGGTATATTTAACTACAGTGGATATTCCCAGAGAATTAAACTAAAGGTTATCACAGAATTCCAACTTCTGGTGTGAGTACCCGAAACGTTTCCCTCTAGGATATCGTATATCAACAGGGGACGCATGTATTAACACGCCACATAGCTATCTACACCCCATATAGAGTTAACACTTCGATATGGAAAGGTGGCTGAGTAACTTGAGGAGCCGTTCCACAGTTACACTCATCCGTAGCTGCTTTTCGTACTCGAGACGTAAACAAACGGGCGCCCTTGCTAAATGACGTCACATCCATCCTCATCCTGAGCTCAGCTTCTGCTAATCTCCATGATACAGCAGGTCAGGGAGGGGCCTGAAAGGCTGAACTAGAATAGACGGGAGAGTCCATCAGGACGTCATGGCTATCTCACCCAAAAATAGATTTTTCGCTTCGCTCAAAATACGTTTTTTGGGCTCAAGCCATGACGTCCTGATGGAAGTGTACCAGAGAATTAATGTATCGTGGAATTTTTCCCCTTTTTAATGCAAGTGCCAAGGGCTTCGAACAGTATTATAGAACATGCCCTTACCAGAGATTCTATGATGAACTAGCTTCCTGCCCCCCTGGCAGGGAAGTCCTGGTGGACAATAGGAACATCTCGAAGCGATCATTGAAGAGCTACTCACCCTGCGGAGAGTTCACGCTGGACTCGGAGACAAGACTAAGGTTAATATTCGGGTAGGAATATTATCAAGCATAGGTAAGTAAATAACATTTACTACTCTCCCTGGAGGAGAGATCGATCTGGTCTCGGAGACAGGACAAAGGTTAATATTCGAATAGGAATATTATCCAGGCATGAGTGAGCATATAACATAATTACATATATTATTCTTCTCATTTTTCAGGGAAAAAAGGGGGTAAATGAAACTATAACAATCGTATATTTCTTGATAAAGAATAGGAGCGGAGAGAGACGCATATGGAATAAAATAGACATTTTATTTCAAAGATTGCAGATCATTATGGTAGTAATTACAATAATGAATATAGAGTTTATTTACAATAATAAAAGAATAATGTACATAGAAAATAAAGAATTTAATCTTGATTCTGAAAAGAAAATTTACTTTTTAGAAACACAAGTTCCAGAGGAACGTCAGTCTTTTTCAAAGAAAACACATCATGCCCTAGGGCATGTGGCACTCATGTAAAGTCTATGACATTTCACCTTGGTAAGAACAGTCTATTAGAAACACTAAGTGTCCATTAAATCACTATGTATCACTAAAGGGTCAACACAGGCACCCATAGAGTTAAAGTCCCAAGTAACTCACTGTTCTATGCAGAGTTAAACAGCAAGTTTCATAACACTACCTGCGGCTACCACGAAATGCTTAACTTCGTGCACTTGTTTTGCGTAGTGCTTGAAGAAAACGCACGATGATTTCCAGCCTGTAAAGCTCTTGAGGCTTTCGAAATCCATACTCTGGAAGAAGTTCAAAGAAGAAGCGACTTTTCTAGGATCGTGACCTGCGGGTGTACTGTCAGGATCCGCTCTGCGAATGAAGTAGGTGATTTCCGCTCTTAGTTGTTTCAGTGACAGGTCGCTACCCGATGTTTCTCCTTTGAAGAGTTGTCCTCCACCGAAGTCTGAAGTTCTTCGAAGATAGACCTTAAGACTCTCCACTGGGCATAGAGAGACATCTTCCTTCAGGGGGCAGATTATCCGAGGGCCCCATCTCTTGGTGGGTAGTTCATTCTTGGCGAGAAACGTCGGATCGGGGAAGAGGGTAAGCTCTCCTGTCTCTGCGAACAGGATATGACCCCCTTCTCTTGATAATGCCACTATTTCACTGACTCGGGCTCCCGAAGCAAGAGCAAAAAGGGAGATAACTTTTCGAGTCAAGTCTTTCAGAGGGCACGAATCGTTGTCCAGGCTAGATGCAAAGTGGAGCACCTTATCCAGGGACCAGGAGATAGGTTTTGGTGGGGGTGCTGGGCGTAGTCTAGCGCATGCCTTTGGCAGTTTATTGAAGATATCACTGGACAGATCAATCTGGAAGGCGTATAGGAGTGGTCTAGTCAAGGCCGATTTGCAGGTGGAAATCGTGTTGGCCGCTAAGCCTTGTCCTTGAAGGTGAATGAAGAAGGACATACAAAAATCAATGGTGATTTCCGTAGGATTTTTTGCCTTGACGAAAGAGACCCACTTTCTCCAGGAAGATTCGTATTGCCGTCTGGTAGATTCAGTCTTGTATTCCTCGAGGAAGTCTAAGCTTTTCTTCGAGATCCCAAACCTTTTCTTTGCGGCTAAGGAGAGAAAATCATGAGACGAAGGTCCCTTACTTTCAGTGATGAAGCGAAGACAGTCGACTTCTGTACTTGTTGAAAGAGAACTGGACCCGATAGGGGAATCAGCGTGGGCTGCAGCTCCAGGACCAGAGGGTACCAATTGCTCCGGGACCACTTGGGAGCCACTAGGGCCGCTGTCCCTTTGAAGGTTCTCAGTTTGGAGAGGACTTTCAGCAGAAGGTTGGGAGGGAGGAACAGGTATATCCTGGACCATCTGTTCCAATCCAGTGACATGGCATCCATTGCTTCTGCCTTGGGGTCCTCGTACGGGGCCACATTTCGAGGAAGTTGATTGTTGTCGCTCGTAGCGAAGAGATCAATCTGAATTTCCGGGACTTGGTGAGAGATGAAGGAGAATGACCTTGCGTCTAGAGACCATTCCGACTCTAGTGGGCTTGTCCTTGATAGAGCGTCCGCCGTCACGTTGCGGAATCCTTGTAGTGAACTGCAGACAGGTGCCATTTCTTCTTTCCTGCCAAACGAAAGATCGGAAGAAGTACCTGATTTATCTGGGGCGATCTCGAGTCCTGACGATTAAGACATCTGACTACCACCGAGTTGTCCAGAGTCAGACGAATGTAGATAGAGGGAGGCGGGGAGAGTTTCTTCAGGGTGAGAAGAACCGCCATGGCCTCCAAGATGTTGATGTGAAACGTCTTGAATAGGGAAGACCATGTTCCTTGAACCTGTTGTTGGTGGGAGTGACCTCCCCAACCCTCCAGTGAAGCGTCCGTGTGGATGTTGATCGATGGAGGCGGGTGTTGAAGAGGAATGGACCTTTTCAGGGCCTTTGCTTCTGACCATGGCTTTAAGAGTAAGCGAAGTCTGTTTGGAAGCCGTCTCTTGAGGTCTCTTCGAGCGATGGATGCGAAACGTCTCCAGACTCCCGCGGCATCCTTTAGCTGTGCACGAAGCACCTGGGTTTGTCACAGAGGCGAACTGTAGAGAGCCAAGGACTTGTTCCTGCTGTCGTCTTGAGATCCGTTTGGATTTTAGAAGCCTTCTGACAGACCCTGCTATTTCCTTCCTTTTCTTCTGTGGGATAGAAAGGCGGTATGACTGAAGATCCCAATGGATTCCCAACCATTGGAACTTCTGAGCTGGAGAGAGGCGAGATTTCTCGGTGTTTATCATGAAGCCCAGATGCTCTAGGAACTGGGTGACTTTGTTGCAGGCTCTTACACAATCTTCGGGCGATGTCGACCGGACTAACCAGTCGTCTAGGTAGGCCATCACTTGGACGCCCTGAAGACGGAGCTGTTGGACGATTGTGTCTGCCAGCTTGGAGAAGATCCGTGGAGCCACGTTGAGCCCGAAGGGCATGGCCCTGAAGGCGTAACTTTTCCTTTGGAGTCGAAATCCTAGGTAGGAGGAAGCGTAATGATTCATTGGGATGTGCCAGTAGGCATCCGCCAGATCTATGGAGACCGTGTAGGCCCTTTGAGGTAGAAGGGTCCATATTTGTTGCAGAGTCAGCATCTTGAATTTGTTGTTCACAATGAACTTGTTGAGAGGGGATAAGTCTAGAATGACTCTGAGTTTGTCGGAGTCTTTCTTGGGAACGCAAAAGAGTCTCCCTTGGAACCTGGTTGACTTTACCCTCCTGATCACCTTCTTGTTCAAGAGTTCCAGGACATATTCTTCCAGGAGGAGGGTTGACTGTTGGAAGAATTGCTGGAAGGCTGGGGGTGGTTGAGTCCAGCTCCAGCCCAGTCCCTTCTTGACGATGCTTTGTGCCCAGGGATCGAAGGTCCAACGATCCTGGAATTGGCGGAGTCTTCCTCCCACCGGAAGCATATCATTGTTTCTGGTGTCCCGAGGGTTTGCCACCTCGGCCGCTAGCTCCCCTTCTTCCTCTGCCTCTGGAGGGACGGCGAGAAGAATCTCTGCCGGAACCTCTGCCTGAGCCCCTACTTCTGGGACGAAAGGTAGTCGAGTGTTGCTCGTATGCAGGGGTGAGGACCGGCGACTGCAACACCACCGGTTGGGGGACCAACTGAAAGATCTGTTGCAGCTGCGTAGCCACTTGGGGAGTAGCGGGACCTGGAAACTGTCGTCTCTGTTGACGTTGCTGGGGTTTGGGCTTTGAAGCTTTCCTCTTAGGCTGAGGGCCATCATCCTGAGAGGACTTCCTCTTGCGGGACATGCCCCACTTATGGAGAAGGTTCCTATTCTCCGTGGCAGCTTTGTCCACTATCTCTTTCACCAAGGTAGATGGGAAAAGATATTTGCCCCAGATATTGGAGGAAATCAGCCTCCAGGGTTCGTGTTTCACTGTCGCGTTAGCAAACACGAATTCACGACAGGCTCTGCGAGCCCTATTGAAGCTATATAGGTCCTTGGTTACAGTCGCCAGGTGCGACTTAGCTAGGACCATATAAAAGTCCAGGACTCTAGTATCCCTGGCTATGAGTTCAAGCTGTGCCTGGTGGGACAGCGACGCGGCGAGTCTCCCCTTCGTATCCTGTTCCCTACGAAGAAGGTGATCGTTCAGCCTTGGGAGGTCCTCATTGAATTGACGACCGGCCACATCAGGCTCCAGTTTTCCTACCGTGAAGGTCGACTGGATGTCTTTCCAGTGCCTATCATCGGGGGGAAGAGTAATGGAGAAGGGTCTGCACTCCTCCAGTGCAGGGCAAGGTTTCCCTTCCTCCACTGCCTTTATGACCGCTGTGAAGGCCTTTTCGATGAAGGGGAAGGTCGCAGAATTTGGCGCAATGAAGGTTGGATGCTTCTTGCTAAGCGCCGGCATCTTGGAGTTAGTGAAACCCCTACTCTTCACCACCTGAGCTAACATAGCTTGGGCCTTCGCGAGATCGAACACAATAACTTCCTCTGGTTCGGTCTCCTCCCTTGAGTCTGGTTCGGACTTGAGCCGGATGTAACAGTCCGGATAAGCCTCGAAATTTGGGAAGAACTCCACTTCTTCCAGCAAGACAGAGCCAACCCTTTCACTGATGTAAATCTTGCCAGTTGTAATTGGCATATGCTCGGCGTATCTCCATGGGTTAGCTTCCGAGCAGGTGGGGAGGTCCTTAACCGAAATCCTTTTTGGTTGTTTGAAGCTGACAAGAGACGTCCGGAATTGTTCCTGAGTTTCTCGTAGCTTCTTTTCCATGAGGGCTTCAAGCATCCTGAAGACCTCTTGAGTGGCCGATGGAAGAGGGTCCGGGGTGGCAGAAGTCGAAGGAACAGGTTCCTCGGACGGTGCAGGAGTTGTTGGGGGAACAGGAGCGACCTCGGTCTCCGAATCAGAGTATTCCACCTGATCTTCCTCATAGTCGAATTCCTCGCCCATGAGGTTCTTCTCCGTCTCTTCCGACACCTCCGACATACATTCCACGTTGTCGGAATCGAGATGGCACTCCCACATGGACTGTGCCATGACAACATCAGGTTCCTCCACGATCTGGACGGTGGGGATCTGATCATGGGGGACCACTGAATCTTTTGATGCTTTTGGGAAAAGCAAGGCCCTCAAGTCTTCGTTGGGAAGATACGGTCCAATGGCGTTCTCCTGGAAGCCACGCACCCATTTGCGTAGCTTCTCCCTAGCAATGTCCCTTGCCTCCGCAGAAGGAGGATCGTCGAACACCTCGACAAGAAGACTTTTGCAGACTGTACAGCTCTGCGGGTCCCAATACTTCAAGTCGCCTTACTTGGCGGCGCAGGGGGCGTGGGTGCGGCACCCCTTGTGCCCGTAGAAGTCCGGGCGCTTCACCCCGCAGAAGTTACTCTCACACTTCAGATACTCCTCCCATAAAAGAAAGAGATCAAGAGTACATGGAAAGCATAAGAATGACTTACATTACTCTAAAATTAAGGATAACTTAATCTAAAATTAAGAATAACTTAATTATAAGAACATATTAATGCTTAAGATTAATGAGCGGGAAAGGAAGAAGATAGACACATACTTGTGAATCCCGCCCAGCCGGTTACCGTAACCTTATCCGTAGACAATTCCTTTGTGCCCGAAGGTCACAATGAGGGAAATCCGTAGGGATGAACCAAGCCAGAATTTTAACAGGAATTGTCCACAGAGTGTAATAGGGTCTGAGACCACTCAGATCCCTGGGGGAGAGGGGCATAGGATAAACCCCTTATTAAATGTAGGTTCCGGCAATCGACTGCACTAATATACACAGAGTATGCTGGAATTATTGTAATGTGCAATCAAACAGCATAGCCACAATCTTGGATGGTAAGACAATACCTATATGGAAGTGGCTAAGCCATCTGGTTGCAGTATATTGACTGTCGGCATGTTGCCGGCAGCCAGGGAAGGGGTACATGTCCCTTAACGTCTCATGAGGGTGCCGGCAGACCGACGACACACCGGAGGCCGGTCCTGCAGGGTGGAAGGCATCAAGGCAGACACACTGAGTATCTA
Organism: Palaemon carinicauda; assembly: GCF_036898095.1. Taxonomy (NCBI): domain Eukaryota; kingdom Metazoa; phylum Arthropoda; class Malacostraca; order Decapoda; family Palaemonidae; genus Palaemon; species Palaemon carinicauda. The sequence continues at coordinate 162,577,180 of NC_090728.1, read as the reverse complement.
TAAGGATAATACCTTAGTGGCGACCGCCGGCACAGCGGCGGTTCGTCGGCAGGAGGCGGCGGCTCCAGCAGCCGACGGTTGACGGCATGGTGAGCCTTGGATCAATTCATAAGATAGATATGTATATGGTCGTATACCTAGATTGTCGGCAATCAATGCCGGCATGCTGGTGGCCGACTCCAAAAGTCGGCCGGCTGTTACTAGGTAAAACGAAGGGTGGGACGTCGGTGGTAAGTCGACGGAAGGCTGACGTCTTAAGGGGGGAGGCATCTTATGAAAGAATGTCACCTGAGGTAGTGGCGGTTATCGCCGGCAGTAGAGACGGCAAGGGACCGGCACCAGGATAGAAAGAGAGAAAGGTAAGGAGGGATGGAAGGGGTAAGATCCTATACCCCTCCGGCATCCCTCCAGAGAGAGTGCACTCATGATAGGAGTGGATACTCCTAACATCCGGCGGCAGGGAGCCGGCAGGTGGCCGGGTGCCTGTGGTAACCCAGGGGAGGGATAGAGGGCACTCAAAGAGGGGGAATCCCCCGCCGGCAACCACCCCCATAGAACGCTATGAAGGGTAAGTGTACCAGAGTGGCCAGCTAGCAGGAGAACAAGTTAGCCCTACCACTCCACGCGAGGGAGGAGTTGTAGGACTAAGGACAGAGGTGTGTAGGCAAGCCTACACCAAAGGGATAGGTGGGGAGGGAGAAGAATGGGTCTTTCTAAAGAGGAGACTCTGCATGAGAACGGCCACCAAGGTAATGGAGAACGCTCCCTAACCTAGGATAGGTAGCCCAGATAGAGAACAGTAATAATGTACCGTCTCAAACTATAATAAGGCAGAGTCAACCCCCAGAGCTTAACCTAGAGTAGGAGGACTAACTCCTAGAATAGGAAAGCTTGAAAGACACATCGCTAGTTGCAGGGAGGAAGGAGTAACCCAACCAGGTGCAACTGAGGGAGGGCAGGGCCCTTCCTAATATCTCAGGCACGACCCTAAGGGAGGGTCATTCCCTTAGGGTAGGCAGAGAAGCGATAAATACTCTGGTTGTAGACGAGATTCCCCTATATAAAAGGGAAAGCAAGTCTACCCAGAGGGAATGCCCGCAGGCAGGGGGAATAGGGAGCATATAAGGGTTCCTACATTAGGTTAGGAGGGGATGATACACAATCAACACGGTCCCTTATATGGTCCCCGAAGGCGAAAACACTTACATCACAGTAAATAGTATGTTTAATAATGCCACAATCTTCATAACTTAACTTAGGAACACTGGTATATATCATGCATGAAAACAAGCACTAGGCTGTCCAGCCTAGGGGCTAAGCTAGTGATCTAGTATGGGGTCGAACAGCGACCGAGTCTGATGAGCGCTAAACATGATATAAAGATTCCCTAGTTATGAAGACTAAATAACTAATAATATTAATTAGTTAAATGACCGGAGAGGGTTGTTCTGGCTAACTAAATAAAGCATGCAACATGAACAGTGGCGCCATAAAATGGCGCGTCCAGTATCAGCACAGCTCTGCCACAAAACACAATATTTTACGAAAAGTAGAAGTTACTTTACGGCTAGAGCTTATTTAAACAATACTGGGACCTGGTACTCAACTTTCCGAAGAAGGCGAGGCTGAAGGTAGCGACATAACGGCGATGTAAGCTGATAAAGTAAGCACTTGGGAAAAATCCTACTTAGCAAAGAAGCTACAGGCAAAAGGATGAGGACGGACGTGACGTTATTTAGCAATGGCACCCGTTTGTTTACGTCTCGAGTACCAAAAGCAGCCACGAATGAGTGTAACTGTGGAACGGCTCCTCAGTTACTCAGCCACCTTTCCATATCGAAGTGTTAACTCTATAGGGGGTGTAGATAGCTATGTGGCGTGTTAATACATGCGTCCCCTGTTGATATACGATATCCTGGAGGGAAACATTTAGGGTACTCGCACCAGAAGTTGGAATTCTGTGATAACCTTAAGTTTAATTCTCTGGGAATATCCATTGTAGTTAAATACACCCGAGGAAGCTACTGAAGGAACCTTCCATCAGGACGTCATGGCTTGAGCCCAAAAATAATAATAATAATAATAATAATAATAATTTCCTTACAGTCCCGAGAAGAGAGGCACGGCGCTCCTGCTAACCCGAAGAATATTCCAACTCTTGAAGGGGACGAGTACCGACTGCCAAATTCACTGAAACCTATTAGTTATGAAGTTTGGCTTCAGCCATTCATCCATGGAAACTTCAGCATCGTAGGACATATCGATATTGTTTTCGAGGCCATAGAGGCAACTTCATCCTTCCAACTTCACATCGATAATATCACAACTTTCGATACTACTGTTAAGGTAGAGTCCCAGTTTATGACATTTGGATCGAATGTTTGTTCGGGCACACTGTTCTATCTTATTACTCTTCCTTTTTTTTTTCAAGTTTTTATAGTTTGTATAGAATATGAAAGATCTAATTTAGTGTTGTTACTATTCTCAAGATATTTTATTTTAATTGTCTATTACTTCTCTTGTAATTTATTTGTTTCCTTGTCTCACTGGGCTATTTTTCCTTGTTGGAGCCCTTGGCCTTGTAGCATCTTGCCTTTCCAACTACAGTTATGGCTTAGCTTGTGATAATAATAATAATAATAACAATAATAATAATAATGATGATGATAATAATAATAATAATAATAATAATAATAATAATAATATTAATAATAATAGTATAGATATTTGAAGCATCATAGACATATATCTGTATTCTGACATAATATTCTTCAATTCCTTGTTTTTAAGGTCTTTCATTGCTGCTGAAGTTTTGACAGAATCAAAAGCTTTCTCATAGTCTATAAATGTCATTTTAAAGTGCAATAGTTTAACTGGATTTTCATTCCTTTTAAGATCACTTTGTTTGAAGGAGGGCCTGATATCAGCACCAAAATAACAATAGTTGACTATGACCACCAATTCTATTATGTCTTGTTAAAAGAGGAGTTGGAACCGGGGAGAACTTACAACTTTTCTCTAGACTTCGAATCGTATCTTGACACGGATGGCACTGGATTCTTCCGGTCATCTTACATTGATGAAGAGGGCAGAGAAATGTAAACCGTCACTTGTTTAATTCGTCTCAACATCTGATATAAGGAGGTCTATGCCATTATATGATTTATGATCTGTGTAAGCACATTTAAATGCCAACGCAAGAGCCCGTGTCCCACATAAGGTGGAGCAATCTAAAAAGAAACATTGTATATACATACCTGTTACACAGTCTATTTAGTTAGTCATGTTAAATTTTTAGGATTAAATTTTTCAAAAAGACATCCTTTTCATATAATATCCAGTGTTAAGCAGTCGTATATTTTTCTTAATCTCACACAGATATTGAGAAACTTTTAATTTATTTTCGTAATCGTTTTATTTTCAGACCAGTCGCCCTCACTCAGTTCGAAGCAAACGGAGCCAGGCGAGCGTTCCCCTGTTTCGACGAGCCCTCTTTCAAAGCTACTTTTGAATGCCACATAGCGAGAGAGGAATCCATGTCAGCCCTTTCGAACATGCCTTTGGTCGAGACTAGCCCTGTGTAAGATAGAATACAAGTATTTAGGCCTACATAGTTTACTTTGATCTTCATTCTTCTTCTTCTTCCCAGCTGGTTCCCATTTTTATATGGGGTTGCCGTTGCGGATGAGCCGTTTCCATCTTTTTCTATTTTGCGCTTTTGCCTCATCAATCCCCTTCTCCTGTAAGTCTCCTCTCACACAGTCCCTCCATCTCTTTCTTGGCCTCCCTCTTCTTCTTCCTCCCTGAACCTCCATCTCCATAGTATGTCTCCCAACGTGGTCCTCATCTCTCCTCATCAGGTGTCCATACTATGTCAGCCTCCCTTCCTGCACTTTCTTTGATATTTCCACCCCCTTTGTCGACCCCCTTATGTAGTCATTGTTTATCTGATCCTCTCTTGTCACCCCAGACATCCACCTAAGCATTCTCATTTCTGCTACATCCATCTTCTTCTCCTCTGTCTTCCTCATGCTTGCTGTTTCCGTTCCATTCAGCATTGCTGTTCTTACCACTGTCTTATGAAATTTTCCTTTTAACCTCAGTGGTATTCTTTTGTCACAAAGAACTCCCGAGGCTGCTCTCCAGTTGTTCCAGCCTGACTGTACCCGATGTTTAACTTCATCTTCCATACCTCCTCCAGCGTTAACAAAGGATCCCAAATACTTAAACTTATCAACTCTCTTTATCTGTTCTCCCCTAAGATGAATACTTTCTCTATTATCCCCCTCACTGGTGGTACACATATATTCTGTCTTAGATCTACTTATTCTCATTCCTCTGTCCTCCAGTACTTGCCTCCACCTTTCCAATTTCATTTCCAGATCTTCCCTGCTCTCTGCGCACAGAACAATATCATCTGCATACAATATGTTCCAAGGTACTGCCTCCCTTACCTCTTCTATTAAAATGTCCATCACTTTGTTAAAGATAAATGGGCTCAGAGCTGACCCTTGGTGTAATCCTACTCTCACTGCTCCTCACTCTAGTAAATACATTACGGTACATCTCTTGTATCAGTCGAACGTACTTCTCTGGCACCCTGCTCTCCCTCAGACTCCTCCATACCACTTGTCTTGGGACTCGGTCATAAGCCTTTTCAAAGTCAATGAATACCACATGCAGGTCTCTTTGCTTTTCCCGGAATTTCTCCATAAGTTGCCTCAGACAAAATACACCATCTGTTGTTCCCCTTCCCTTCATGAACCCCATCTGCTCTTTACCTATTTCTACTTCTTCTCTTAGTCTGGCATCTATCATCCTTTCCAGTATCTTCAAAGTGTGGGACATCTTTAATTCCCACACTCTTGGACATCCCCTTTCCCTTTGAAGATTGGGTTCAATATACTCCCACGCCACTCATTTGGTATCTTTTCCTGCTCAAAAATCTTTATCATGAGATCGTACAGTATATCCACTCCTTCATCTACTAAGGCTTTCCATGCCTCCACAGGAATCATGTCTGGTTCAGTTGCCTTCCCATTCTTCATCTTCCTCAGTGCATTTATTACCTCTTGCCTAGAGAAACTTATTACCATGCCAAAATTCACCAGTCCATCCTCTCTTAATAATCTATCATTTTCTTCATTTAACAGCTGTTCAAAATATTCTTTCCATCTCTTTACAATGTCTTCCTTCTTTCTAAGTACTACACCATCTTGATCTTTTATTTGTTTGATGTGTGTAATATCTTTGGTGCTCTTATTTCTAGTCTTCTATAGCTTGATCATCTTGTTTAATCCTTCCTTTGTCCCCAGCTCATTATACACATCATCATATGCCTTACCTTTAGCTTGGGCTACTACCTTCTTCACCACCTTGTTTTTCTCTTTGAACCTCTCTCTGTCTTCCCCTGACTGTGACTCTTCCTATCTCTTCTTTGCCTCCGTCTTATCTTTTACAACTTTCTCAATTTCTTCACTCATTTACTTTGATCTTCATTAAGCTTAAAAAATTTAGATATAGTTTAGTTTTCAGATCTTGAGAAGTTTTCGAGGAATAATATGAAGGATACATGCTAAGCCTTTTTCTACCTCCTAGGTAATTTCTGAGACGAAAAGTCAAGAAATTAATATTTTCAGCATATGCAATGACCTGTAATATATTCCAAACCTATTTAGAAGTTTCCGTAGATCATAGATCATATTTATCCCACGATTGATAAAAACTTTAGCGAGTTCATGGAGAGTCCTTTTAATTACATTCATTCTTTACATAGATATTAAGGCTGGTCGATTAAGTGCTTTTATATTATAGTTAAGTGTTAATACAGTGTATTTTAGGGGTGCGGTGGCCTATCGGAAACGTCCCTGCCTAGCGTTCTGCCGTTCAAGCTCGATAGTTTCTTGTAGTGTCTGCAACCTCACCATCCTTATGAGCTATAAGCTCCTCCAAACGCCCCGTTTGGGAGAGCTTATAGGTCCACCTGCGTAATCATCAACAGCTATTGCCTGGCCCTCCCTGGTCTTACCTTGGGTGGAGACGGGGCTTGGGCGCTGATCATATGTATATATGGTCAGTCTATGGGCCAGGATATAGTCCTGCTAGCTAGGGCAGTGTGACTGCCCCTTGCCTTTAGCATTTATGAGTGACATTTAACCCTTTAATTACAAATGACAATTCCTTTTATGTATTAAACAACAAAGTAAATTCAGTGGCATTTAGTTCTTTTTCTATTCTAGAGAGGGCCAGGAAGGATGGCTCTGGGACCACTTCCGGGCTACCCCATCCATGTCGACTTATCTGGTCGCTTTCGTAGTGTCGGATTTTGCCAGCAATGTCACTGAGACTGCGGAAGGTCTTCCCTATACGGGTAAGTAGGCTACATGGTCGCATTAAGTTATATTTCTTAGTACTCTCCGTAGGTGTGTCTCGAACAACTGGTGTTTACAATATGTACAATTCTGAATTATTACATATTAGGACTATTAGCACATAGTCAAAGTGAAACTTGAAATAAGAATAAGGAACTTGGAAAGTTTGGGATAAACAGTTTTCAGATATATTCAAGAGTATACATCCTAGAAAATGATATCATGGTTAATTTTATGTATCTTTTTACCGAAAAGCGTGGTGTCGAAACCAAGAAATCAAGCATTCTAACTATGCGCTGGATATGGGACCTGAGGTCCTGACATTCTACGCAGAATACCTGCGAGTTCCTTATTTGATGCCGAAAATGGACATTGCAGCAGTTGTGGGATTTGAAGGAGCCATGGAAAACTGGGGAATGATTATCTATGAGTAAGTATATTATATTCGTCGTTAGATTGAAGTAAAGCTATATTTTGAAGAATTTAGACGTAATCAATGTACAATGTACTCTTTTGTAGCATTCACTTAATTTAGTAGAGTATAATAATATTAAGGATTTCATTTCTGAAGGGAGGATTTCATGCTGTTTGATCCCGAAGTGCAGACCGAGGCGGACAAGCAGCAAGTGACAAAGGTCATTTCCCACGAGACTTCTCATCAGTGGTTCGGAGATCTGGTCACCATGGGATGGTGGAGTCATCTCTGGCTGAATGAAGGATTCGCTAAATATATGGAGTATTTGGGAGCGAACCATGTTAGTTTTACACTTGAAATGTCCCGTTATTACTGTACTGTAATTGCTTCTATCTTTTCTCTGATGGCATTCGTGTACTCGTGAAATAGTACTAATGAAAGTAGTTTCACTAGAATTTTGTAACATGCACACTTAGGTTGGAGGATTGTGTTTATTATATCAACCGATACAAAGCTCATATGATTTATAACCGATACCAGGAGATGGAAACAACGTTTATTTAAAAGAGATTTCCAAGTGATAGTTTAAGAGTAGGCCTGATTTGAAGCGTTTTTTTCTTTAAGTAACCAAAACTAAAAACTCTTTTCACCCTTCTGAAGAAACTATTACTCTTTATGTACATTTCTTTACTTTTATTATTTTACAGTTTCTAATTTATCTGTTACTATGGTAAGGTAAAAAAAGAGAAAAAAATTTTAGAAATCAGTGGATAATCCTTGTGTTCTTCATTAGGTTCATCCTGAGTGGAATATGCTTGACCAATTTGTTGTGGATGTAGTCCAATACGCTCTTGAGGTAGATTCTGACGAGACTCATTCTCATCCTGTGATACAAAACGTGAGCAGCACAGAAGATATAAGCACCATAATCGACGATATTACTTATAAAAAAGGTTTGTAGGCCTAAGTCTTGCAAATATTTCACACAAATGTATAGTAAAACCTTTGTAAGGATTCGGATAAACACAATAACTATGAATAATCTTTTACATACATATCTAAGTAAACATGATTTTGTAGAAAATAAAGACAAATCGATCTTTTAAATTTTAGGTCAACGTCATTTTCCTTCCTGATGTAAGCTAACCAAACCTTAATTTGAAAATACATTTAAAAAAAATGAGCAACACCGAAATTGTCTAGGCCTACATATGTAGGCTAAATACTATGATTTAGAATATAAAAAAAACTAGAAGGTATTTCTATTTTGAACCAAACATTTTCTCACTGATATAGGCTACTTCAGACCACGTTTCAGACCTTAATTTGAAAATACATTTTAAAAAATGAGCAATACCAAATTTAGTTACGTAAATTTCACGAGCGAATTAATAAAACATTTTTTTAACATTTGTTAAATTCACCTGTAATGCTCTTGCAGGTGGTTCTTTGAATAGGATGATGAACCACATACTAACGGAACAAACTTTCGTCGAAGGAATCAATTCCTATCTTATGGAATAGTAAGTTTCAATTCTGGTTTAGTTCTGTTAGAAAACTTGGCGAAAAAAAATTCTATCACATCTGTTATTAGATAGTTTTGATATTTTGAACAGGTTGACATGTAATGTAAGTTTCTCTTTATGGTTTAAATATGAAATATTTATCTTAATGTTGTTACTGTCCTTAAGATGTTTTATATTAATTGTTCATTACTTATTTTGTAGTTTATTTCTTTATTTTCTTTCCTCACTCGGCTAGTTCCTCCTGTTGGAACCCTTTGACTTATAGCATACTGCTTTTCCAATTAGGGTTGTAGCTTGGCTAATAATAATACAGTAATAATAAAAATAAACGCCAGAAGGACATCTTGTAACAAGTTTACTCATATATAAGTAATATATTTTCTCCATATTGGAACAGTAAATGATTGGTAATCATTTGGTATCATTGGAACTATAATACTACTCTGAGTTTGTTATTCCCAGCCAGTACAACAACGCTTATCAAGATTACCTGTTCGAGCACCTGACGATCGCTGGCCACGAAGACGGGAACTTGCCACAAGACATGACCATGAAGCAAGTCATGGATTCATGGACGCTACAAGCGGGTTATCCCGTCGTTACTGTCAACAGATCAGAAGACGGAACATCAGCCATCGTTTCGCAGGTAACCTTACACGATATTTTCATTGGTGGGAATCAAATAGTAAGCATCTTTTTGGCATTTCAGTGGTGTAGAATCTCTCGCATGTAAGTGATGCCATAGGCATTTCTGTCGAGAGTTCCATTAAATTTATGCGATTATATAGAATAACGAGTGATCAAGAGAGCATTGAAGTAACTCCTATATAAAACACATTATAAGGTTCCTCGTTCCATCTCAATGATAAATTGAAAGTGTTAAACTATCGTAAAAAATCATCCAATGTTTTCAGAAACGGTTTTTGTTCTCCAACGAAAGCACAGATGAAGAAACTTGGTGGGTCCCTTTGACTTACACGAGCCAGGACAATCCGGACTTCCATCACACACAAACAATGATCTGGATGACAGATGAAGAGAGAGAAATTACCATCGGGTCCCTACCACAGAAGGATCAGTGGGTTGTTTTCAACATCCAAGAAACAGGGTTTTATAGGGTGAATTACGACGACAATAACTGGGATTTACTCTTGCAACAGTTGGAGACTGATCCGGAGGCGATACACCACCTCAACAGAGCTCAGATACTTGACGACTACGCCCACCTGTCACGAGCAGGTAGAGACATTTAGACAGATGATTGACGTCTTAGACAGCTGATTGAGGTCGACTATTTTTGGAATGAAAGTTTGGATCTTTAAATCTTAATGTTATCTATTATTTCACTCTTCTTGAGTTTCATTTCTGCAGTGAAAGAATCCCCGATTATCTCTATGCATAGTGATTAGAAATTGGTTTGAATGATGTTAGTTAGAAACTGTCAGTAATTGTGAAAGAAAATTATATAGATGGTATTATCCTTGTGCTTATGATTTAGGTCTCTTTTTGTTAATTATATAACAGAGAAACTTTAGATTTCAATTAAAAATTATGTGAATTTCTATTTGTGAGGAAAACGCCGTTATGTAAAAAGAAGTTTCTCTTGTAAAGATCCGCCAGTTTATATTATTCTGACAAGTAAATATCTACTTGCAGTAGTTATCCTTGTTACTAGAGAATGTTGAAGGTTGATCGTTTCAAAGGAATTAAGAGAGAGAGAGAGAGAGAGAGAGAGAGAGAGAGAGAGAGAGAGAGAGAGAGAGAGAGAGAGAGAGAGAGAGAGGGGGGGGGAACTTTACAGGATTGTATCCGTAACCAGGCCATTAAATCTGAGAATATTTGGTGGGTAATAAGGGATTAAAACGCAGATTTCCTTATTCGATTTCACAAATTTTATAGCAAAGTTCGTAAGCCTTCGATTCGCGATCCCAATTAACTTGCGGTGGATTACCTGCGTCGATTAAGTTACCTTAAAGATTATATTTAAGTGATAACTAAGAAAAACTTAAACAAAACTTTGCCTAGATAACTATAGCAAATCAAATGAGGACTAGTCTTATTGGATAATGGTTAGATGACCAAAACGGTGAAATACAAATAGAAGTGCCTTGTGAATCTGTCATAATATCCCTTCTCTGCTCGAGCAGTTATACTAGTTTTGAAAATACTTCCACATAATACTTGCATATCCTTAATAAATATCAAGTTACTTTAGACCATAACTGTCACTTTCAGATCTATATCTATATATATATATAAATATATATATAAATATATATATATATATATATATATATATATATATATATATATATATATATATATATATATATATATATATATATATATCATTGATACTCATCCAGATTTTCCAACTCAATAGGTTACCTGTCCTACTCATCCGCTATGGACTTTTTCGCATACCTGCGCAAGGAGAGGGAATATCTACCATGGGCCTCTGCTCTTAACCATCTAGACTACATGGAACTAATGTTATCAGATACAGCACCCAATGAACCATTCAAGGTAGAAATAAGTATATTGAGTAATAAGATAACATACAGTACTTTTATATATATAGGCCTAGAGCTTACTTAAATGAGTTAATTCATCTATTTTCCAATATTCGCAGAAATTCCTTCTAGATCTGATCGTGCCACTCTATGAGGAGTTTGGATTCGAGGTTAAAGATAATATGGATCAACAAGAACAGTTTAAACAGATGCTAGCAATCGCCTGGGCTTGTGATCTTGGACACGAGAATTGCATAGAAAACGCAAGACGTCTTTTCAATGATTGGATGGAGAGCCCGGATGAAGTTAACAGGTAGAGAGCTTAACATTCTTCTCTCTTCATCTTTGTAACTCTCTCTTAAAAGAGAAAGATACTGGTGTACAAAACCCGTCAAAAATGACGGGTAGATACTTAGAAATTAACACACACACAGAGATTCTCCCTTTTCAAACTACAACACGGCAGTTTCGGCAATTTGTGAGATTGTGGTTCCTGATTGTACCTCTCTGGGTACCCCATCTCACCAGGGTATGACTACTCCACTCACCCTATACCCGAGGGGCAAGGAGACACCAAATATATATACGCCTAGCAATGCCGTTAAGCGTGACTGAAAAGAAATATATCATTATACAGTATATATATATATATATATATATATATATATATATATATATATATATATATATATATTATATATATATATATTTAGTATATACATATATATAGTATATACATATATATATATATATATGTATATATATACTGTATACATATATTATATATATACAGTATATAGATTTATATATATATATATATATATATATATATATATATATATATATATATATAGATAGATAGATAGATAGATAGACACACTTTCTCTATTATATAGAGGAGATTCTCTTGTAAAAGAAAATGACAAAGATGGATTGGTGGGTGCTAATAACTGCAATAATTTCTAACAACATCTTTTGTTTCAGTTTCATAAGTCCAAACATAAGGGCGACGGTCTACTGCTCCGCCATAGCCGAAGGAACTGTTAATGAATGGAACTTCGCATGGAATCAGTATCTTCGATCCAGTAGCCAGTCGGAAAAACACAGGATTCTGGAAGCCTTGGGATGCAGCAGAGATGCTGAAGTACTTTTGAAGTTCGTAATTTTCGTAGTTTTCATTTATTTTCTACTTTTGATTTTGGAACTACATCGCTATCTAATGATTTGAGCGAGTAATTTTAAAGTACGTAATCCGTATTTCTTAAAAATATATTTCAATATATTGAAATAAAGAGATTCCTTTATCATCATCATATCCTCCTAGGCCTATTGACGCAAAGGGCTTCGGTGAGATTTTGCCAGTGGTCTCTATTTGAGCCTTTAAATCAATACTTCTCCATTCATCATCTACTTCACGTTTCATAGACCTCATCCATGTAGGCCTGTGTCTTCCAACTCTCCTAGTCCCTTGTGGAGCCCAAATGAAATTTTGGTGAACTAATCTCTCTATACTCTATAGATCAAAGTATTTTAAAGTAGTTCTGTAAAGTGAAAAAGGTTAGTAAAAAGTACATAATTCCAAACTGATGGCACCTAGGAGAGGAGAGGAAGGTCTGGAAAAACCTAAATTGAAGGACTTGATAAACTGGAAGTGCAAGAGTGAGCTGGAGACACGGGTAGTGGCGCAGTGTGTAAAGGGTTCAACATGCTGCTGATGAGCGTTCATGTTTAGTGTGTATATGCAAGATTCAGGACAAATGTGCCCGTAACTTCTGTCTTTTATCTCTTGTGCCACTCAGTGCAGGGGAAGGAAGGGCTTAATGTAAAAAACACACGCACGCACGCACACACACACACACACACACACACACACACACACACACACACACATATATATATATATATATATATATATATATATATATATATATATATATATATATATATCTGTGTGAGTGTGTGCGTGTATACATCAATTCCAGATACGGCTTTTCTCTTTTTAACTTTTCACATATACGTAATCTTTACTTTGAAAGCTTCATGATAATAATAATAATAATAATAATAATAATAATAATAATAATAATAATTTTATTAATAATAATAATAACATACCATACAAACACACCATCAAAATCATGAAAGTAAGATGTTGCATGACCACAAACCAAAATAAAGACAAGTTTATTTCATATTTATTTTCCAAAATGTGCCTGCAGGTACCTCAACTTAGCATTTGCCGAGAACAGCGACATCAAGAAAGACGACGCTTTGAAGGTCTACACATCAGTTGCTAAGCGTCCAGCTGGGAGGGAAATCGCTTGGCAATTTCTCACCAACAATATTCACCGAATTATTTACTTGTATGATATTTTTTCTCTGGTTATAAGTATTTTTTTAACACAACAAGCTATCTTAAATTGGATTTTTATTATGAATTTGTTTATGAGTAGATTGAGAACGTATTTGATCAAGCCTTTAATATCTACTTTAGGTATAAATGAGACATAGAATGTTCTATATTTTTCATACCGGTCTGAGATTAAATATAAAAATGTTTCGTATAAAAGGTGCAAACGCCTCAGATATAATTTTATATATGGCATAAAGATATGACCAAATATATATTGCATGTATACATTTATGTATGTATATGAGCGTTTTCCTCATCTGTAGATTCGAGTCATGGACCCCCTTGGCCGAAATGAGTCTTGCGGTTTCCGATTCTTTCAACAGTGAAGAACAGAAATCACAAGTGGGTACTTTGCTCCATCAGAACATATTTTTCACATAATCTGTTGTTTTAGTTATTTGTTTGATATCTTTGAAGATTTCTGATATTCCACCTTACTTAATATTGAATTTAGTACTGATGCTAATGATAATATCGTTGTTGCTCATTCAGCGCAAGTGAAAAAAGTATGCAGAACCAAACACCACCAGATAGGTAGTAAGAAATTGTCCTTAATCCAGATGAAGTTAAGTAATAATATAATTTGTTGATCTACTCTTTATCTTCATTCGCAGCTCATTTCACTTGCAAAGAACATATCCGAAGACCTTGATGAATATGCTTCGCTTCTCATCGGCCTATCGAAACAAAAGGTGTCAGAGAACATCGCCTGGAGGGAAAACAATTATGACGTCATTTTGCATTGGCTGCAAGAGCATAACTATGCTCCGTCGTTGAGAAATATCTGAATATTATCGTTACTATTCAAACAAGATACTCTGTACAGAGATAAGATAATTTCGATTCTGTTCTCATTTTGTACTTTAACGAAAATAAGAATTAAATTAAACTGTAGCAATATTCGAATGCATTTTTTTTAACCATGTGTGCCAAAAGGGCGTTCTAACTCCACCCCACAAACACGTGTATATATATATATATATATATATATATATATATATATATATATATATATATATATATAATACGAGAAATAATTCTTATGTAAACTAATTGGAGGGGGTACTACTGCTGGATTTAGGAGTAAGGTAGACATCTCCTCATGACGCTCGCAAATAAATACCGTAATTCTGTCTTATAACCTAGATATATGTCTTCTGTAGGTTCTAGAGCTTTCAGATATGCGGCCCCAAGACTAAACAGTAAATTTCCACTAGACATCCGAAAGACTGAAGACTGAAAATTAACTCTACACTTTTTCAATAATGTGGATTTGACAATAAACAAGCAATATGCGGTATGAAATGCTGAATGCCTTAGAATGAATATGATAAAATGACTGTGAAGGTCCTGTAGAAAGCAGAGTTCCCCTGCTGAATAAGACCAGAAAAGCGGCCGTTAGACCAAAAAAAAAAAAAATGTAATGAAGTAACGTGCGTGGATGGAAATTTGAAAAGCAACCTGTGACTGTTAACGTATTTATAGATGGGGTGATCCGAGAGGTCAGAGAAGAGACAGTTAGCCTAGATGTAGATACAAAGTTATATGATGAGAAAATCTGTGAATAGCGTGTGGAATGGTTTATATCTCCAGATATTACTGTGTTCACTGAAGACTTTGAAGAGGAACTGCATAAGCTGGCAAGAAGGTATCAAAGTGTTTTTAAGACAAGAAATTTAAGAGTAAATATTAGTATGAGAGAGAGGAAGATGGAGTAATTAACATTAATATGGACGATGGAATACTGAAAGTGGTTGGCTTATATATAATTGTCTTAGAACAGTTTATATATATATATATATATATATATATATATATATATATATATATATATACATACATACATATATATATATACATATATATATATATATATATATATATATATATATATATATATATAATAGATTATGACGAGATAAGTCTAAAGTTGAGTAAAAGAATAGAAGTAAGAAGGGTTACTGAATGTACGAAAAGGATTAAATAAAAGGTCAAAGAGCCTCTGATGCTAGAAATAAGGTACTTCAAAATAGAGGCCAAATAGTCTGGCCTATTTTTTGTATATTCACCCTACGCATTGGTTTCCTGCGCGCCAGCGCTTTTCTGCGCCTTCACAAAAAACTGTGCTTCAGCAGAAACTGACCACCAGCAGCATCCTGTGTGCCAACGCTCCAGTACTCTCCTTCACACTCGCGCGAGAGGCAAAAAGAATGAAAACTTTTTGACAGGTTAAAATTGCCCCGTTCCCCTCCCCGCAAACGCATGACAGCATGCCCGCCGGGCA
Organism: Palaemon carinicauda; assembly: GCF_036898095.1. NCBI lineage: Eukaryota > Metazoa > Arthropoda > Malacostraca > Decapoda > Palaemonidae > Palaemon > Palaemon carinicauda. The sequence continues at coordinate 162,561,658 of NC_090728.1, read as the reverse complement.
AAAAGGGAAGAGGCTTCACAAGAGGGTTCAAGATCCCGAAGATTCCATCTTCCAAGGCGAATCAAATGATTCCCCTGAAGAAAGGAAAGATGAATACTGTGAAGAACTGCAGAGTATAATAGGTGAGAACCTACAGAGATATGAAAATTGTGATAAATGACTTCAATGCTAAAGTTGGAAGGAATAATCAAGGGATAGAAAATGTGATGGGTGTTGAGGTTCTTGGCGAAGTTGCCAAGGAAAATAGGGCACATTTTATAAGTTATTGTTCAACAAGTAATCTTGTTACTGGAGGTACTCTTTTCCAGCGCAAGGAGATCCACAAATATACAAGGACTTCACCATGTGGCAATTACAAATATCAAATAGATCACATAGCCATTGATAAAGAGAGGACGACGACTCTGGAAAATGTAACAAGCTATAAAGGTGCAGTTATTGGTAGTGATCACCAGCTCCCCATTGCCACACAAATATTAAAACTGAAAGAACCCAACACAAATGTAGATAGAATACCTAAGTTTGATACAACTAAGCTTCTAGAGGATGAGCACAGAAATCTTTGTAACTGGATGTAGGAATCGATTTACAGTCTTAAGAGACTTTAAGAGACGAAGTTTTGGGACATGCAGTTACAAGGAGAAAACTATGGATATCAAATGTTACTTGGGATACTATAAAAAGAAGACAAACACAGAAATTGATTTCTTAAAGTTTTTGAGGAAGTAATGAAAATTACAAGGCAGAGCATGCCAAGTATTTCAGTATTGATAGTGAGGTCAAAAGAAATATCAGGAATGATTGGAGAGAATATTTAGACAGGAAAGCAGATGAGGCTGACAAAGCGTTGAATTCAGGGAGTGGCTTTGTTGTAGAAATTGCTCTTGGAATTATTAATGATATCTCTACGGGAAAAAAGAAGCATATACCCATCAAAAAGAAAGATGGATCTGTTATAACGAAAGAACATGAAGAAAGGTAACGTTGGATTGAACACTTTAGTGAGGTCATGAATAGGAAATACGAAGGGAATAATTTGGTTGATATACCTGAAACTGATGAAGACCTGGATGTGCCCATGAATGAATTAGGTGTTTGAAGTCGAAACTATTCTTAAAAAAACTCAAAAGATGGAAAGCCCCTGGATACGAAGGAATAACTGCTGAGATGATATTGCCTGAAAATGAAGTGACTCCCAGATCACCTACAAGATTATTTTGTAGAATGTGGCGTGAAGAGGCAAAGCCTTATGCATGGGAGCTAGGAGTGCTGGTGAAAATGACAAAAACAGATCTGACTGATTGCAATTATTACAGAGACTTCACACTTACGTCAGCTGTCATTAAAATATATAGAATGCTCATTCTAAAGAGACTAGAGATTTGAAAGGTTGAGAGATGAACAAGCAGGATTTAGAAAAGGTAGAAGTTGTACTGACCAAATTTTCATTTAAGACATGTGGTACAGCAATATGTAGAATATAGAATTCCACTTTTGATGGTATATGTGGGCTATGAAAAAGCTTTTGATTATGTGCTCTAGCAAATTTTGTGGAGAGTCCTGCGACATTATGGAGTTCCTCTCAAATATGCAAATTTAATTGTCTGTTCATAAGCATAGCAAATGCAAAGTTAATGTTAGTGGCATCTTATCAAACTAATTTCCAGTGAAAAGTGGAGTACTCTAAGGGAATGTGTTCTTACCTATGTTGTTTATCCTCCTCATAGATTTTGTAATGCATAGATCGGTTGGGGATGGTGGAGAAGGATTGGACTGGATTGCTAACAGAAAATTAGGAGACCTAGAGTATGCTCATGACGCTGTCCTAATTAGCAGAACACCACAAGGCTTCGAAAGCTTGCTTACCAGAATGCATGAAAAATCACATGAGGTTGGGCTCCAGATAAATAGAAGAAAGACAGATGATGAGAACGGAATATGCAATGGAAGATGAAATATCTTTGGAAGGACAAAGGATTAATGAGGTAGAATTATTTAAATATTTAGGAACTAAGATATCTAATATAGGAGCTTTAGAATTTGAGTTTAATGAAAGATTGAAAAAAGCAAATCAGAGGATGGCTAGGTTAAGTCAAATTTGGAAATCAGGTTGCCTAAAATTACATATAATAATCAGGCTATATATCAGTTTAGTGAGATCGGTGTTACTGTATGGTCGTGAATCTTGGTATATTAATGAAACTCATTTTGTAGATTTGAGAACAAAGCCCTCAGAAGAATATTGGGTGTTAAATGACAGGACAGGATTAGAAATGAAACTAAGAGAGATTACTCGAGCGCCACATGTGGATGAGATCATGGTGAGCGGCAGATGGAGATGGTTTGGGGATGCTCTTTGTCCTCCCTAAGAGACATTAGTTCACCAAACTTTAAACTGGCCTCCACAAGGCACTAGAAGAGTTGAAAGACTCAGGACTATAAAGCATTAAGTAGGATATTGTGATTGGAGAAGTATTGAATTAAAAGCTGAAGATAGAGACGACTAGCGAAATATAATTGAGGCCCTTTGCGTCAATAGGCGTGGGAGGAGATGATGATGATGATATGTGGCCGGTGGCTTCAAGCATCTAGCTCAAGGCGAGTCACTTAGCCTCCTTCTTCCTCTAAAAACCCTTTTGTTACTCTATCAATGCAAAATAATGGACGATCCTTAATATCTTCCAAAATAATTTGAATTTCTTTTTTATTTCTTTTATTTTAGGTATAAATAAATCCTTATCATTCACTATCGGGACTATCCTAGCAGTTCAATTATCACTATTTATTATCCTGGTCACTTTAGATTTTTTTGTATTTACGTTAGTGTTTGCAGACATTTTTTCTTAAAGAATCGAGAGATATTTGGTTGCTTTGTATTTCCATGATTTGTCATGTTTCTATATTTCTTTCTTTGTATTTTTCCTTTTATTTTTCTTCATTTCATCTTTTTTTTCTTAAATCTTCGATTGTATCCATTTCTTTTGTAGGTAAAAGGATCTCTTTGATGGCTCGTTCATAGTATGACGTAACAGTGATAAGAATAAAATGGATACGTACAACTTAGGACGAATATCGTTCATGGGATCAGCTTTGCCCCTCCTTGATTTATCTATCGTTCACTCTAATGTTGCCCCATTTAACACCACATTAGAAGGCAACATGACAGTTATCACCATGGAAATTAGCAGGAACAGTGAAAATATATTCTATTTCAATTCCTGAAATTTTCATTTGGATATGTGAATTATTATAGGAACAATGTATTTAGTAGAGTTTTTTTTAGATATTTCTAGCATTTGTGTTGACACCCCTCTCAAGGATGTTACCATGTTTTGGTCAATCTTTTTGAAGGTTTCACCCCTTGAGTGTCGACACCTTTAAGTGTCCCCAGTATTAAATAAATTTTTGAAAATCATATCATAGCCATCGAGCTAGAAAGAAACTTTTTTTTTTTTTAATGTAATTCTCAGGGTGTCACTCACTTTTAGGGTGTCACCTTGGGTAGACACCCCTTTTACTGCAACCCTCATGTCTTATTTTGAATTTTTATGATTACATATATGAATATTTTATACATAAAAGTATATTTGCATGCTCGAATACAAAGTTTGATTTACATATTCATACAGTAAGGCAAAATTGGACAGTTTTCAAAACCATGGTCAGGCAAAATTGGACAGGCAAACTCACTTTTTTCTTGGAGAGGCAAAATTGGACAACCTTGGATTACGGACACAAAAATTTATGTAAGTCTATAACTTTTTTCTAGCATATTTATATTGATAGGGACCACAAATTGTCATAGTTTGCCCAACTGAGCACTGGCGCTTAACGGAGATACAGACGTGTCCAAAATTGCCTCACTGTCCAAAATTGTCTCGCCTCTGAGATATTTTTTTTTATTACTGTAATACGAGAATTTCTAATTCTTTCATGATTATGAAACAAGCCATTTTTATAAATGAGACCTCCCTCTCTTGAAAACATGTTTTGTATTTGGTCATAAATTATTAATATAGATTTTGTACAAAGGTTACTAAAAAGGTGTCCAAAATTGCCTCACCCTACTATATATATATGTGTGTATGTGTGTATATATATATATATATATATATATATATATATATATATATATATATATATATATATATAGGTATACACACACCAATATCCATACCTACATATATATATATATATATATATATATATATATATATATATATATATATATATATATATATATATATATATATATATATATGCTAATGGGACAGGCAACCCGAAGCCATTTTTAGTTTAGATTCGAAGAAAAGAACCTAATTGTGGGAAATACAGGGTGTGGTGTAAAACAGATAAAACAGATTAGATGTGATGTACCAATGAGGTTTGGACATGGAAAGAAGTATGTGGATCAGGCATTTATTAGGAAACAGTTCACCAAACTTTCAACTGGGCTCCACAAGGCACTAGAAGAGTTGGAAGACACAGGCCAACATGGGTGAGGACTATGAAGCGTGAAGTAGGAAATGATAACTGAAGTATCGATTTAAAAGCTCAAGATAGAGATGACTGGCGGAATCTAACCGAGCCCTTTACGTCAATAGGCGTAGGAGGAAATGATGACGATGATGATATTAAAGGTTTCAATGTTATAAGGGCAACTGTACAGTATGTAGCTTCTAAAAGACCTAGAAACATCATAATAGAACGCTGATACAATAAGTTACTGCAGAGGAAGTAACTTATAGGTAATTTTCAGAACAATTTTATTAGTTTATGATTGAAGCAAAGCTTGTTTTAGGACAAATTGAAAATGAAAGTAACACGTTTGGGGGTAAAAGTCGGTTTGAGATAAAGTTACCTATTAACTTAATTAATGTTAGAATGATGATAGGGGTGAGAGAATGGACACTGGATGAAGGTGCAAATTTGTGTAATATAAAAATGGGCTACGAATGGAGAGTGGATGCTGCTGCTAAATTAGTGAAATGTCGAGTTGTCCTGCATTGAACTAGAAACGCCTGCATTGGTTGTTTTTATGTTTGTGTATATATTATATTATACACACACATAGATATGATATTCATATATATATATATATATATATATATATATATATATATATATATATATATATATATATATATAAATTACATACATACAGTACAGTATATAAAATATATATGCATATACATAAATGCATACATACACACAAATACACACACATACATACATATTATATATATATATATATATATATATATATATATATATATATATATATATATATATATATATATATATATATATAAGTATGTGTGGGCAACAAAAAAAAGTAAAAATTGTATTAGAAAGGCGGGCTACGAGGGTCTCCTCATATGTCTTTCACACACACACACACACACACACACACACACACACACACACACACACACACACACACACACACCTGTGTGAGGTTCCACTGCCCTGTGGTTGAATCTCTTTGTACAAACCCTGGCACTGCAGATAATGAGGCAGTGGAGCAACAACCAGGATATATACTTCCCTGATTCTTGGCTGAGAGAGAGAGAGAGAGAGAGAGAGAGAGAGAGAGAGAGAGAGAGAGAGAGAGAGAGAGAGAGAGAGAGAGAGAGAGAATATATAATAGTCCACCATACAATAAAAATTTTCATTTTCTATGTAATAGTTTGGTTTTCTTTTTTAATCTATGTTTGGGTAACTTGGAATTATTAAGATCACAGAAACTTTTATTAACCCCCCCCCCCCGTTTTTTTTTTAATACAGGGTAACCAAAGCCCTATCATTATTTCACGTAATAGCATATATCCGTGTAAACACTCCCCACACTTTGGGCACTGGAGATCACAATCTGTGGTTTTTCGAGCGCACCTTGAAAATTGATCATGTCATGTTCTTTTTCAAATTTGACTTTGGAAGCATTGGTCCATCCACTTCTGAAACACCCGAGACGGATTAATCAAAGTATATAAAGCAGTATGTATTTCCACTCTTCACCATGGTGCAGAGGCTTCAACTCGATATCGATATCACTTAAGCAAACGGATAATTCTTTTTATTATTATTATTATTATTATCATTATTATTAGGAGGATAGATGTAAGAGGCAAGAGAGCGTGCTAGAAATAGGAATGAATGGCGAGCGATTGTGACGCAGTTCTGGTAGGCCCTGCTGCTTCCTCCGGTGCCTTAGATGACCGCGGAGGTAGCAGCAGTAGGGGATTCAGCATTATGAAGCTTCATCTGTGGTGGATAATGTGGGAAGGTGGGCTGTGGCACCCTAGCAGTACCAGCTGAACTCGGTTGAGTCCCTTGTTAGGCTGGAGGAACGTAGAGAGTAGAGGTCCCCTTTTTTGTTTTGTTTCATTGTTGATGTCGGCTACCCTCCAAATTGGGGGAAGTGCCTTGGTATATGTATGTATGTATGTATTATTACAGAAAATTAGGGGCTTTTTCAGCAAATGTTGGATTTCACAGAGATTCTGGAACGAACATGATGCAAAAGCGTGTTTATGTTCATATTCATTAGACGCCAAATACATTGACTTTGTCAAGTTATGTATATAACTGAAGAACGGATCATAAAACTTATAATATACGGATTACTAAAAACTGGCCACCAAACCCTTGGTAACCCTATGAACAGATTCAAAGATCAAGCCAAGACAATTTTAAAGATGGGCAAAATTCCACAAAGTAACCTGGAAAACCTACATAGCGACCAAATTTCAAAATTGTTACTGCCCTAAAAAAATTTTTATTTTAATTGATCATTGCTTCTCTTGTAGTTTATTTCTTTCTTTATTTCCTTTCCTCACTGGGTTATTTTTCCCTGTTGGAGCCCTTGGGCTTATAGCATCCTGCTTTTCCAACTAGGGTTGTAGCTTAGCTAGTAGTAGTAGTAGTAGTAGTAGTAGTAGTAATGATAATAATAATATGATTTGAAGAATGAGTGTCAACAATAGAGTAACTATACTGGAGCCGGGTTGAACGGCATATCTCGCCTTAACCCTTTCACTGCCAGTGATGACTTCAACTAAACTTCTGATGTAGCAAAGTCTCCCAAGACCAATCCAATCCTAGTTTGTTGACTATTTATTGGAAAGCTGTCACCAAGACCTATCCAATGAATACCAACTTGCTATGATTTGGGGGATTTTAAAACATGTTTCCTTTTTTCAAATTTTGGTTAAGTTACCCATGAAAGGGTTAATAGACACGCCCGAGAGGTCCCTGCAGCCTGAATCGTCTTCTGACATGCCGATATATGGTAAGGTATGCAAGTCTAAGATTGGCCTAAGGACTCATATCAATGCACAAAGTTATGAGTCGCACCACGCCTGAAAATTATTCACATTACATCTAACATCTACTGAGGAACTTACATACGTCGTCAAAGCTAAAGATGGACTCCTGTTAGGTAAGATTTGAATATGTTGCAGTCAAAAAGTGGAAAGTTATTTCAAGAAATAAGTAGTCTATGTGTGATTTTTTTTAATCCATAAAACACAATTCTTGATGGCTCAAGTTTCAAGTTAACTTTAAGTTTGGATTGGATTTATGATTTTGGGTTATATATCCCAGCGTTGGGGTCTGTGAGACCATTCAGCTCCCAACTGAAACTGAGGTGGAAGCCCCTGCAATTGAACTATGAAGCAAAGATTAAAAACGTTGGACAAAAAGGTTGAAGAAAGGGTGGAAACGGAGGTTAAGCAAAAGGCTGAAAAGCCTTTTTAGTAATCTCTACACTGCACCTTAACTTTACGTTTGCCACACAGCAAACGATAACAATATTAAGAAGAATAACAAATGTAACCAAACATTTGGTTCTTCTACAAAAAAAAAAAAAAAAAGTCAATAAATAATATTGGACTAGGCCTATGTGTAAACTATGCATGTAACGTCCTTTCGTTGTATACCTTAGATATTAAGAGGTTATTTCCTACCATAAATAAAGGTGTACTTCAATATCCCGAAGAGAAAATCATCACGAAAATGTAGTTAATGATAGCAAAAAATTTGATTTGCAAACATGTGCATTGCTCTCCTTTTTGCCCTTTCGATATTATAGCGTTAGTTTACTAACAATGCAAGTGAAAATCCTCGTCAAGGTAAAAATCAACGGGAAAAACAACTTGGTGCCAACTTAAGGGCTTTGTAATTCAGGTGACACATGACATAGTCACCTTTGAATATCACAACTTAAGGTGCCATTTTCCAATTTTCTAAACGGAAGGGCAGATCACAATCACTCCTTAAAGAGATTAGCAATATCAAACAACCAAGTCAGACTCCGCAAAGTACATGGGTAAAGGCAAATCATTTGTATTATATATAGGGTAAAAAAATGGGAATAATCATTAAGATAAACATAAACCAAGTGGTTATTCCTAAACAGAAAAAAATAAATATACACTAGTATAATCATTTACATACATACAAAACCACTGGTTATTCCTTCAGCAGAGTGTTGATCAAAAATAGTACCAATAATATATGTCGAGAATAGCCTTCAATATACACATAAAACATGTGGTTATTTCGTAAGCATTAACTTGAAAAGTAAACATTATATATAAATGGAATAACAGTAAAAATCAAATATAAATGGAATAACAGTAAAAATCAAATATAAATGGAATAACAGTAAAAATCAAATATAAATGTAATAACCATAACAATTAAATACAAATGGAATAAAAATCAAGATAAACATAAAACACGCAGTTTTCCGTAAGCACGAAGTTGGGCAAAATCAGTAAAAATAAATATAGCTGGAATAACTATTAAGATACACAAAATATGTGGTATTCCGTAAACAAAATATTAACCAAAACCAGTAAAAATTAAATGTACCTGGAATTACTGAGATACCCAAAACATGTGGTTAATCCGTAAGCAGGAAGTTAGGCAAAACCAGTAAAAATTATATATATATATATATATATATATATATATATATATATATATATATATATATATATATATATTATATATACATATATATATATATATATATATATATATATATATATATATATATATATTATACATATATATATATTATATATATATATATATATATATATATATATATATATATATATATATATATTATATATATACATATATATATATATATATATTATATATATACATATATATATATATATATATATATTATATACATATATATATATATTATGTACACACACACACACACACACACACACACATATATATATATATATATATATATATATATATATATATATATATATATATATATATATATATATATAGCCAAAGGAAAAATCTATCTAAATGCACATAAAACATGTGGTTATCCACAAAAAAAAGTTGGTCAAACTCAGTAAAAAAACTGAATATTACTGGAATAATGATCACATGGTTATTAAGTTAGCAAAAAGTTAGGCAAAACCAGTAAAAAATAAATATAACTGGAATAACTATAAAGATACACATAAAACACGTGGTTAATCCGTAGACCAAACAAGAAATTAGGTAAAACCAGCAAAAATAAAAAATAACGAATAACAATTAAGATAATACATGATCATTCAGCAACCAAGAAGTTTGCTTATACTTTGTGAGCTTCGAATTAACCTGACTTCCATTATTATCGGAGATCAAGTGGTAATTTAGGAGTTTACACAACCAGAGGTGACGGATACCCAACAACACTGTCCCGCCTCGAACTATAAGAAACCCTACCTCACTGGGTTTGGTTAGGTTAGTATGCAGCCCTATATTTCGCTCTTTTATGTTCCCTCAACCAATATACATCCATCATTGTTGACTTTGGACGTGGATTCCCTTACGTTAAAACTGCACATTTCATAATAACACTGGGGTTGGGAATTGTTCAGAAAAACTAAACCTTAGGAAGCTTTACTTTAAAATTCAAGAGTGGAGGCAACTTTGACTAAAAATTTCCCTTTGTAGCAATGCACATAAACAACAATGGTGCATATATATACAACCTTAAATTTGTCAACGATATATTAACAGTATGTCCAATTTATCATCAAAAAGATCAAACTTACCTTAAACTGTACTTATGCGACAGCCTAAACCAGCCTATATCAGTAAAATGAGTTTTGATGGAATTACGTCTAGATTTGTCTTATGAAAAGACTTGCCTAACCCGGAAATGCACGATGCACATTTTTGTAATTAATAATGTACACATATCATTACCAATGTAGACATTGATGTAACGTCCGTAAAATGGAGCTCATATGAGATTGCATAAATTTTGTGTAATCCTAATGGACCTAGGCCTAAGAAAAACTAAACGTTACCCTTCTAAAGTAAATAACACACGGCATAGATTCACTGACTATAACAATCTCTCGCAATAAGAAATATACAAAATAAATCATGCGACAAAACAAAATTAATCTACATACACTTACCTTTAGGTGCAGTTCGCCAGACATTGGTAAGGGATATAGAGCGAAGTTCCCGCCAGGCTCAAGAATGGAAGGGTACCCATAGAGAAGGGACACTTATCTTTTAACCGCTAATATCACTGTCACGTTTGCATATTATACGTACACCAAACAAGCTGCTAATACTGAACACCAAGGCAACAGTCCATAGTACTCCATACACGATAAAACACGTCATTGAGGCAGTTGAAATAAGAGCAAAGACAGCCTAACGTCACAAGCGAGGAAACTACGTAAATAAGAAACTCTGTGATCTTCTTTTCTAACACAAATGTTACTGCAGAGCAAGGACACTGAAATTACAAATGCAACAGCTTGAAATAGTATTCACGTAGGAGTTTGAAGTTGATATATCGTTTGCTAAACGATTATTTATTCTAGACGTACATTAGGTACAGTAGTTTATTGGAATATAGATAACCAAACCCGTTTTCGGCGTTTTCAACTCCTTTCGCGGTTCTCTCCAAGTAAACAGAAAAAATCAATTAACGGTGGTAAACTGGTTCAGAATATTTCGTAGTTCTCACGTGCCAGCATTCCACTCAGAATTTGTGAGATGGTTCCTCGAATTTTCTTACCAAACATCATATCGAATGAATATGACTTGATTTGAATGCTGGTTTTACAAAATATTCTCAAAATATTTTTACTAACTTAGTCGCCTTATCACAGACATATCTTTTACAGGGGACTATAAAAGAGGGGTGGAGAATTTCATCTATAAAAAGAAATTAGAATATATCTAAAATAAAAATCAACAACAATGGTATTTCACATTGATAACATATCAGCAGAATATTCAGTGACGTAAAATGCACTTTAAAATCTTTAAAACATATGCTAATCAGATAATTTCCACGAGTTGATGCAATTAGTGGAATTGGGCCACATAATTATGGAACCTGGGAGGCCATTCCATAATGATTTGTAGGGGAAGTATAACCACAGATTTGAAATATAGAATTATTTGTAACAAGTAATTAACTATGACTTATCTTAAAAGCCACAACTCTTATAGATTGCATAGTAAGCTAATTTCCATAGTGTTTTGTATGTCTTGATCTGCTTTGCGAATATCATTTACGGTACCATAAATCTTTTAGTTTTCTGCTTACCTTCATTCTCACTTCCTTTCTTCCTTCCATTTTGCTGTCCAACCTCTTTTACCTCACAGTCACATGTCGATGTTCAATGACCTACTTGACACCAGCAATAGAAGGAAGTCAGATTCATAATCCAATCCATCCTTACAACAAACATGTGTTATGTAAAATAGGCCTACTTTCTTCAGCGCTTGAACAGTTTTAAAATATCGTTAATGAAAAATAGGCCTATGGATTTCTGCGCTTAAATAGTTAAACCATTGTTAGTTCGAAATAGGCCTACTTGCTTTTGTGCTTAAACTCTGCTAATCGTTAATTCGAAATAGGCTGTTACTTTAAATTATCATGGTCAAGGTTTTCATAGCATCTGCAATTAATTTCTTCCTCCCATTGAAAATGAATAAAATCTGCTTCATTTATGGCCATTATTATTATTATTATTAGTAGTAGTAGTAGTAGTAGTAGTAGTAGTAGTAGTAGTAAGCTATAACCCTACTTGGAAAAACAATATGCTATAAGCCCAAGGCCCCGACAGTGAAAAATAGTCCAATGAGGAAAGGAAACAAGGAAATGGATAAATTATAAGAGAAATAATAAACAATCAAAATTAAATATTTTAAGAACAGTAACAACATTAAATTAGATCTTTTTTATATAAACTATCAAAACTTCAAAACAAAAGAAGAGAAATAAGATAGAACAACGTGTCCAAATGTGGCCTCAAGCAAGAGAACTCTAATCCAAGATAGTGAAAGGCCGTGGTACAAAGGCTATAGCACTACCCAAGACTAGAGAACAATGGTTTGATTTTGGAGTGTCCTTCTCCTAGAAGAGCTGCTTACTGCAATTAAAGTCTCTTCTACCCTTACCTAGAGGAAAGTAGTCACTGATCAATTACATTATAGTAATTAACCCCTTTGGCAAAATAAGAATTGTTTGGTAATTTTGTGTTGTCAGGTGTTAAATAAGATTCACTTTTTGTTCATGAAATGTTTATTATCACTTGGAAGGCATCACATGACAATGATAATATCTGCAATGAAAGATAGCATGATGAGAAATAAAATGGCATTTGCATCGGCAGTCAAAATAAATTCAATATGAAATTACACTGACACCTAATAGCATATATGGGTCAGTTAGTAAATTCACAGTATACACAGCTAGCTAATGAACCATTTGCTGCTAGCATATAATAGATAATAAAGTTTAGCTAAAGTCTATAGACAATAATACTGTACCATATACGCAGCGAGTAAATGAGCTGCCAAACTGAAACACTGTTTGCTTACATTCTCACAAATGAGCGCCAATGTATAGATGACGCAATACACATAAATGAAATAGGATCCTATAATGCACATAATGTATAGACGACACAATACACATAAATGAAATAGGATCCTATAATGCACATGAATGAAATAGGATCATATAATAATTATAACATGTACAACAGATATGAATAGACAATCCTCTACCTCCTCCCAAGTTTTTTTGGGGTACTAATAAGAAAACTCAAAAACAAAACTGAACATGTTAGAGCAATATATGAAAACTACTTTATAAAAGCATATTAGCTATGTGGCTATGGAGCATAGCTGAATGAAAAATATAATATCATTAAGATAAATAAAGGGTGGAAAAGTATTGGTCTGCAAAAACGAATCAATACGTATTACAATCATAGTCAGTCAAGTAGGCAGGCTTCTTGCGCAGCCTCTGAGGACGATCCGGAAGGGCACTTGGGGGAGCTTGAAAGAAATTATCAGGAGAGGCATCAGGGTGTGCATCATGTAGTGCTGCGTCAGGTGCCTGTGGGTGGTGAACAGGTGTTATGGGAGATTGAGGACGTGGTGATGGGGGTGGTGTGGCATCTGTGGGAGATGTAGGCGCAGGGTATGGCACTTCCAGTCGATCAGTAGAGTGCGGTTCTGTATCAGGTTCTGGTGGCGATGATGGGCGTTGACGTGATTTCTCGTGCTGGGGAATTGGGTATCCAATGGTTAATCGTGGTCGTCTTGGAATAGCAGGGATGTATTTCCTCAGAAATTGTCTGTTGCGAAGAGTAGCCCTTCCAGAGCCATCGACCCTGACAATGTACTGATCGAATTGACGCACTTCGGACACAACGCCTGTTTTGTCCCATTTTAATGGGTTCGGGCCTGTCTGATTTTGGATGCGGACGTTGTCGCCAACTCTCAATGGCGGGGGCCGCTTAGTGTGCTCGGTCCAGTACTCGGCCATTCTCATATGGCGATTCCGGAGTGCTTCCTCGCGTTGTGCGAGGGTGCTTCTCCAAGTGGGATGGGGGTTGTATTTTCCTGGCAAGATGGGGATGAAATCCTTAATGGGCCTTCCGAAGATACACATAGCTGGAGAAACTTTGGTTTCTTTGTCAGGGGTATTCCGGTATTGAAGGACAGCGCGCTGAAAGGCGTCGATGTTCAGGTCTCCTGTGGGCCCAGTGTTGTCGGTGAGGAGTCTTTTCGCTATTTTAACGCCAACCTCTGCCCTACAATTAGAATGGGGAAAATAGGTTGAGGAAAGACGATGGTCGACCCCCCAAGCCTGAAGGAAATCTTGAGTGATTTTTGCAGAGAACTCTGGGCCACCATCAGAAGAAAGCTCATCAGCGATTCCATATGTTGCGAATATCCTCCGTAGACTGTTGATAAGCCCAGTGGCACCATCTGCTGCGCGTTCGATGACAGGCCAATTTGAATACCTGTCCACTACAACGAGGTACTGTTGTCCTTTGTAGTGGAAAAAATCGGCACAAATATGCTGAAATGGATAGGCAGGAGGGTTTTGTGGATGTGGGGGAAGGGCGGGTTGGGAAGGTGCAATGCGGTTACAGTGATAACAGTTCATACGTGTGTCTTGGAGATCTTTAGAGATGCCGGGCCAAAATACAGACGAATCTGCTCGTGCTGTCATCGAGGTGATTCCCTGGTGAGCCGCATGAAGGGCTTGGAGTACTTGTTTACGAAGGGTGGGGGGGATCACAATTCTGTCTTTGTAGATGACTACACCATCTACAGTATACAATTCGTGGCGGAACTTATGGTATTCGTGGAGATGCGGTGGTACGTCATTCTTAGCCTCGGGGATGCCATTTTCAATCAGTGAGATCAGATGTTGAAAGTCCGGGCAGCTGTTAGTTGCAGTTTGAACTTTGTCCCACGTCACTGAGCCGAGGGTTTGCAGGGATGTAACGTGTGCACACTGCAGGGCAGAGTCGATATCATCCTTTATTTCATCACTGCAGGAGTGCATGGATGCGATGTCGTCCTGCAAACGTAGTTTCATTGGAGGACCATTGCCTGTGGGATGTCGTGAGAGCGTGTCGGCTGCTTTGTGTTTTGTGCCAGGAACATGGACCATTTTGAAGCGGTATCGTAGTGTCTTTTCTTTCAAGTTTCGAAGGCGAGCGTTGGAGATGTCTTCAAAAGATCGATCACCAAAGATTTTAAGTAGGGGCTTGTGGTCCACTGCGATGAACAAGCTAGGGCATCCAAGGACGAAGAATCTGGTTTTGTTAAGGGCTTCCACTACAGCCAAGGCCTCTCCTTCAATGGGTGCATAACGAGACTCTGCTGGGTGTGTGAATCTACTCCCAATTAAGGTGGTTTTCCAGCCCGATTTGCAGCAAAATGGCCGGGTTGGTGTGCACAGGCAGTATTTTTGGGTGAGCCAGAACCCAATGCCTGATTTGGACCAGTCGGTAGCAAGGCATGTTGGTTTTTCTTTATCGTAGATCTGAACGCCCCTCTTGATTTCGTCGATTATGTGATCTTTAGATTCCTCAAAAAGGGTGTCCATGTGTCTGTCCCAACAGAAAGGGTTGCCAGGGCGCAAAAAGTTACGAAACGGGGTCATGCGTTTGGTCATAGAGAAGGCATAAGAGACTTGATTGATGAGGCCAAACCAGGAGCGCACGTCGGTTATGTTTTTTGGTGTGGGGAAATCGCGTATTGCAGACAAATATTTCTCACATGGCCGGACGCAATCTGGTGTGATTTCAAACCCCGCAAACTGGACAGTGTTAGCTGAAAAAACAAACTTGTCAGGATTCAAAATGATACCATTATGACCACAAATATCTAACCATTGTACTGTCTGGAAGAAACTCTCCTCTATGTTGTCTGCCCAGAGCAACGTGTCATCGATGCACTTGGTTTTGTTCGGGATATGACCGACCAGTTCGTCGTATCTTCTGGAATAGCCGTCACCAGAAGCTATGTATCCTTGTGGGGCCGTGCAATACCTGTAGCGGCCCCATGGTGTGATGAATGTTGTTAGGTGACGGTCTTCGGGCCGTAGCGGTACGCTGTGGTATCCATTCCAGGCATCTAAGACTGTTTTACGTTTACCTGCTGGCACTGCACGAGCTTGATGGAAAGGGGATGGTGTGTGGTGTGTTTCGCGAGTGGCATGGAGGTTGAGGGCTTGCAGATCTACTGTGCGACGTGGTTTACCATTCTTCTTGGCGCAAACTACCATACGGCTCATCCATGTGACAGGCTCGCCTATGGGCACCCGTTCGAGGACTCCTAGGTTCACATCCTGGTCCAGTCCTTGTTTTACCTCATCCTGCCAGTGAAGGGGAACGGGTATAGGGGTATGTACCGCTACTGGTTCAGCATGTGGATCAATCATTAATTTTAACGGGGGTCCTGACATCATGGGTAGCTTTTGGTGTTCACATGTATTAAAAGTGCTGGATGCGTAGGGCTCTAGGAGGAACTTCTGCAACTTCTCTCTATTAGCCTCCGTTGCAGCGAATGGTAACTTTTGGGGTGGTGGTGGGGGGAGTTGTCTCTGGGGGCACGAGCATTCCTCTGTCTGAATATTAGTCGATGATGTTTCCTGTGTCGCTTCGCCAATGCAGGGGAAGGTAGAAGAGATTATACCTAAGGCGGTGCAGCCCTCTTTGCTCAAATAAATCTTGTCAGAGTTGTCGGTGACATAGGTGATTTGTCTGGTTTCAACCAATTTACCCCTGTTGTTGGTACCTGTAAAGCGAAGAATAACGGCTCCTAGAATATTTATGCCTTTACTGTTGGCAGCTTTCATGGAGATATTAACTGGAATCAGATCAGAATGCTTGATGTGAAGTTTATTCAGAGCATGGATACCTGCCAGACAACTCTGACAGCCTGTGTCTGCCATTACTCGAGCCACTGCTGCTTTCGGTGGGGCGTGAAGTTTGAAGCCGAAGTGGGAATAGTCTTCTGAGGAAGTGGATATTTTGAGGTTAATGAATGGTTGGGGCCCAGAGGGCCTTTTAATCCATGATTTTGACATAGCGTCATACTGATGGTGATCAAGTGTAATGGATGAGTTGTTATGATATGTGGTGACAGAACAAAGTTCATTAAACACAGCATTATCTTCAGGTTGGATTGCAGCATGTGATTGTATTCCACTTGCCTGAGGCGATTTCTTCCTGCAAACTGAAGCAAAATGGTGTAATTTATTGCAAGAAAGGCATGTTTTATCAAATGCAGGGCATTCTGATTTTCTGAGACTTGCAGGGGCCTTTCTGCCATGCCCTGTTTTACCACAATAAGAGCAACTCACATCAGAAGCAGGTTTATTTAAGTCATGTTTCACAATCCTGGTTCGGTTAAATTTTTTGTACGAACTTGAGGCATCGGTGCTTGGGGATTCCGTGAATAAAGACGCTGAGCGTTTACCGGCTTCTTTTCTTTCTACAAATCTAAAAACTTCTTCTAGTGTCATGTTTTGATTTGTGTTACCCAACAGGTCAAGTTGTATCTCCTGGTCTTCAATGCCTCTGATAAGGATATCCTGAATAATTGGCTCGGTATAATTCACTTCACTATCGCAGGAAGGGCAATCTAGGAGGAATTTACATATACCAGCTTGCCCCCTTAATCTGGCTCCAAATGCTCGGATGGGTTCGTCTCTGTCTTGCCTCATATTATGGAGTGTGACCCGTGCCACCATTACATTTTCTTCACGTACGGCTAGGGCTCGAATGGCAGCAATGACTTCGGCAATAGGTTTTGCGAGGAGGCTGCCTCCAGCAGCTCTAGTCACATCTTTACGCAATTGATCTTCACAACACTCTAGCAGCTGAACAACAGCTTCTTGCCCGTTAATGGCTGTGGCATTTACATATTCATCCCACCTTATTAAAAAATATGACCATTCCTCAGTGGTTCCTGCGGCAGTGATGGTAGGCCTCTTAACCTTTTCCACTTGTGCATGTTGCACTGCAGCACCTGGTCGAGCAGCAGCTGTGTGGTTTATGCAATGGGCGGTCAGTAGGGCAGCAACAATGGCGTCAGACAGGTCGGGGGTCACATAATTGCAATTGTCGATGGGGCATTGTACAGCAGGCATTGTAATGTAGCAAGATCACTGATATTATCATAAATAAGATTCACTTTTTGTTCATGAAATGTTTATTATCACTTGGAAGGCATCACATGACAATGATAATATCTGCAATGAAAGATAGCATGATGAGAAATAAAATGGCATTTGCATCGGCAGTCAAAATAAATTCAATATGAAATTACACTGACACCTAATAGCATATATGGGTCAGTTAGTAAATTCACAGTATACACAGCTAGCTAATGAACCATTTGCTGCTAGCATATAATAGATAATAAAGTTTAGCTAAAGTCTATAGACAATAATACTGTACCATATACGCAGCGAGTAAATGAGCTGCCAAACTGAAACACTGTTTGCTTACATTCTCACAAATGAGCGCCAATGTATAGATGACGCAATACACATAAATGAAATAGGATCCTATAATGCACATAATGTATAGACGACACAATACACATAAATGAAATAGGATCCTATAATGCACATGAATGAAATAGGATCATATAATAATTATAACATGTACAACAGATATGAATAGACAATCCTCTAGGTGTATGAAGAGGAGAATGTGAAAAGAATAGGCTAAACTATTCGGTGTATGTGTAAGCAAAGACAAAATAAGCGGTAACCAGAGAGTGATATCCATATTTTTGGGCTCAAGCCATGGCGTCCTGATGGAAGGTTCCTTTTTGGTAGCTTCCTTGGGTAAATAACTACTAAGATATTCCCAGAGAATTTAACCACAGGTTATCACAGAATTCTAACTTCTGGAGCGAGTATCCTAAAGGTTTCCCTTTTAAGACATCGTATATCAACAGGGGACGCATGTATTAACGCGCCACATAGCTATCTACACCCCGAACAGAGTTAACCTTCGGTGTGTAAAGGCGTAGAATAGCTGGGAGCCGTTCCACAGCTAATCTCGTCCGTGGCTACTTTTGGTACTCGAGACGTAAACAAACGGGCGCCATTGCTAAATGACGTCACGTCCGTCTTCATCCTTTGTACAGTAGCTCGCCTTACTTAGACGGATTTTCCCTGTGCTCACTTTATCGTCTTGCATCTTTATCATGTCGCTACCTTCGGCCTCGCCTTCTTCTGGAAAGTTGAGTACAAGGTTCCAGTATTGTTTAGTTTAGCTCTGACCGTAAAGTAAATATTACTTTTCGAGATATTTGATGTTTTGTGGCAGAGCTGTGCCTCAACCGGACCCGCCATTTTATGGCGTCGTTGTTGTTCTGCATGCCTTATTTAGTTAGCCGCAACAACGCTTCCGGCCTTATTTACTAATCGATAATATTAGTTTATTTAGTCTTCATAGCTAGGAACTTTTATATCGTATTTTGACGCTTTTTTACCAGTCATCGATTGACCCCATACCAGTTGGCTGCTATAGCCCCCAGGCCAGAGCGCCTATATCAGTGTTCATGCATGATTTTTATCAGTGATCCTAGGCTTACTTATGAAGATAGTGGCATTATTTTACAATACTATTGACTGTGATGCAAGTATTTTCGCCTTCAGGGACCATATAGGGGATAGGTTAGTTAGTGTGCCTTCCTAACCTAACCTACATGTAGGACCCCTATATGCTTCCTTCATCCCCCTGCCCTTGGGCATTCCCTCTGTGTAGCCTTGCTCCCCCTACCACGTAAGGGGATCAAGCTCATATCAGAGTATTTTATCGCCTCTCTGTCCTCCCTAAGGGAATGAACCCCCCTTAGGGTTGCGCCTGAGAGTGAGGAACGGCTAGCCCTTCCTCTATTGCTAGGACTAAGTCTACGACTTTCCTGCGATAGCGATATGTCTTCAATCCTTCCTAGTTCAGGACGTACATCCCTGCTCTAGGTTAGGTTTTGGAGGGGTTAATTCTGTCCCTTGCAGAAACTGTACCCATGCACCGTTTTCAGTCAGGCTGCCTTACCTTAGGTTAGGGAGTGTCCTCCCTTCCTTAGTGGCCGCTCTGGTACAGACCCCTTCCATGGAAGACCCTTCTCTTCTCCCCTCCCCACCTATCTCTTGTATGGCCTAGCCTATACTTAGGTTAGTCTATACCCATCTGTCCCCTGTCCTACAACTCCTCCTTAGGGTGGAGTGATAGGGCTACCTTGAGCTTCTGTGTACAGTCCGCTCTGGTACATATACCCTTCATAGTGTCCTATGGGGTTAGCCACTGGATGTGATCTGTATGCAGGGGTCTCACCCCCCCCCCCCCTTTGGGTGTCCCCTAGCCCTCCCTTGGGCTACCCTAGCTCCCGGTTCTCTGAGGCCCCTGCTTCTGGGTGATAGAGTCAGCCTCTATCATGGGTACACCCACTCAGGGGAGATGTCTGGGAGTCCATGGCCGGACCCCCTACATCCCTCCCTCTGTCTCTTTCACTATCCGGGTGCCGGTCCCTTGCCGCCTCCACCTCCTACCTTGGTGACTCACTCCATATCCCCTTGGCCGCCAGTCCTCCGTGTGCCGGGGGACTGCCGCCTGCCGCCGGCTTCCAGCCGATGGCTCTCCCCCTTCCTCTTAGCTTGGTCGTCCGCCCGCCGGCCGGCCCCCGGAGTGCCGGCATCCACTGCCGGTAGTCCGGTTCTGCTATAACCATCCTTGTTCCTGTCACCAATCCGGCAACCTCCGGCTGCCGGAGACGCCGCTCCCTCTGCCGGCGTGCCGCCGCTGTGCCAGCGGCCGCCACCCTGGTATTACTCTTGACTTTTATATTGTCTGTCCTAATGCCAGAAACTCTGCTGGAGCGGCCTCCGGCGTGCCGGCGGTCTGCCGGAACCTTCCGGAGGCGTCAAGACGACTTGCACCCCCTTCTACTAGCTATCATCTAATACTGATAGCCCTACACTGCAACCAGATGGCTTGTTTACGTAAATGGATCAGTATTTTAGTACTGTTCTACTGGTAATCATGCTGTCTTCTTGCATTTTACAGATTTCCAGCATGCTGCGTGTATCTTAGCGCGGCTGGTTGCCGGAAGCCGTTACCCTTTGGGATCCTTTAGCCAACTAATTTGGGACTGAGTGGCCTCAGTCCCAACCTTATCCTTGACAATTCCCATGGAATTCCATCTGCCCTATGGACTTCTACTGGAATTCTATCCTGTGCCTTCGGTCACCTCGGATTGTCCAAGGATGAAGCTTACGGTAACCAGCCGGGCGGGATGCACGGAGTATGTTTCTTTCCTATCTCAATCCTCTGTGCATCACACCCTTTATCAAGTTAAAATTAATGATTAATATTAACTTAGTTTAAGAGCCATTCTTATGACTCCCCCCATACTCATTTTCTCTTTCTTCCACAGGAGGAGCAGATGAAGTGTGACTTCGACTTCTGCGCTGTGAAACGCCCGCACTTCTACGGGCATACGGCTTGTAGGACTCAGTCCCAACCTTATCCTTGACAATTCCCATGGAATTCCATCTGCCCTATGGACTTCTACTGGAATTCTATCCTGTGCCTTCGGTCACCTCGGATTGTCCAAGGATGAAGCTTACGGTAACCAGCCGGGCGGGATGCACGGAGTATGTTTCTTTCCTATCTCAATCCTCTGTGCATCACACCCTTTATCAAATTAAAATTAATGATTAATATTAACTTAGTTTAAGAGCCATTCTTATGACTCCCCCCATACTCATTTTCTCTTTCTTCCACAGGAGGAGCAGATGAAGTGTGACTTCGACTTCTGCGCTGTGAAACGCCCGCACTTCTACGGGCATACGGCTTGTAGGACTCACGCCCCTTGTGCTAACAAGAAAGGGGATTTGAAATTCTGGGACCCACTGAACTGTACGGTCTGCCAGGCTCGCCTAGTCGATGCCTTCCATAACCCTCCCTCAGCGGAGGTCAGGGACACTTCTCGGGATAAGCTACGCAAGAGGGTGCGTGGCTTCCAGAAGAATGCCACCGGACCGTACCTGGCCACTGAAGAAATGAGGTCCCTTTTGTTCCCAAAGGCCTCCCCTGATTCTGTGGTGCCCAAAGATTTGATCCCCACTGTCCAAATTACGGTGGAACCAGACGTAGTCATGGCCCAGTCCATGCACGAGTGCCACCTGGATTCCGAGAACAACGAACACATGTCGGATATTTCGGAGGGCACGGAGAAGACCCTTATGGCTCAAGGTGCGGAAGATGATGAGGACCAGGTGGAATACGCAGAGTCGGAGCAAGAGGTCGCTCCTCCTTCCATCACCGCCCCTACTCCTACACCGACGGGAGTGTCTCTCCCGTCTACCTCCGCTACCCCGGAACCCATGCCATCCGCCCAAGAAATGTTCCGGATGATCAAAGCCATCATGGACGACAGGCTGAAAGAAAATCAGGAGTTCATCAGGTCCATGATAGGATCCAAAGAACTGAAGAAGATCTCGGTTAAGGATCTCCCCGCTTGCTCACACGCCAACCCATGGAGGTATGCTGAGCATATGGTTATCGCGACTGGCAGGATCTTCGTCAGCGACAAGATCGGCACGGTCCCCCTGGAAGACGTGGAGTTCTTCCCAAACTTCGAGGCCTACCCGGACTGTTACGTCCGGCTTCGTTCTGAACCTGCCTCTAAAGAAGAGACCGAACCAAAGGAGGAGATAGTGTTCGATCTCGCGAAGGCCCAGGCTATGCTAGCCAATACGTTTAAAAGTAGGGGTTTTACCTGCTCTAAGCTTCCGGCCCTGAGCAAGAAGCACCCTACCTACGTCGCACCCGACGAAGCAGTCCTTCCATTCATGGAAAAGGCCTTCGCTGCGTACCTCAAGGATGTGGAAGAGGGAAAAGCCTGCCCTGCACTGGAGGAGTGCAGACCCTTCTCCATAGTGACTCCCCCCGACGCTCGACACTGGAAGGACATCCAGCATACTTTCGTGGTGGGAAAGCTAGATCCTGACGTCGCCGGACGTCAGTTTAACGAAGACCTCCCGAAACTCAACGATCACCTCCTTCGTCGGGAACAAGATACGAAGGAGAGGCTCGCAGCATCCATGTCCCACCAGGTCCAACTCGATATCATGGCCTGTGACACCAGAGTACCAGACCACTACATGGTACTCGCCAAATCCCACATGGCATCCCTGGTGAAGGATATGTACCACTTCATGAAGGCTCGGAGAGCCTGTCGTGAATTCGTGTTCTCAGGTGCCACTGTGAAACACGAACCCCGGAGGCTGATTTCCTCCAACATCTAGGGAAAACACCTCTTTCCTTCTGACCTCGTGAAGGAGATCACCGACAAAGCCGCCACGGAGAATAGGAACCTTCTCCACAAGTGGGGCATGTCAAAAAAGAGGGAATCCTCTCAGGACGACGGACCTCAACCTAAGAGGAAATCCTCCAAACAGAAACCCCAGCAGCGTCAACCAAGACGACAGTTTCCGGGACCCGCTACTCCCCAAGTGGCAGCTCAGCCACAGCAGACCTTTCAGCTGGTCACCCAACCGGTCTTGTCACAGTCACCGGTTTTCACCCCTGCTTTCGAGCAACAGACGACTACCTTTCGTCCCAAAGGTAGAGGCTCAAGCAGAGGTGCAGGCAGAGACGCGTCTCGCCGTCCCTCCAGAGGCAGAGGAGGAAAGGGAGCTAGCGGCCGAGGCAGTAAGCCCTCGGGACATCAGAAGCAATGAAGTGCTTCCGGTGGGAGGAAGACTCCGCCAATTCCAGGATCGTTGGACCTTCGATCCCTGGGCACACAGCATCGTCAAGAAGGGTCTAGGCTGGAGTTGGACTCAACCACCCCCAACCTTCCAGCAATTCTTCCAACAATCAACCCCCCTTCTGGAAGAATATGTCCTAGATCTCTTGAACAAGAAGGTGATAAGGAAGGTAAAGTCCACCAGGTTCCAAGGGAGACTGTTTTGTGTCCCCAAGAAAGACTCCGACAAACTCAGAGTCATTCTGGACTTATCCCCCCTCAACAAGTTCATAGCGAATGACAAGTTCAAGATGCTGACTCTTCAACAAATAAGGACCCTTCTGCCTCGAGGTTCTTACATGGTCTCCATAGACCTGGCGGATGCCTACTGGCACGTTCCAATGAACCATCACGCTTCCTCCTACCTAGGATTTCGACTCCAAAGGAAAAGCTACGCCTTCAGGGCCATGCCCTTCGTCCTCAATGTGGCCCCTCGGATCTTCACAAAGCTGGCGGACGCCATAGTACAACAGCTCCGCCTCCGAGACGTCCAGGTGATGGCCTACCTCGACGATTGGCTAGTCTGGGCTCCATCGCCCGAGGATTGTTTAAAATCCTGCAGCAAAGTCACCCAGTACCTAGAACACCTGGGATTCAAGATAAACGTGAAGAAATCTCGCCTCTCTCCAGCTCAGAAGTTCCAATGGTTAGGAATCCAATGGAACCTTCAGTCACACCGCCTTTCCATTCCCCAGAAGAAAAGGAAGGAAATAGCAGGGTCTGTCAAGCGACTACTGAAATCCAAGCGGATCTCAAGACGCCAGCAGGAACGAGTTCTAGGCTCTCTACAGTTCGCCTCAGTAACAAACCCAGTGCTTCGTGCACAGCTAAAGGATGCCGCGGGAGTCTGGAGACGTTCTGCATCCATCGCTCGAAGAGACCTCAAGAGATGGCTCCCAAACAGACTTCGACTTCTCCTCAAGCCGTGGTCGGAAGCAAAGGCCTTGAAAAGGTCCATTCCTCTTCAACACCCACCTCCATCACTCAACATCCACACGGACGCTTCGCTGGAGGGTTGGGGAGGTCACTCCCACCAAAAACAGGCTCAAGGCACATGGTCTCCCCTGTTCAAGACGTTTCACATCAACATCTTGGAGGCCATGGCGGTCCTTCTAACTCTGAAGAAACTCTCCCCGCTTCCCTCGATCCATATTCGTCTAACCCTAGACAACTCGGTGGTAGTTCGATGTCTCAATCGCCAAGGCTGAAGATCGCCCCAGATAAATCAGGTGCTTCTTCCAATCTTCCGTCTGGCAGAGAAGAAGAAATGGCACCTGTCTGCAGTTCACCTACAAGGATTCCGCAACGTGACAGCGGATGCTCTATCTCGGACAAGCCCGATAGAGTCGGAATGGTCTCTAGACGCAAGATCATTCTCCTTCATCTCTCACCAAGTCCCAGAACTTCAGATCGATCTCTTCGCAACGAGCGACAACAATCAACTTCCTCGGTATGTGGCCCCGTACGAGGACCCCAAGGCAGAAGCAGTAGATGCCATGTCACTGGACTGGAACAGATGGTCCAAGATCTACCTGTTCCCTCCCACCAACCTTCTGCTGAAAGTCCTCTCCAAGCTGAGAACCTTCAAAGGGACAGCGGCCCTAGTGGCTCCCAAGTGGCCCCGGAGCAACTGGTACCCCCTGGTCCTGGAGCTGCAGCCCAAGCTGATCCCTCTCCCGGGCCCAGTTCTCTCCCAACAAGTACAGAAGTCGACTGTCTTCGCTTCATCATCGAAAATCAAGGACCTTCATCTCATGATTTTCTCTCCCTAGCCGCAAAGAAGAGGTTTGGGATCTCGAAGAAAAGTCTAGACTTCCTCGAGGAATACAAGACCGAATCCACAAGACGGCAATACGAATCATCTTGGAGAAAATGGGTCTCTTTCGTCAAGACAAAAAATCGTAAGGAAATCACAATGGATTTCTGCATGTCCTTCTTCATTCACCTTCATGGACAGGGATTAGCAGCCAATACGATCTCGACTTGCAAATCGGCCTTGACTAGACCACTATTGTATGCCTTCCAAATTGATCTGTCCAGCGACATCTTCAATAAACTGCCGAAAGCATGCGCTCGTCTACGCCCAGCACCCCCACCGAAACCGATCTCCTGGTCATTGGACAAGGTGCTCCATTTCGCCTCCAACTTGGATAATGATTCATGCCCTCTCAAGGATCTGACTCAAAAAGTTATATTTCTCTTTGCTCTTGCCTCAGGAGCCCGAGTCAGCGAAATAGTGGCATTATCAAGAGAAGAGGGTCATATCCTGTTTACTGATTCAGGAGACATTACCCTCTCCCCGGATCCGACGTTTCTCGCCAAAAACGAATTACCCACCAAAAGATGGGGCCCCTGGAGAATATGCCCCTTGAAGGAAGATGCCTCTCTATGCCCAGTGGAGAGCCTCAAGGTCTATCTTCGCAGAACTTCGAACTTTGGTGGAGGCCAACTCTTCAAAGGAGAAACATCGGGCAGCGACCTGTCACTGAAACAACTAAGAGCGAAAATCACCTACTTCATTCGCAGAGCGGATCCCGACAGTACACCCGCCGGTCACGATCCTAGAAAAGTTGCATCGTCTCTGAATTTCTTTCAGAGTATGAACTTCGAAAGCCTTAAAAGCTTCACAGGCTGGAAGTCCTCGCGTGTTTTCTTCAAACATTATGCGAAACAAGTGCACGAAGTCAAACATTTTGTGGTAGCCGCAGGTAGTGTTATGAAACCTGCACCTAACTCTGCATAGAACAGCGAGTTACTTGGGACTCTAACTCTTCGGGTGCCTATGTTGACCTTCGAGCGATACATAGTGATGTCGAAAACACTTAGTGCTTTCTTATAACTGTTCTTATCCCAGGTGAAATGTCATAGTCGTCACACAAGTGTCGCATGCCTAAAGCATGATGTGTTTTAATTAAAGACTAACGTTCCTCGAGAACGAGTGCCTACTAATAAATTTGAAATTCCCTCTCAGATTCAAGAGCAAGTCTTTATTACTATGTACATTATAATTTACTGTAAATTAACTTTACTTATTGCTGCTATTCATTTAATTTCTGCAATTGTGAAATAAAATTCCTATTTTATTACTTGTGCGTCTCAATCCGCTCCTACTTACTATGAAATACATGCCTGTCATAGTTTTATTATCCCCTTCCCTATGGTTCATGGAGATTTTAAGGTTCTAACCCTTATTATATATTCACTCTTACAATGTAATATTCCAATACGAATACTTACTCTTCATACCCTGGAGACGAAACTAACCTTCTCAGCACACAGTGTCCAACCACCACTTGTCTGCCTTCCAGAATGTTCCGATACGAATGCCAACCATTCAGTCTCGTCTCCAAGTTCTTCAGGTTCTTCTAACAAGGTGAATAGCCCTTTGATAACCACTTTGATCTCGGCATGGCCCGTGGGAACTTCACTGCCAAGGGGGGCAGGAAGATTCTTCCCTACGGTTCTTTTATTAAGATTACTATGCTATATTGTTCAAAGCCCTTGGCACTTACCCAATAGGGGAAAATCTACCACGATACATTGATTCTCTGGTATTCTTCCATCAGGACGCCATGGCTTGAGCCCAAAAAACGGATTTTGAGCGAAGCAAAAAATCTATTTTTGGGTGAGATAGCCATGGCGTCCTGATGGACCCTCCCTGCTACTTCGTCCAGTTTTTAGGTCCCACCCTGCTCTGCTGTATCATGGTGATCGGCAAGCAACTGGCTTCAGGATGAAGACGGACGTGACGTCATTTAGCAATGGCGCCCGTTTGTTTACGTCTCGAGTACCAAAAGTAGCCACGGACGAGATTAGCTGTGGAACAGCTCCCAGCTATTCTACGCCTTTACACACCGAAGGTTAACTCTGTTCGGGGTGTAGATAGCTATGTGGCGCGTTAATACATGCGTCCCCTGTTGATATACGATGTCTTAAAAGGGAAACCTTTAGGATACTCGCTCCAGAAGTTAGAATTCTGTGATAACCTGTGGTTAAATTCTCTGGGAATATCTTAGTAGTTATTTACCCAAGGAAGCTACCAAAAAGGAACCTTCCATCAGGACGCCATGGCTATCTCACCCAAAAATAGATTTTTCGCTTCGCTCAAAATCCGTTATCTATTGTTGTACTGTCTGGCCAGTCAAAAAAAAAAAAAAAAGTAAAAAAAAACCGCTCCATCAAGAATCAGAAGTTTGCCTTACTAGCTAGAACCCTATGTTTATATTCGTGGTTAATTTCTGACAAATATTTAGAAAGAATATCAGAGGGAGATTTCCTTAGTCTGTATAACTAATTCCTGCTCGGTTCTCTCTCTCTCTCTCTCTCTCGTCAATCAGGTGGTCACAAATTTTAGCTTAGTCATATTTTCCTATTTTTTATTTATTTTTTATGATGTCCATCTTGGGAATAAACAAGAACCTGGCAGATGAATATTTTTTTGTCAGATGCTACTCAGTTTATTATCATTGAGATAATGAAAACACATGTTTTAATGATTCTAGGTTCTCAGAATATGCAATTTATGCAAGATTTTACTTATTTGTTTGCTGGAGGTTTTTTTGTTGTTCTTCTATGTGTATCCTACAGCTCATCTCCTCACAATAGTTTTATTCTCTTCATAAACGTGCAGACACGAGCGCGTGCGCACACACGTTTGTCTGTATGTTTGAAGTTAATAACCTCAAAAAATATCTAGCAAAATTAAAATTATTGTTACATATTTCTATCTTAAATGACGGAAGCCTATTTTGTCTCTTGATATTTTTTCATATGAAAGATAGGCCTATTGGTGTTTCACTGGTGTGATATAGCCATCGGATTTCAATCTAGAGAACGTAGGATAAACTTGTGTTTATGTATTTCCCTCATGTCAATTGAGCAACTCGAAGTCGTTGTCATGATATCAGTATGGAAAGATAAAGAGAACAGTTTCATCTATAAAAACAGCTGAATTGAAGGTAGCATTTGGTTCAACTAGTTTATATCAGAGCCACTCTGGTTTTGTTACTCGATAGCGGCAGAGCATCTTGGTCCGTTTGTGCAATAGGCCTAGTTACTATCAAGCTGTAAATGCCAACATAGAAAGGTGAGAGAACTTGAATAATTGTTACTTTAAGCAGATGATCGTGTTGCGTAATATAGGCTTACGTAAATTTTTATCATGCAATAGTCCCTTTTTTCGAGCTTTCTTTTTAACTTTTGGTTGGTTAGGTGTGCCAACCATGTTTTCTGATTATTCTTTCATGATTCTTTTTTCTGTAAGTGGAATAGTCTTACAATTACACGGAATTTTGTTTGGAAGTAAACGGTTTTCTTACCAATGAAGTTGGCACAATTTTCAAGCATTGTTTGCTTGTTATCATCATTGCAGTTACTGAATAATTCTAGAAACTAAGCTAACAGCCACGGTTATTATTATTATTATTGGTAGTAGTAGTAGTAGTAGTAGTAGTAGTAGTAGTAGGTTCCAGGTTCCTCGTTGCTCTTTCAACAACACTATGACTGTTGGAACACTATCAAATGTGTAAGTGCTTTAATATGCAGAAAGTTCATTGTGATTAGTTGTGTACCAACCGTGTGTCACACAATTGTACATTATTCCTTTTGTATATATTATGCTTGTATCTTCGCTCTTCCCTCGCACTAAAACAAACATGAAAATTCATGTCTGCTTTTCTCCTCTGTAACATTGTTAATATTTGAACATGAAAATTCTTGTTGCTTTGAGATTTTGTATATAAAGGAGAGTGTTCTTTAATAAACAACTCAGTTGATTGCCTCCAGCCTTTGAGTCATAACCTCTCTCTCGGCACCGTCACAGTTGCCTCCTTCACAGACAGCACATCTTACATACTTTTATTTCCAACTTCCATGGCCTAATATATCGGGCAAATTCTTTGATCGGTGATCTTAATTTCCTTAATTTTACGCTCCTGATTTTAAATTTTCTTATTCATTTCCAACTAAACAAATGCTCTCTTGTATTATCTACCTCTCTGCACAACTCACAAAGCCTATCATATCATTTCTGTTCCTATAATTTTCTTTTGAGCCTATCATGTTCAACCTTGTCTTTATTACTATTACTGTTTCCTTAGTAATAACTTCACCTATGTAATCTCTTCAGCCATTACCATTTACAAACCTGGTAATTTCTGCATTCTTTTCATCTATTTTTCTTTTAATATCATTTTAATATCATCACTTTTTTCCTGTTTTCTTGCTTTAAGTACTTTCAATATTATAATTTTTGCATAATCTCAGCATTCTCAATTGGGTTCCCTTATTTGGTCTTCCACTATTTCCTCAACTAATCCTTTATCATCTCATGTAATAATGTTATGAAACAGCATCACCTTTTTATACGCAAATCTATCCTCAACTGGCCATATTCCTGCTTCTGCTATTAACCCCCAATAAGGTGCAGTTGCAACTTAAACAGTCTTTTCATCATGTTGTTCCGTTTACCCTCTATCTCTTTCATTTCTGTTTCCTATATTACACTCCATGTCTCACTATTTGAAAATATTTTCGGTACCACAACTGTTTCATACATATTTATTCTCACCAGTAATGTCAAATAACCTACTCTGTTACTGTCTCCATACGACCTAACTTCTTGCATCATGTATTCTATTTTTGCTTCCTCCTTTGCTTATACCAAGACCATAGTCTCCCTCTTCTGAGTAGGCTACCATTTTCCTAAGGATTCATATTTCCTAACTGTTTCTATCCTTCCTATAATGCAACTTGAGTTCTTACAAGACATTTTTAAATGTATTCAGTATTCTAACACTTCAAGCTCATTTGTTATCTAACAGAATATTCCCTAATTTTGTAACTAAGATACACCTTCTCTCTCTCTCTCTCTCTCTCTCTCTCTCTCTCTCTCTCTCTCTCTCTCTCTCTCTCTCTCTCTCTCTCTACTACGAGAGCCAATATCTTATCTACGCATTGTAGAGTGCTGTCTCTCAATCGGTCATCAACATCACATCCCTCAAATTACATGTAATCTTGCATGAAGATCTCACGATTTCATGTAGCAAGATTCAAACCTCATATGATCACCACGGTCATTGAGTTCAAGTAAAAGTACTGGACAGAAACATGCAAGTATCGCACCTCATTAGTGCGTGTGAACTGAGGAGACAACAGTGTGAGGATAACACATTTATTTTTAGTTAAAATCTCTGAAATATTCCCAAATATAGATATTTTGTGAGCTAGAAGTTTTATTTTAGCATTTTTGTAGCGTTATAAACGTTTTAGAGGCTATGCATTAAGTGCATGTGGTGCTGAAGCCAGTTATTATACATTCTTAAAGTGTTGTAAACGTTATAGAGGCTTTTTGAGCAAAGATCTGGCAGTGATTTTAGCCTTCTGAAAGCGTTGTAACTTTATTTTTGGAACATTTCTTGCATTTTCTATGAGACAATATTCATCTAAATCTATATTCTTCAAATGTGACTAATTTTATGCTAACTCATTGAAAGAAAATCCTGATTTAGAATGTATAACCTAAGAATTTTTCATAATAAGTTATCCATCATATTCAATCTTTAATTTACATTTTTCACTACGTATTTGGTATGCAAACTGCTTTCCCTCTTTCAGTGAAGACTGAAAACATCTTAAAATGGACAGCAAAAGTGACCACTTACTGATCACACTTCTGTGGCTTGTTTTGATCTCCCTGGTGGCTGTGGTCGAAGGCAGTCCGTCCACTTCTCTATTCCCAGGGTCACTAAAATCTCCAAGGAATCTGTTACGGTTAACTGTGAGTACACAAAGTGATTTGGACGTTGAGTCAGGTACAATTGCAGAGTGGAATTCAAGGGGTACTTGCAAAGTTTCTGTTGGAGCCCTTGGGCTTATAGCATCTTGCTTTTCCAACTAAGATTGTAGCTTAGCTAACGACAACAACAACAACAACAACAACAACAAAAATAATAATAATAATAATAATAATAATAATAATAATGAAAATTTAATCTGTTTCTAATCCTTAATAAAAGTTTAAATTCTTCATGAATTACTTCATCTGATTGACTGGATCTATATGGATTAGTAATTAGTTTCTATGCCATAGTAATTTTGCCTAATGTTATTTGACTTTAAGTCAGAATCTAAGTGATTAGGTTGCCTTCAAATCACATTGCAATTGTGACAAACATAATTCATAAGAATGCTAAGACATCTTCAATTCTATAATCTTTAAAATTTTGCTTTTTATGGAAGAGGAATTGATCTTAAGGCCCTGTCCACACTACCGGGCAGTGCCCGACGGGCAAACACTGTAACCATACCCCATTTCAAGAAACAAGGTGGGACAGTGATCGGCGGGCACAAATGGAGGTGATTAAAGATGGGGAAACCACGGGCAAACTAGCGAGTAACCCGTGAGTGTAGTTGAGTAAAACACCAGAAACTTAAGGTGCGTCCACACGGTCGAACAGTGTCTGTCGAACACATTCGTGACAAGTTAATATTGTGAAAGAAGCGTTAATGACGTCAATAACGAGCACCAAGAGGTGTGTCGGACAGTGCCTGTGTTCGTAGAGTCCGAGCTTCAGACACTCTCCGGAGGCCGAGTGGCATTACGGACGTGAGTTTTACTTGTTTACTGGATTAACTCTAACTTTTAAAAGATTAGGTATCACCTTCCCTGTAAACATGACGTAGTTATAATCCAGTTACGGAGGAAAGCTGACTGAGATAGAAGGGAGGCTCAGTTGCTAATTAACAGTACTGGCGGAGCCCATGCTTATAAAACATTAAAGCAAATGTTTACAAAGAAAGAAATAAACGTGTAGCAGAAATAAATAGAAAAACGTCAGACCTTCTGAGAAGTGGGATGTCTGTAACTGGTTTACAAGTCGAAAAGAATATGGAATCCATAATGGGTCATTATAAGGAAGAGCTACAAAAATTGGAGAGATAAAAAAAGTCAGAAGTTGGTACAGAAGACATCTGCACAACCAAATTATGGCGTTTTGATATACCAGTATAGCATAACAAAATCTGTTTCAATTATGGACACCGAAGTCTCATTTGCTCGAAAGTGTTTGATCGTGAGGAAAATACGTCTCTCTCTCTCTCTCTCTCTCTCTCTCTCTCTCTCTCTCTCTCTCTCTCTCTCTCTCTCTCTCTCTCTCTACGAGAACAGGGGAAACAAATTTTGAAAATTTTGTCTTTATCACTGAAACAATTTGGATTTAGTTAACAACACATAATTCGAAGTATGATTAATCTCAAACAGTATTTCTTGGAATAATATGGACTATACATTGCAAGTTAATAACAATAACATACTCAGTTCACTAATAGGTTATTTTAAGTCAGGCATATGTGATTCGGTAATGCCTCCAGACGTGCTTCTGGAAAAATGCTTCCTCTCATAAATGTGTCCTGCTTTGTTATAAAAGGTTTTAAGTTCTCAGATAAAATGTGTAAAGCGTTTGGGTCCATCAGTATATAGATTTTAAAGTCTGATTCATAATCAATTTGAGTGTCTTAAAATGGATGAATGGATTCTCTCTCACTCCGTCTTTGCAACATGTCCTTCCATGTACCATTCCAGCGTTCTCAAAAGATCAGGAATAATCATGCTGCATAATTTAATTTATTGGATTGCGCTTTTATTTTATGGTGTACTATGGTTATGATGCTCCGTACTTGAAGCTGAAAGCTACTACTTGATCCTCGATTACACATTATAACACTGACGTAGATAACAGAGATGCCAGCGGACATCAGCTTCGGTCATTTCTTCCGGTCTTTGTCTGGTAAAAGGAGTAGAAATCCTGGTAGTCAACTTCATCTGGTACCACTGTTTGTTACCAAATTAACTTCCCTCATTTCAACGCTTATGACGTCATGCTGTTTCAATTTCGATATGGTAACAGTTTTGTCCGACAGACACTCTTCGACCGTGTGGACGCACCTTTAGAATTGACTGCTAGCATAAACAAATGGCACTTCCAAGTACAGTTCAGTTTAAGATATTTCAGCGCTTTTAGACCTAATAGTATTTAAAACTAAAATTAATAATAATAATAATAATAATAATAATAATAAAGTAAAAAATGGCACAAAAATTCAAATACATTGATACAAATATATACAGACATAAACAGGTTATCAGTGCGAGGGGAGAGCGAAAACGACAATATAAAAAACAAAAACAAATACCTTTACAGTGTATGGCCGTGTGACAATCAGTTTTATTATTTACTATGACAATTATCACCACAAGCAAAATCTCACCTGAAATCTACCTTAAAACTCTGCAACTCATTATCTTAATCTTACTGGATATTCACTTACACGAAGACTCTTTTACAATTAATCATTTTCTCAAAATCTTTATGTTCAGATCTGATGAATAAGTATGATTTCCCTTTCGTCGTAGGGAGCTGAATTCATTTATTCACACTTTTTTTCCTTTGCCTCAAAGTGCGGCAATATTTATTTCCTTGTTTCCTTTCCTCACGGAGCTATTATTCATTGTTGGAGCCCTTAGGCTTATAGTATCATGCTTTTCCAGTTGGGGTTGTACATTAGCTAGTAATAATGATAATAATAATAATAATAATAATAATAATAATTTCCTTACAGTCCCGAGAAGAGAGGCACGGCACTCCTACTAACCCGAAGAATATTCCAACTCCTGAAGGGGACGAGTACCGACTGCCAACTTCACTGAAACCTATTAGTTATGAAGTTTGGCTTCAGCCATTCATCCATGGAAACTTCAGCATCGTAGGACACATCGATATTATTTTCGAGGTCTTAGAGGCAACTTCAGACGTCCAACTTCACATCGATAATATCACAACTTTCGGTGATACTGTTAAGGTAGAGCCCCAGTTTCTGACATTTGGATCGAATGTTTGTTCGGGCAATCTGTTCTATCTTATTACGCTTCCTCTTTTCTTATTTTCTAGTTTTTATGGTTTGTATATTATATGACAGATCTAATTTAGTGTTGTTACTATTCTTAAGATATTTTATCTTAATTGTTTATCGCTTCTCTTGTGATTTATTTGTTTCCTTGCCTCACTAGGCTATTTTTCCTTGTTGGAGCCTTTGGGCTTGTGGAATCTTGCTTTTGCAACTACGGTTAAAGCTTAGCTTGTGATGAGAATAATAATAATAATAATAATAATAATAATAATAACAATAATAATAATAATAATAATAATAATAATAATATTTAAAGCATTGTAGACAAATATCTGTATTCTAACATAAGATTCTTCTATTCCTTATTTTCAAAGTCTTTCATTACTGCTGAAGTTTTGACATAATCAAAAGCTTTCTCATAGTCTATACATGACATTTTTAAGTGCAGTAGTTTAACTGGATTTTCATTCCTTTTAAGATCACTTTGTTTGAAGGAGGGCCTGATATCGGCGCCAAATCAACAGCCATTGACTATGTCCACCAATTCTATTTTGTTCGGTTAAAAGAAGAGTTGGAACCGGGGAGGACTTACAACTTTTCTCTAGACTTCGAATCGTATCTTGACACGGATGGCACTGGATTCTTCCGGTCATCTTACATTGATGAAGAGGGCCAGGAAATGTAAATCGTCACTTGTTTAATTCGTCTCAACATCTGATATAAGGAGGTTTATGCCATTATATGACTTATGATCTGTGTAAGCACATTCAAATGCCAACGTAAGAACCCGTGTCCCACATAAGGTGGAGCAATCTAAAAAGAAACATAGTATATACATACATCTTACAAAATCTATTCAGTTGGTCATGTTAAATTTTCAAAAAGACATCGTTTTTTATATAATATCCAGTGTTAAGGAGTCTTATATCTTTATTAATCTCACTCAGATATTGAGAAACTTAATTTCTTTTCGTAATCATTTTATTTTCAGACCAGTCGCCCTTACTCAGTTCGAAGCAAACGGAGCCAGACGAGCGTTTCCCTGTTTCGACGAGCCCTCTTTCAAAGCTACTTTTGAATGCCACATAGCGAGAGAGGAATCCATGTCAGCCATTTCGAACATGCCTTTGGTCGAGACTAGCCCTGTGTAAGATAGATTACGAGTATTTAGGCCTACATAGTTTACTTTGATCTTCATTCTTCTTCTTCTTCTTCTTCTTCCCAGCTGGTTCCCATTTTTATATGGGGTCGCCGTTGCGGATGAGCCGTTTTCATCTTTTTCTATTCTGCGCTTCTGCCTCATCAATCCCCTTCTCCTGTAAGTCTCCTCTCACACAGTCCCTCCATCTCTTTCTTGGTCTCCCTCTTCTTCTTCTTCCCTGAACCTCCATCTTCATAGTATGTCTCCCAACGTGGTCCTCATCTCTCCTCATCAGGTGTCCATACCATCTCAGCCTCCCTTCCTGCACTTTCTTTGATATTTCCACCACCTTTGTCGACCCCCTTATGTAGTCATTGTTTATCCGATCCTCTCTTGTCACCCCAGACATCCACCTAAGCATTCTCATTTCTGCCACATCCATCTTCTCCTCTTTCTTCCTTATGCTTGCTGTTTCCGTTCCATACAGCATTGCTGTTCTTACCACTGTCTTATGAAATTTTCCTTTTAACCTCAGTGGTATTCTTTTGTCACAGAGAACTACTGAGGCTGCTCTCCAGTTGTTCCAGCCTGCCTGTACCCGATGTTTAACTTCATCTTCCATACCTCCTCCAGCGTTAACAAAGGATCCCAAATACTTAAACTTATCAACTCTCTTTATCTGTTCTCCCCTAAGATGAATACTTTCTCTATCATCCCCCTCACTGGTGGTACACATATATTCTGTCTTAGATCTATTTATTCTCATTCCTCTGTCCTCCAGTACTTGCCTCCACCTTTCCAATTTCATTTCCAGATCTTCCCTGCTCTCTGTGCACTGAACAATATCATCTGCATACAATATGTTCCATGGTACTGCCTCCTTTACCTCTTCTATTAAAACGTTCATCACTTTGTTATAGATAAATGGGCTCAGAGCTGACCCTTGGTGTAATCTTACTCTCACCTCAAAACCCTCTGTCTCCCCAGCACTGCTCCTCACTCTAGTAAATACATTACGGTACATCTCTTGTATCAGTCGAACGTACTTCTCTAGCACCCTGCTCTCCCTCAGACTCCTCCATACCACTTGTCTTGGGACTCGGTCATAAGCCTTTTTTAAGTCAATGAATACCACATGCAGGTCTCTTTGCTTCTCCCGCAATTTCTCCATAAGTTGCCTCAGACAAAATACACCATCTGTTGTTCCCTTTCCCTTCATGAACCCCATCTGCTCTTTACCTATTTCTACTTCTTCTCTTAGTCTGGCATCTATCATCCTTTCCCGTATCTTCAAAGTGTGGGATATCTTTAATTCCCACACTCTTGGACATCCCCTTTCCCTTTGAAGATTGGGTTCAATATACTCCCACGCCACTCATTTGGTATCTTTTCCTGCTCAAAAATCTTTATCATGAGATCGTACAGTATATCCACTCCTTCATCTCCTAAGGCTTTCCAGGCCTCCACAGGAATCATGTCTGGTCCAGTTGCCTTCCCATTCTTCATCTTCCTCAGTGCATTTATTACCTCTTGCCTAGAGAACTTATTACCATGCAAAAATTCACCAGTCCATCCTCTCTTAATAATCTATCATTTTCTTCATTCAACAGCTGTTCAAAATATTCTTTCCATCTCTTTACAATGTCTTCCTTCTTTCTAAGTACTACACCATCTTGATCTTTTAATTGTATGATGTGTGTAATATCTTTGGTGCTCTTATTTCTAGTCTTCGATAGCTTGATCATCTTGTTTAATCCTTCCTTTGTCCCCAACTCATTATACACATCATCATATGCCTTAGCTTTAGCTTGGGCTACTACCTTCTTCACCACCTTGTTTTTCTCTTTGAACCTCTCTCTGTCTTCCCCTGACTGTGACTCTTCCCATCTCTTCTTTGCCTCCTTCTTATCTTTTACAACTTTCTCAATTTATTCACTCATTTACTTTGATCTTCATTAAGCTTAAAAAATTTAGATATAGTTTAGTTTTCAGATCTTGAGAAGTTTTCGAGGAATAATATGAAAGATACATGCTAAGCCTTTTTCTACTTCCTAGGTAATTTCTGAGACGAAAAGTCAAGAAATTAATATTTTCAGCATATGCAATGACCTGTAATATATCACAAACCTATTTGGAAGTTTCCGTAGATTATAGATCATATTTATCCCACGATTGATAAAAACCTTAACAAGTTCATGGAGAGTCCTTTTGATTACATTCATTCTTTACATAGATATTAAGGTTGGTCGATTAGGTAACCTATAAAGTGCTTTTATATTATAGTTAAGTGTTAATACAGTGTATTTTAGGGGTGCAGTGGCCTATCGGAAACGTCCCTGCCTAGCGTTCTGCCGCTCAAGCTCGATAGTTTCTTGTAATGTCTGCAACCTCATCATCCTTATGAGCTATAAGCTCCTCCAAACGCCCCGTTTGGGAGAGCTTATAGGTCCACCTGCGTAATCATCAACAGTTATTGCCTGGCCCTCCCTGGTCTTACCTTGGGTGGAGACGGGGCTTGGGCACTGATCATATGTATATATGGTCAGTCTATGGGACAGGATATAGTCATGCTAGCTATTGCAGTGTGACTGCCCCTTGCCTTTAGCATTCATGAGTGGCATTTAACCCTTTAATTATAAATGAAAATTCCTTTCATGTATTAAACAACAAAGTAAATTCAGTGGCATTTAGTTCTTTTTCTATTCTAGAGAGGGCCAGGAAGGATGGCTCTGGGACCACTTCCGGACTACCCCATCCATGTCGACTTATCTGGTCGCTTTCATAGTGTCGGATTTTGCCAGCAATGTCACTGAGACTGCGGAAGGTCTTCCCTATACGGGTAAGTAGGCTACATGGTCGCATTAAGTTATAATTCGTAGTACTCTCCATAGGTGTGTCTCGAACAACTGGTGTTTACAATATGAACAATTATGCATTATTACATGTTAGGACTATATGTACATATTGTCAAAGTGAAACATAAAATGAGAATAAGGAACTTGGGAAGTTTGTAATAAACAGTTTTCAGATATATTTAAGAATATACATCCTAGAAAATGATATCATGGTTAATTTTACATATCTTTTTACCGAAAAGCATGGTGTCGAAACCAAGAAATCAAGCATTCTAACTATGCGTTAGATATGGGACCTAAGGTCCTGACATTCTACGCGGAATACCTGAGAGTTCCTTATTTGATGCCGAAAATGGACATTGCAGCAGTTGTGGGATTTGAAGGAGCCATGGAAAACTGGGGAATGATTATCTATAAGTAAGTATATTATATACGTCGCTAGACTGAAGTAAAACTATATTTTGAAGAATTCAGACGTAATCAATGTACAATGTACTCTTTTGTAGCATTCACTTAATGTAGTAGAGTATAATAATATTAAGGATTTCATTTCTGAAGGGAGGATTTCATGCTGTTTGATCCCGAAGTGCAGACCGAGGCGGACAAGCAGCAAGTGACAAAGGTCATTTCCCACGAGACTTCTCATCAGTGGTTCGGAGATCTGGTCACCATGGGATGGTGGAGTCATCTCTGGCTGAATGAAGGATTCGCTAAATATATGGAGTATTTGGGAGCGAACCATGTTAGTTTTACAGTTGAAATGTCCCGTTATTACTGTACTGTAATTGCTTCTATCTTTTCTCTTATGGCATTCGTGTACTTGTGAAATAGTACTAATGAAAGTAGTTTCACTAGAATTTTGTAACACGCACACTTAGTTTGGATTGTATTTATTATATTAACCGATATAAAGCTCATATGATTTATAACCTCTACCAGGCGATTGAAACAACGTTTCTTTAAAACAGATTTCCCAGTAATAGTTTAAGGGTAGGCCTGGTTTGAAGCGTTTTCTTCTTTAACTAACCCAAACTATCAAACTCTTTTCACCCTTCTAAAGAAACTACCACTCTTTATGTACATTACTTTACTTTTGTGATTATAGAGTTTCTAATTCATCTGTTACTTTCGTAAGGTAAAAAAGAAAATAAAATCTTAGAAATCAGTGGATAATCCTTGTGTTCTTCATCAGGTTCATCCTGAGTGGAATATGCTTGACCAATTTGTTGTGGATGTAGTCCAATACGCTCTTGAAGTAGATTCTGACGAGACTTCTTCTCATCCTGTTATACAAAATGTGAGCAGCACAGAAGATATAAGCACCATAATCGACGATATTACTTATAAAAAAGGTTTGTAGGCCTACGTCTTGAAAATATTTCACACAAATATATAGCAAAACCTGTGTACGAATTCGGCTAAATATAGTTACTATGGATATTCTTTTACATTTATATCTAAGTAAACACGGTTTTATACAAAAGAAAGACAAAAAGATTTTTTATATTTTGGGTCAACGTCATTTTCCTTGCTGATGTAAGCTACACCAAACCTTAATTTGAAAATACATTTAAAAAATGAGAAACACCGAAATTGTCTAGGCCTACATAATATGTAGGCTGAATACTATGATTTGGAATAGAAGATATTTTTATTTCAAACAAAACATTTTCTAACTGATATAGGCTACTTCAGACCTTAATTTAAAAATACACTTTAAAAAATGAGCAATACCAAATTTAGTTGGGTAAATTTCATGAGCAAATTAATAAAAAAAAAAACTAACATTTGTTAAATTCACTGTTTTCTTGCTTCCACCTGCAATGCTCTTGCAGGTGGTTCTTTGAATAGGATGATGAACCACATACTAACGGAACAAACTTTCGTCGAAGGAATCAATTCCTATCTTATGGAATAGTAAGTTTCAATTCTGGTTAAGTTCTGTTAGAAAACTTGGCGAAAAAAAAGCCTATCACATCTGTTATTAGATAGATTTGATATTTTGAACAAGTTGACATATAATGTAAGTCTGTCTTTATGATTTAAATATGAAAGATTTAGCTTAATGTTGCTACTGTTCTTAATATGTTTGATATCAATTGTTCATTACTTATTTTGTAGTTTATTTATTTCTTTATTTTCTTTCCTCCCTGGGCTATCTCTTCCTGTTGGAAAACTTGGGTTTATAGGTACTGCTTTTCCAATTAGGGTTGTAGCTTGGCTAATAATAATACATTAATAATAAAAATAACCGCCAGAAGGACATCTTGTAACAAAAGTTTACTCTTATATAAGTGATATATTTTCTTCATATTGGAACAGTAAATGATGGGTAATTATTTGGTATCACTGGAACTATAATATTACTCTGAGTTTATTGGTGTTCCCAGCCAGTACAACAACGCTTATCAAGATTACCTGTTCGAGCACCTGACGATCGCTGGCCACGAAGACGGGAACTTGCCACAAGACATGACCATGAAGCAAGTCATGGATTCATGGACGCTACAAGCGGGTTATCCCGTCGTTACTGTCAACAGATCAGAAGACGGAACATCAGCCATCGTTTCGCAGGTAGCCTTGTACGATATTTTCATTGGTGGGCATGAAATAGTGAGCATCTTTTTGGCATTACAGTAGTGTAGAATCTCTGGCATGTAAGTGATGCCATAGGCATTTCTGTCGAGAGTTCCATTAAATTTATGCGATTATATAGAATAACGATTGATCAAGAGAGCATTGTAGCAACTCCAATATAAAACACATTAACCAGGTTACTCGTTCCATCTCAATGATAAATTGAAAGTGTTAAACTATCGTGAAAATTAATTCACTGTTTTCAGAAACGGTTTTTGTTCTCCAACGAAAGCACAGACGAAGAAACTTGGTGGGTCCCTTTGACTTACACGAGCCAGGACAATCCGGACTTCCATCACACACAAACAATGATCTGGATGACAGACGAAGAGAGAGAAATTACCATCGGGTCCCTACCACAGAAGGATCAGTGGGTTGTTTTCAACATCCAAGAAATAGGGTTTTACAGGGTGAATTACGACGACAATAACTGGGATTTACTCTTGCAACAGTTGGAGACTGATCCGGAGGCGATACACCACCTGAACAGAGCTCAGATACTTGACGACTACGCCCACCTGTCACGAGCAGGTAGGCCATTTAGACAGATGATTGACGTCTTAGACAGCTGATTTAGGTCGACTATTTTGGAATAAAAGTTTCGATCTTTGAATCTTAATGTTATCTGTTATTTCACTCTTCTTGAGTTTCAATTTTGCAGTGAAAGAATCCCCGATTATCTCTATGCATAGTGATTAGAAAATTAGTTTGAATGATGTTAGTTAGAAACTATGTCACTTATTCTGAAAAAAAATTATATCGATGGTATTACAATCATTGTGATCATAATTCAGTTCTCTTTTTGTTAATTATACAACAGAGCGACGTTAGATTTCAATTAAAAATGGAGTGCATTTCTATTTTTGAGGAAAATGTCGATATCTAAAAGAAGTTTCTCTTGTGAAGATCCGCCAATTTATATTAATCTGATAGGCAAATACCTACTTACAGTAGGCTAGTTATCCTTGTTATCAAAGAATGATGAAGGTTGGTCATTTCAAAGAAATTATAAAAGAGAGAGAGCACTTAACTTTATTATATCAGTTACATGGGTATTAAATCTGAGAACATTTAGTGGGTGACAGAGGACTAATAAGCAGATTTACTTGTTCGATTTGACGAATTCATTAGAAAATTCTTTGAAAATGTCGCTCGCGAGCCTTTGACTCTCGATTCCAAGGACTCACTTGCGGTGGATTGCCTCCGTCAATTAATCTACCTTAAGGATTAGATTTGAGTGATTACTAATAAAAGCTTGAACGGAACTTTGCCGAGATAGCTTGTAAAACAAGTGAGGACTAGTCTTATCTGAGCAGTTATTCTAGTTTTGAAAGTACTTCCACATGATACTTTCATATCCCTAATAGATATCAAGTGACTTTAAACCATAACTATCACTTTCTCGCCTATTATATATATATATATATATATATATATATATATATATATATGTGTGTGTATGTATATAAATATTAATGATACACATCCAGATTTTCCAACTCAATAGGTTACCTGTCCTACTCATCCGCTATGGACTTTTTCGCATACCTGCGCAAGGAGAGGGAATATCTACCATGGGCCTCTGCTCTTAACCATCTAGACTACATGGAACTAATGTTATCAGAAACAGCAGCCAGTGAACCATTCAAGGTAAAAATAAGTATATTGAGTAATAAGATAAGATACTATATATATATATATATATATATATATATATATATATATATATATATATATATAGGCCTAGAGCTACTTGAAAGAGTTAATTCATCGATTTTTCGATTTTCGCAGAAATTCCTTCTAGATCTGATCGTGCCACTCTATGAGGAGTTTGGATTCGAGGTTAAAGATAATATGGATCAACAAGAACAGTTTAAACAGATGCTAGCAATCGCCTGGGCTTGTGATCTTGGACACGAGGATTGCATAGAAAACGCAGGACGTCTTTTTAATGATTGGATGGAGAGCCCGGATGAAGTTAACAGGTAGAGCGCTTAACATTCTTCTCTCTTCATCTTTGTAACTATCTCTTAAAAGAGAAATATACTGGTGTACACAACCCGTCAAAAATGACGGCTAGATATTTAGATATGAAAACACACAGATTCCCCCTTTCCCAACTACAACATGGCAGTTTCGGCAATTTGTGAGATTGTGGTTTTTGATTGTACCTCTCTGGGTACCCCATCTCACCAGGGTATGACTACTCCAATAACCCCCTACCCAAAGGACGAGGAGACCAAATATATATGCGTCTAGCAATGCCGCTAAGCGTGACCGGAAAGAAATATATGTATATATATATATATATATATATATATATATATATATATATATATGTATGTATGTATGTATGTATATATATATAGAGATAGATAGATAGATATATAGATAGATGACTAGACACTTACACCTTCTCTTTTTTATATAGAGGAGATTCTCTTGCAAAAGAAAATGACAAAGACGCATTGGTGGGTGCTAATAACTGCAATCATTTCTAATAAAATCTTTTGTTTCAGTTTCATAAGTCCAAACATAAGGGCGACGGTCTACTGCTCCGCCATAGCCGAAGGAACTGTTAATGAATGGAACTTCGCATGGAATCAGTATCTTCGATCCAGTAGCCAGTCGGAAAAACACAGGATTCTGGAAGCCTTGGGATGCAGCAGAGATGCTGAAATACTTTTAAAGTTCGTAATTCTAATTGTTTTTTACTTTTAATTTTGGAACTACATCGCAATTTAATGATTTGAATGAGTAATTTTAAAGTTCGTAATCCCCATTTCTTTTTTTTTTTTATAAATATATTTCAATATATCGAACTGAAGAGATTCCTCTATCATCATCATCTTCTCCTACGCCTATTGACGCAAAGGGCTTCAGTTAGATTTCGCCAGTGGTCTCTAGTTGGGCCTTTAAATCAATATTTCCCCATTCATCATCTAATTCACGTTTCATAGTTCTCAGCCATGTAGGCCTGGGTCTTCCAACTTTCCTAGTGCCTTGTGGAGCACAAATGAAATTTTGGTGAACTAATCTCTCTATACTCTAGAGATCAAATATTTTTTTAAGTAGTTCTGTGAAGTGAAAAGGTTAATAAAAAGTACATGATTCCAAAGGGATGTTACCTAGGAGGAGAGGAAGGTCTGGAAACATAAACTGTAGGACTTGATATACTAGAAGTGCAAGAGTGAGCTGGAGAC
This sequence comes from Palaemon carinicauda, assembly GCF_036898095.1. Taxonomy (NCBI): domain Eukaryota; kingdom Metazoa; phylum Arthropoda; class Malacostraca; order Decapoda; family Palaemonidae; genus Palaemon; species Palaemon carinicauda. Next base: position 162,517,262 of record NC_090728.1, on the reverse strand, counting down.
ACGGGTAGTGGCGCAGTGTGTAAGGGGTTCAATATTCTGCTGATAAGCGTTCATGTTTAAGGCTGCGTTTACACCAAGCGAATCGAATCGATTCAATTCATGGAGAATCATTTGACTCGAGTCATTTTGAATCGGTATAGTTCCAACCTACTGAATCTGATAACACATCATTCAGTACCAAGGCAGCCTTCGAGGAGTATGGACGTCTTTACTGTTGCAGAAATAGCATTGTTGCTGTGGCTGAGAAAGCGTAGACGGAGGCAGAGACAACGAATATGGGTGCATCCAATAAATTCCAGAAGACCTGAATTTGGGAGCTTTGGACATTTGCTCCCAGATTTAGTCAATAATCCGGAGAAGTTTTATGACTTCTTTAGGATGAACACAGAAATATTTAAGATGTTGGTTGAGTTGATGGGACCCTCATTCAAGAAGCAGAATACCAATTACCGTCTTGCAATTCGACCTGACTCGCCTTGACTGATGAAAAAATGGGACCGCGCTCATCAGTGATTCTGAATCGCCATGAATCTCCATAATTTGAATTGACTCGATTCGCTTGGTGTAAAAAAATCAATTGAGTTTAACGTGGCGAATCATGAAGAATCATGAATTGGGATGATTCTCCATGAATTGAATCGATTCGATTCGCTTGTTGTAAACGCAATTGTGTATATTCGAGATTCAGGACAAATGTCCCTGTAACTTCTGTCCTTTATCTCTTGAGCCACTCAGTGTAGGGGGAGGAAGGGCTTAATGTAGGAAACACACATACACACACACACACACACACACACATATATATATATATATATATATATATATATATATATATATATATATATATATGTGTGTGTGTGTGTGTGTGTGTGTATCTGTGTATATACATTAATTCCAGATACGGCTTTTCTCTTTTTAACTTTTCACATTAACGTAATCTTTACCTTGAAGGCTTAATAATAATAATAATAATAATAATAATAATAATAATAATAATAATTCTAATGTACCATACAAACACACCATCAAAATCATGAAAGTAAGATGTTGCATGACCACAAACCAAAATAAAGACAAGTTTATTTCATATTTATTTTCCAAAATGTGCCTGCAGGTACCTCAACTTAGCATTTGCCGAGAACAGCGACATCAAGAAAGACGACGCTTTGAAGGTCTACACATCAGTTGCTAAGCGTCCAGCTTGGAGGGAAATCGCTTGGCAATTTCTCACCAACAATATTCACCGAATTATTTACTTGTAAGAGATTTCCTCTCTGGTTATAAGTATTTTTTTTTAACACAAGCTCTTAAATTTGATTTATATAATGAATTTGTTTATGAGTTGATTGAGAACGTATTTGATTAAGCCTTTGATATCTACTTCGGGTGTAAATGACACGTAGAAGGTTCTACTTTTTTCATACCGGTCTGAGATTGAATATAAAAATGTTTCGTATAAAAGGTACAAACGCCTGAGATATAATTTTATATATGGCATATAGATATGACCAAATATATATTGTATGTATGTATGTATGTATGTATGTATTGTATGTATGTATATGAGCGTTTCCTCCATCTGTAGATTCGAGTCCTGGACCCCCTTGGCCGAAATGAGTGTGGCGGTTTCCGATTCCTTCAACAGTGAAGAACAGAAATCACAAGTGGGTACTTTGCTCCATCAAAACATATTTTTCACATAATCTGTTGTTTTAGTTATTTGTTTGATATCTTTTAAGATTTCTGATATTGCACCTTACTTAATATTGAATTTAGTACTGTTGCTAATGATAATATCGTTGTTGCTCGTTCAGTGCTTACATTCTGCAAGTGAAAAAAGTATGCAGAACCAAAAACCACCAGATAGGTAGTAAGAAATTGTCCTTAATCAAGATGAAGTTAAGTAATAATATAATTTGTTGATCTACTCTTTATCTTCATTCGCAGCTCATTTCACTTGCAAAGAACATATCCGAAGACCTTGATGAATATGCATCGCTTCTCATCGGCCTATCGAAACAAAGGGTGGCAGAGAACATCGCCTGGAGGGAAAACAATTATGACGTCATTTTGCATTGGCTGCAAGAGCATAACTATGCTCCGTCGTTAAGGAATATCTAAATATGATCGTTACTATTCAAACAGATACTGTGTCGAGATAAGATCATTTCGATTCTCTGTTCTCATTCTGTACTTTAACGAAAATAAGAATTAAATTAAACTGTAGCAGTATTCGAATCGAATGCATTTCTTAACCATTTGTGCCAAAAGGGCGTTCTAACCCCACCCCACATACACGTATATATATATATATATATATATATATATATATATATATATATATATATATATATATATATATATATATACAAACTATCTATCTATCTATCTATCTATATATATATATATATATATATATATATATAGATAGATAGATAGATAGATAGATATACACAAACTACCAATTAGCTACGATGGTGAAAATGGGTTGATTTCAATTCTAAGTACAGAACACCTGAATTCGACAAGTATAAGAACAGAAGAATTGTCATTGCCTTTTATCTTTCTTCGTGGCCAAGTGGTTTAGTCACTGTCTATACAAGCTTGCCGACCAGGGTTCGATTCCCTGCCGGTCACAAGCTCTTGTCTTTGTGAGATTTCGCCTGGGGCTCTGATCCCGAGGTGGTTAAGAGAATCCAGACATTAATGTATCAAAAATATATATGGCTTATTTGAATATGAAAAACACGTCTAAATGTGCAATATATATATATATATATATATATATATATATATATATATATATATATAGATATATATATATAGAATAAATAACTATATAAATGCACATAAAAAATATGGTTATCCGCAACCAAACTCAGTAAAAATTAAATATCACTGGAATAATGATCACAGTTATTTCGTAAGCAAGAAGTTGAGCAAAACCAGTAATAATTAAATATAACTTGAATAACTATCAAGGAACACAGAAGCCACGTGTTTATTCCGTAAACAAGACTTAAATCAAAACCAGTAAACTTAAATATAACTGGAATAACTTTCAAGTTACACATAAAGCACGTGGTTAATCAGTAGACCAAGCAAGAAATTAGGTGAAACCAGCAAAAATCAAATATAATTGCAATAACGATTAAGATACGTGATTATTCTGTAACCATGAAGTTGAATTATGTTTTGGTAGTTTCGAATTAACCTGCCTTTCATTATTATCGGAGATCAAGCAGTAATTTAGGAGTATAGACGAACAGAGTTGACAAATACCCAAATGACGCTGTCCCACCCCTAAGAGAAACCCCAGCTCATTGGGTTTGGTTAGGTTAGTATGGAGCCCTGTATTTCACTCTTTATCTGCTCCCTCAACCAATATATACCCATTGTTGTTGGTTTTGGACGTGGATCCCCTTTCTTTATAACTACACATTTCATGATAACAAACAGGTTGGGATTCGTTCCGAAAAAACAAATACGTACTGTAGGAAGCTATAGAGTCCTTTCAATGACGTCACTGGGAATCGCCGGCGGCCATGCTGGAGGGCATACAAAGCGAAAACATGGCAGCTGCTACAGCGAATATGGACAATGAGAGCGACTTTGTCAAACAATTGTCGGGTGATGATAAGCGTTTTTACAAGCAGAAACTCGATCTAATTGATGGCCTAGATCCATACCAGATGCAGAATTCATTCAGTCAAAATATTGAGGATTTTCCCAGTATTTCATACATTGATATGGTGAACTACTTGGTACTGTCGGCCAACCCAGAACATGAGTGGGCATACATTTCCATTGAATAATCTGCTTCCAGAATTCGTTGTTTTTCCCTTTAATGCTTTTAAGTCCAAAATTAGATAAAAACTGGGCCAATGAAGAGAGTGTTTATGATTATAAAGCTAATATTGATCATTTAGCCTAATCTTGTGTATTATAATTTTTGATTGTCAAAATATATGTAAAAGTTTTGCATTATAATGTCAAATCTTTATCAGTTCATGCCTAAACATTGTGTTTGTGTTTGGTTACAAATGCTATAATTTCTTATATACATATAAACACATGATGGACAAACTTTATTGTAATGCTCTTGGATGATCGTTTTGCCTCCTTGCAATTAAATGCGCAAGTTTAATTATTTTTTCAATGTTTCATATATAAGCTGAAGACCCCTTCGGGTTAAACCAGCTTTCAGATATTATTATTATTTATAATCAATGTTTATTCATCACATAGGCCTGTATGTCTGCACAATTTAATACACAAATTAAAATAAATATAAATATACACTTAATTATATATAGGCATGAGCACCTTGACGGAATAGAGACCTAGGTAAGTAGCCTTTGTTAATATAGCCAATATGGGCGCTCTTAATTTTTGTTTTGAAAATCTGAGATACCCCTTTGATGTTTAAAAATTGAGATGCCCCCTCCCCCACACACACTACACACTGAACTGACGATGATACTTGTGAAGTCACCTATGCGATCGGATATAGCATGTTTACACAGGAATAATGATACTTTTAGAGCCTAGTCGAGACTGACCTGATATGAAATGATCAGAACAAATACGTGCGTAGGGTAGTGAGGATTCACGTAGATCAACCCGTGATATTCTGGTCAACCACAAGTCACGTCTGCACTTGGATAATTCCTCTGTATCTTTGTCCTGATTCTGAATAACTGCCGGTATGCGGTAGAAACTCTTGTCATCTCTTCGTCCTCGATTCCCACAGCCAGCAATAGCGCAAAAACTGGGCATTGTGTGAATGTGAATGTGATGAAATGGCTAAATATTCAACAGTTCAACCATAGCTACTCACTGAACGCGTCTTTGTATGCCCTCCAAGATGGCGGACCGGAAGTTTGATGACGTGTATTGAAAGGACTCTATACTTTAAAGTTCATGAGTAGAGGCTACTTTGACTAAAAATTTACCTTCGTAGCAATGCACATAAACAGCGATGGTGCATGTATATGCAGCTTTAAATTGATTAATGATTTAATAACAGTATGTCCAATTTGTCAGCAAGATAAAAAACTTGCCTTAAAATGAGCTTTTGTGGCAGCCTAAGCTGGCCTATATCAGTAATAAGAGTTTTGACGGAATTACGTATAGATTTCTCCGATGAAGACTTGCATAACCCGGATATGCACGTTGCACATTTGTAGCCAATAGTGTATATATATTTTTACAATGTAGACACTGATGAAACGTCCGTAAAATGGAGCTGATATGAGTGCATGAATTTTGTGTAATCCTAATGGACCTAGGCCTAAGCAAAACTAAACGTTTCCCTACTGAAGTAAATAACAAACGGCATAGATTCACTGACTATAACAATCTCTCGCAATAAGAAATAAACAAAATAAATTATGCGACAAAACAAAATTAATCTGCATACACTTACCTTTAGGTGCAGTTCGCCCAGATATTGGAGAGGGATATAGCGTTAAGTTCCCGCCTTTTTCAGATTACCAGGCTCAAGAATCGAAGGGTACCCATAGAGAAGGAACACTTATCTTTTAACCGCTAATATCACTGTTACGTTTGCATATTATACGCACACCGAACAAGCTGCTAATACTGAACACCCTGACGATAGTCCATACAACTCCATATACGATAAAACTTTATTGAGCCAATTGAAATAACCGCAAATTACAGACGACCGTCACAGGAGATGAAACTACGAAAATAAACTCAGTTGACACAGTAATCTTCTTCTTCTAACACAAACGTTACTGCAGAGCAAAGACAGTGAAATTACAAATAAAACCGTTTAAAATAGTATTCACGTAAGATTTGAAATTGATATATCATTTGGTATGCGATTACCTATTCCATACGTACAGGAAGTACAGTAGTTTATTGGAATATAAATAACCAAACCCGTTTGCGGCGTTTTCAACTCCTTTCACGGCTCTCTCCAACTAAACAAAAAAATAATTAACGGTGGTAAATTATCCTCACTGGTTCAGAAAATTTCGTAGTTCTCACGTGCCAGCATTCCACTCAAAATTTGTGAGATGGTTCCTCGATTTTTCTTACCAAACATCATATCGAATGAATATGACTTGATTTGAATACTGGTTTCACAAAATATTCTCAAAATACTTAATAATTTCGCTAACTTATCACAGATAGTTTTATAGGGGACTAGTAAAGGGATAAAGATTTTCATCTGTAAAAATAAAACCTCAAAATAATACAATATATCTAGACTGAAAGTCAACAATAATGGTATTTTACATTGATAACATATCAGCAGAATATTCAGTGACGTAAAATGCTCTTTAAAATCTTTAAACCATATGGTAATCAGATAATAACTTTTATGAGTTGATGCAATTAATGGAACTGGGCCACATAATTATGGAACCCGGGAGGCCATTCCATTATAATTTGTAAGGGAAGTATAACCATAGAATTGAAATAAAGAATTACTTGTTACGAGTAATTAACTATAACTTATCTTAAAAGCCACAACTCGTATAGATTGCAGAGTAAGCTAATTTCCATAGTGATTTGTATGCCTTGATCTGCTTTGCGAATATCATTTACGGTACCATAAATCTTTTAGTTTTCTGCTTGCCTCCATTCTCACTTCCATCTTGCTGTCCAACCTCTTTTACTTCACAGTCACATGTCGGTGCTCAATGACCTCCTTGACACCAGCAGTAGAAGGAAGCGAGATTCATAATCGACTCCATCCTTACCACAAAAATGTATGTGAAATATGCCTACTTGCTTCAGGATTAAAGTTTTAAAATATCGTTAATTAGAAATAGGCCTATTGGTTTCTGTGCTTAAATAGTTAAACCATTGTTAATTCGAAATAGGCCTACTTGTTTTTGCGCTTAAACTATAAATCGTTAATTCGAAGTAGGCTGTTACTTTGAATTATCAGGGTCAATTAATTTCTTCCTCCCATTGAAAATGAATAAAATCTGCTTCATTTATGGCCAGTAAATTATTATTATTATTATTATTATTATTATTATTATTATTATTATTACAAACTTAGCTATAACCGTACTTGGAAAAACAAGATGCTATAAACCCAAGGCTCCAACAGGGAAAATAGTCCAGTGAGGAAAGGAAACAAGAAAATTTATAAATTACAAGAGAAATAATAAACAATCAAAATAAAATATTTTTCTAGAACAGTAACATTAAATTAGATCTTTCGTATATAAATTATAAATACTTCAAAAAAAGGGGGGGGGGGAAGAGAAATGAGATAGAACAGCGTACCCAAGTGTACCCTCAGCCAAGAGAACTCTAATCTAAGATAGTGGAAGGCCGTGATACAGAGGCTATAGCACTACCCAAGACTAGAAAACAATGGTTTGATTTTGGAGTGTCCTTCTCCTAGAAGAGCTGCTGACCATAACTAAAGAGTCTCTTCTACCCTTACCAAGAGGAAAGTAGCCACTGAACAATTACATTACACTAATTAACCCCTTGAGCGAAATAAGAATTGTTTGGTAATCTCAGTGTTGTCAGGTGTAGGAAGACAGGAGAATGTGGAAAGAATAGGCCAATCTATTCGGTGTATGTGTACGCAAAGACAAAATGAGCCGTAACCAGAGATTGATGTCCATATATCTATTGTTGTACTGTCTGGCCAGTCAAACAAAAAAAGACAAAAAAAAAAAAAAAAAAAAAAAAACGGGTCCATCAAGAATCGGAAGTGTGTCCTACTAGCTAGAACACTTTGTTTATATTTATGTTTAATTTCTGACAAATATTTAGAAAGAATATCAAAGGTAGATTTCTCGGCTCTCTCTCTCTCTCTCTCTCTCTCTCTCTCTCTCTCTCTCTCTCTCTCTCTCTCTCGTCAATCAGGTGGTCACAAATTTTAGCTTATTCATATTTTCCTATTTTTTATTTATTTTTTTATGTCCATCTTGGGAATAAACAAGAACCTGGCAGATGAATATTTTTTTTTTGTCAGATGCTACTCAGTTCATTATCATTAAGATAATGAAAACACATGTTTTAATTATTGTAGGTTCTCAGAATATGGAATTTATGCAAGATTTTACTCATTTGTTTGCTGGAGGTTTTTCGTTATTCTTTTATTTGTATCCTACAGCTCATCTCGCAATAGTTTTATTCTCTTCAGACACGCACACACACACACACACGTTTGTGTGTGTGTTCGAAGTTAATAACCTCAAAAAATATTTATCAAAATTAAAATTATTGTTACATATTTCTATCTTGATTGACGGCAGCCTATTTGGCTTTGATATTTTTCATATGATTGATAGGCCTATTGGTGTTTCACTGCTGCGATATAGCCATCAGATCTCAATCTAGGGAACGTGGGATAAACTTGTGTTTGTGTATTTCCCTCATGTCAATTGAACAACTCGAGGTCGTTGTCATGATATCAGTATGGAAAGATAAAGAGAACAGTTTCATCTATAAAAACAGCTGACTTGAAAGTAGCATTTGGTTCAACTAGTTATATCAGAGCCACTCTGGTTTAGTTAAGCCCCCCTGACACTTGCACGCATTCGTGGCACGCACTGGCACGCATTGATGCGCGAACTCGCGTGAACGAGCCGTGAAAATGTCGTGAACAGTGCGGAAACTCGCGTGCCAGAGCGTACCAATGCGTGCCATGCGGGCCCAAAACTTTGAAATGTTTAAAGTTTGTGGCACGCATTGGCACGCACTAAATGGCCGTGAACGATGCGCCAACTGGAGTGAACAGTGAGGGAACTGGCGTGAACTGGAGTGAACTGGAGTGAACGATGCGGGAAGTGGCGTGAACTTTATAATGAAGAGAAACAAAAAGGAAACGAAAATATTAATGAAAAGGAAAGAAAAATAAACCTAGTAAATTTTTATATTTGCTGTTTTAATGTGAAAAAAAAATGATATCTTATTTCAAACTATTTCTATAACTTTATAATGAAGAGAAACAAAAAGGAAACGAAAAAATTAATGAAAAGGAAAGAAAAATAAACCTAATAAATTTTTATATTTGCTGTTTTAATGTGAAACAAAATTATATCTTAAAAATTCAAACTATTTCTATAACTTTATAATGAAGAGAAACAAAAAGGAAACGAAAAAATTAATGAAAAGGAAAGAAAAATAAGCCTAATAAATTTTCATATTTGCTGTTTTAATGTGAAAAAAAAATATATCTTATTTCAAACTATTTTTATAACTTTATAATGAAGAGAAACAAAAGGGAAACGAAAAAATTAATGAAAAGGAAAGAAAAATAAACCTAATAAATTTTTATATTTGCTGTTTGAATGTAAAAATAAAATGATGTCTTATTTCAAACTATTTCTATAACTTTATAATGAAGAGAAACAAAAAGGAAACGAAAAAATTAATGAAAAGGAAAGAAAAATAAACCTAATAATTGTTTATATTTGCTGTTTGAATGTAAATATAAAATGATGTCTTATTTCATGCACACACTTATTTTCCTCTATTACCAATCAAGACCCAAAACTTTTGTTTTGAATAAAAATGAACTGAAAAATAAACCCAAGAAATTTTTAAGTTTGCTGTTTGAATGTGAAAATAAAATGATGTTTTATTTCATCAACATACTTATTCTTCTTTATTACCTTAAAATGAAGGGCAAAACAAATTTTTTCTGTTTGCAGTTTTAATGTAAAAATAAAATGATTTCTTATTTCAACACACTTTCTTCTCTATTACCTTAAAATCAACAGCCTAAAAACTTTTCATGTTTGCTGCTTTTAATGTTAAAATAAAATGCTTTCTTAATACTTGTACATATTTCATGTCTGCTATTTATATGTAAATCAAATGCTTTTTTATTGAAACTAAAATAAAGGGCAACAAAAAATACAAACGAAAAAGATACGTTTCTTCTCCTCAATGCAATGGTGTCTCTGACAGAAAGCATTGTTGTCTCTTCCGAACCCAATCCAAGAATGTCCTCGGGTTGGAGAAGCCCCGTTTTTATATGGAGTGGCCAATTCGTGAACTGGCGTGAACTGGCGTGACCAATGCGGAAACGATGCGGAATGATGAGTGAACTCGCGTGAACGTGTCGTGAACGATGCGCGAACTACGCGTGCCAATTCGTGCAATCGCGTGAACGTCGCGTGAACGATGCGCGAACTGGAGTGAACTGGTCGTGAACAGTGCGCGAAAAACACCAGTGCGTGCCAAAAAGTGGCACGCACTGGCGCGCATCAATGCGTGCCAGTGCGTGGCAAAAATGCGCGCAAGTGTCAGGGGGGCTTTACTCGATAGCGGCAGAGCATCTTGGTCCGTTTGTGCAATAGGCCTAGTTACTATCAAGCAGTATATGCCAACACAAACAGGTGAGAGAACTTGAATAATTGTTACATCAAGCAGATGATCGTGTTGTGTAATGTAAGCTTATGCAGATTGTTGTTATGCAAGTGTCTTTTTTATCGAATTTTCTTTTGAACGTTTAAATGGTTAGGTGTGACAATCATGATTTCTAATTATTCTTTCACGATTATTAAATTTCTGTAAGTGGACTGGTCTTAATTATATTGAATTTTGATTTGAAGGTAAACAGTATTTCTTAGCATTGAAGCATTGTTTTCTTGTCCTCATTATTGCAATTATTGAATAATTCCAGAAACTACGCTAACAGCTACGGTTATTATTATTGGAAGTAGTAGTAGTAGTAGTAGTAGGTTCTAGGTTCCTCGTTGCTCTCTCCACACCACTGATTATGGGAACACTACTATAGTCAATTTCTTTTAGCGATGCAGATTTGCACCGACTCGCAGCGGTGCCCTTTTAGCTCGGAAAAGTTTTCTGATCGCTGATTAGTTGGACGAGATAATTATAACCAATCAGCGATCAGGAAACTTTTCCGAGCTAAAAGGGCCCCGCTGCGAGTCGGTGCAAATATGCCTCGATAAAAGAAATAGACTATAGATGTGTAGGTGTTTTAATTCGCTGAAAGTTCATTGTCATTAGTTGCCTCCCACACAACATTGCTTGCATACTTCTTATTTCCAACTTCCATAGCCTAATGTATCGGGCTACTTATTTTAGATTTTCTTATTTATTTACAGCTAAACATATGCTCTGTTGTATTATCTACCTCTCTGCACAACTCATTAAGCCCATCCTATCATTTCTGTTTCTTTAATTTTATTTTGAGCCTATCGTATCAACTCTATCTTTATTACTATTACTGTTTCCTTAGTGATAACTTCACCTATGTAATCTCTTCATCATCATCATCATCTCCTCCTACGCCTATTGACGCAAAGGGCCTCGGTTAGATTTCGCCAGTCGCCTCTGTCTTGAGCTTTTAATTCAATACTTCTCCATTCATCATCTACTTCGCGCTAAGCCATATAGGCCTGGGTCTTCCAACTCTTGTAGTGCCTTGTGGAGCCCAGTTAAACGTTTGGTAAACTAATTTCTCTTTACAAACCTGGGAATTTCCTCTTTCTTTTCATCTATTTTTCCTTTGATATCATTTGTCACTTTACCTTTTATTTATTTCCTTTGTTCTTGCCCTCTATACTGTCTTACTTAGAATTTATTTATTTATTCATTTATTTTTTGCATATTTCTAGAAGACTTTCCCCAGCATTCCCTATATACGATTCCCTTATTTGGTCTTCCACTATTTCCTCAACTAATCGTTTATCATCTCGTGTAATAATGTTATGAAACAGCATCACCTTTTTATACCCAAATCTATCCTCAACTGGCCATATTCCTGCTTCTGCTATTAACCCCCAATAAGGTGCAGTTGCAACTTATTCAAACAGTCTTTTCATAATGTTGTTCCGTTTACCCTCTATCTCTTTCATTTCTGTTTCCTTTATTACACCCCATGTCTAAATATTTGCAAATATTTTCGGTACCAGTATAGTTTCATACATATTTATTCTCACCAGCAATGCCAAATAACCTACTCTGTCACTGTCTCCCTACCTCTTAACTTCTTACAACATGTATTCTATTTTTGTTTCCGCCTTTGCTTATGTTAAGACTATAGTCTCCCTTTTCTGAATACCTTTCTCCCAAGGATTTATATTCCCAAACAGTTTCTATCCTTCCTATAATGCAATGTAAGTTCTTGCAAGACATTTTTAAATGCTTTCATTATTCTAACACTTCAAGCTAATTTTTTTTTTCTATCTAAATGAACATTCTCTAATTTTGTAACTAAGATACACATCTCTCTCTCTCTCTCTCTCTCTCTCTCTCTCTCTCTCTCTCTCTCTCTCTCTCTCTCTCTCTCTCTCTCTCTCTACTACGAGAACCAATATCTTATCTACGCATTGTAGAGTGCTGTCTCTCAATCAGTTATCATCATGACATCCATCAAATTACATGTAATCTTGCATGAAGATCTCGCGATTTCCTGTAGCAAGATTCAAACCTCATATGATCACAACGGTCATTGTGTTCAAGTAAAAGTACTGGACAGAAACATGTAAGTATCGTACCTCATTAGTGCGTGTGAACTGAGGAGACAACAGTGTGAGGATAACACATTTATTTTTAGTTAAAATCTCTGAAATATTCCCAGGTGTAGATATTTTGTGAGCTAGAAGTTTTATTTGAATCTTTTTGTAGCGTTATAAACGTTTTAGAGGCTATGCATTAAGTGCATGTGGTGTTGAAGCCAGTTATTATACGTTTTTAAAGTGTTGTATAAGTTATAGAGGCTTTTTGAGCAAAGATCTGGCAGTGATTTTAGCCTTTAGGAAGCGTTGTAACTATTTTGGGAACATTGCTTGCATTATCTATGAGATGTTTTTCTATATTCTTCAACTGTGGGTAATTTTATACCAACTCATTGAAAGAAAATCATGATTTAGAATATATAACCTAAGAATTTTTCATACTAAGTTATCCATCATATTAAGTCTATTATTTGCATTTTTAATACGTATTTGGTATGCAAACTGCTTTCCCTCTTTCAGGGAAGACTGAAAACATCTTAAAATGGACAGCAAAAGTGACCACTTACTGATCACACTTCTGTGGCTTGTTTTGATCTCCCTGGTGGCTGTGGTCGAAGGCAGTCCGTCCACTTCTCTATTCCCAGGGTCACTAAAATCTCCAAGGAATCTGTTACGGTTAACTGTGAGTACACAAAGTGATTTCGACGTTGAGTCAGGTACAATTGCTGAGTGGAATTCAAGGGACACTTGTAAAGTTCATGTTGGAGCCCTTGGGCTTATAGCATCTTGCTTTTTCAACTAGGATTGTATCTTAGCTAATATTAATGAAATAATAATAATAATAATAATAATAATAATAATAATAATAATAATAATAAAGTCAAGAACGGCACAAAAACTCAAACACATTGATACAAGTACATACAGACATAAACAGGTTATCAGTGCGAGGGGAGAGCGAAAACGACATAAAAAACAAAAACAAAAAACAAATACCATTACAGCGCATGGGAGTGTGACAATCAGTTTTATCATTCAATATAAAAATTATCACCGCAAGCAAAATCCCACCTGAAATATACCTTAAAACTCTGCAACTCATTATCTTAATAATTATTGGATATTCACTTACACAAAGACTTTTACAATTACTCAAAATCTTTATGCTCAGACCTAAGGAATAATTATAATTTCCCTTTCGTCGTAGAGAGGTGAATTCATTTATTCACAAAATTTTTTTCCTTTTGCCTCAAAATCCGGCAATATCTATTTCCTTTTTTTCCTTTCCTCGCGGGGCTATTTTCCCCTGTTGGAGCCCTTAGGATTATAGCATCAAGCTTTTACAACTAGGGTTGTAGCTTAGCTATTATATTAATGATAATAAAAATAATAATAATAATAATAATAATAATAATAATCAGGTAGTTGAATCGGTAGCACTTCAAAAGTTCAAACTTGCAGAAAATGATTTTATGTTGAACAGGCTGACATAAGTCTTTTTATAGTTTATGTATGAAATATCTGTTTTGTTGTTATTATTGTTTTTAAATTATTTCATTTTAATTTTTCATCATTTCTCATATTGTTTATTTCCTTTCCTCACTGGGATATTTTTCCCTGTTTGAGCCGTTGCGCTTTAGCATTAATATTAGAAATAATAATAATAATAATAATAATAATTTCCATACAGTCCCGAGAAGAGAGACACGGCGCTCCTGCTAACCCGAAGAATATTCCAACTCCTGAAAAGGACGAGTACCGACTCCCAACTTCACTGAAACCTATCAGTTATGAAGTTTGGCTTCAGCCATTCATCCATGGAAACTTCAGCATCGTAGGACATATCAATATTGTTTTCGAGGCCATAGAGGCCACTTCATCCTTCCAACTTCACATCGATAATATCACAACTTTCGATACTACTGTTAAGGTAGAGTCCCAGTTTCTGACATTTGGATCGAATGTTTGTTCGGGCAATCTGTTCTATCTTATTACGCTTCCTCTTTTCTTTTTTTCAAATTTTTATAGTTTGTATATTATATGAAAGATCTAATTTACTATTCTTAAGATATTTTATTTTAATTGTCTATTACTTCTCTTGTGATTTATTTGTTTCCTTGTCTCACTAGGCTATTTTTCCTTGTTGGAGCCTTTGGGCTTGTGGCATCTTGCTTTTCCAACTACGGTTATGGCTTAGCTTGTGATAATAATAATGATAATAATAATAATAATAATAATAATATAGATATTCAAAGCATTATAGACATATATCTGTATTCTGACATAAGATTCTTCTATTCCTGGTTTTAAATGTCTTTCATTACTGCTGAAGTTTTGACAGAATCAAAAGCTTTCTCATATTCTATAAATGTCATTTTTAAATGCAATAGTTTAACTGGATTTTTATTCCTTTTAAGATTACTTTGTCTGAAGGAGGGCCTGATATCAGCACCAAAATAACAATAGTTGACTACGACCACCAATTCTATTATGTCTTGTTAAAAGAGGAGTTGGAACCGGGGAGGACTTACAACTTTTCTCTAGACTTCGAATCGTATCTTGACACGGATGGCACTGGATTCTTCCGGTCATCTTACATTGATGAAGAGGGCCAGGAAATGTAAATCGTCACTTGTTTAATTCGTCTCAACATCTGATATAAGGAGGTTTATGCCATTATATGACTTATGATCTGTGTAAGCACATTTAAATGCCAATGCAAGAGCTCGTGTCCCACATAAGGTGGAGCAATCTAAAAACAAACATTGTATATACATACCTGTTACACAGTCTATTCAGTTGGTCATGCTAAATTTATAGGATTAAATTTTTCAAAAGGACATCCTTTTTTTATATAATATCCAGTGTTAAGGAGTCATATCTTTATTAATCTCACTCAGATATTGAGAAACTTAATTTCTTTTCGTAATCATTTTATTTTCAGACCAGTCGCCCTTACTCAGTTCGAAGCAAACGGAGCCAGGCGAGCGTTCCCCTGTTTCGACGAGCCCTCTTTCAAAGCTACTTTTGAATGCCACATAGCGAGAGAGGAATCCATGTCAGCCCTTTCGAACATGCCTTTGGTCGAGACTAGCCCTGTGTAAGATAGAATACGAGGATTTAGGCCTACATAGTTTATTTGATCTTCATTCTTCTTCTTCTTCTTCTTCCCAGCTGGTTCTCATTTTTATATGGGGTCGCCGTTGTGGATGAGCCGTTTCCATCTTTTTCTATTCCGCGCTTTTGCCTCATCAATCCCCTTCTCCTGTAAGTCTCCTCTAACACAGTCCCTCCATCTCTTTCTTGGTCTCCCTCTTCTTCTTCTTCCCTGAACCTCCATCTCCATAGTATGTCTCCCAACGTGGTCCTCATCTCTCCTCATCAGGTGTCCATACCATCTCAGTCTCCCTTCCTGCACTTTCTTTGATATTTCCACCACCTTTGTCGACCCCCTTATGTAGTCATTGTTTATCCGATCCTCTCCTGTCACCCCAGACATCCACCTAAGCATTCTCATTTCTGCCACATCCATCTTCTTCTCCTCTGTCTTCCTCATGCTTGTTGTTTCAGTTCCATACAGCATTGCTGTTCTTACCACTGTCTTATGAAATTTTCCTTTTAACCTCAGTGGTATTCTTTTGTCACAAAGAACTCCCGAGGCTGCTCTCCAGTTGTTCCAGCCTGACTGTACCCGATGTTTAACTTCATCTTCCATACCTCCTCCAGCGTTAACAAAGGATCCCAAATACTTAAACTTATCAACTCTCTTTATCTGTTCTCCCCTAAGATGAATACTTTCTCTATCATCCCCCTCACTGGTGGTACACATATATTCTGTATTAGATCTACTTATTCTCATTCCTCTGTCCTCCAGTACTTGCCTCCACCTTTCCAATTTCATTTCCAGATCTTCCCTGCTCTCTGCGCACAGAACAATATCATCTGCATACAATATGTTCCATGGTACTGCCTCCCTTACCTCTTCTATTAAAACGTCCATCACTTTGTTAAAGATAAATGGGCTCAGAGCTGACCCTTGGTGTAATCCTACTCTCACCTCAAAACCCTCTGTCTCCCCAGCACTGCTCCTCACTCTAGTAAATACATTATGGTACATCTCTTGTATCAGTCGAACGTACTTCTCTGGCACCCTGCTTTCCCTCAGACTCCTCCATACCTCTTGTCTTGGGACTCGGTCATAAGCCTTTTCAAAGTCAATGAATACCACATGCAGTTCTCTTTGCTTTTCCCGGAATTTCTCCATAAGTTGCCTCAGACAAAATACACCATCTGTTGTTCCCTTTCCCTTCATGAACCCCATCTGCTCTTTACCTATTTCTACTTCTTCTCTTAGTCTGGCATCTATCATCCTTTCTAGTATCTTCAAAGTGTGGGACATCTTTAATTCCCACACTCTTGGACATCCCCTTTCCCTTTGAAGATTGGGTTCAATATACTCCCACGCCACTCATTTGGTATCTTTTCCTGCTCAAAAATCTTTATCATGAGATCGTACAGTATATCCACTCCTTCATCTCCTAAGGCTTTCCATGCCTCCACAGGAATCATGTCTGGTCCAGTTGCCTTCCCATTCTTCATCTTCCTCAGTGCATTTATTACCTCTTGCCTAGAGAACTTATTACCATGCAAAAATTCACCAGTCCATCCTCTCTTAATAATCTATCATTTTCTTCATTCAACAGCTGTTCAAAATATTCTTTCCATCTCTTTACAATGTCTTCCTTCTTTCTAAGTACTACACCATCTTGATCTTTTATTTGTATGATGTGTGTAATATCTTTGGTGCTCTTATTTCTAGTCTTCGATAGCTTGATCATCTTGTTTAATCTCCTTTGTCCCCAGCTCATTATACACATCATCATATGCCTTAGCTTTAGCTTGGGCTACTACCTTCTTCACCACCTTGTTTTTCTCTTTGAACCTCTCTCTGTCTTCCCCTGACTGTGACTCTTCCCATCTCTTCTTTGCCTCCTTCTTATCTTTTACAACTTTCTCAATTTCTTCACTCATTTACTTTGATCTTCATTAAGCTTAAAAAATTTAGATATAGTTTAGTTTTCAGATCTTGAGAAGTTTTCGAGGAATAATATGAAGGATACATGCTAAGCCTTTTTCTACCTCCTAGGTAATTTCTGAGACGAAAAGTCAAGAAATTAATATTTTCAGCATATGCAATGACCTGTAATATATCACAAACCTATTTGGAAGTTTCCGTAGATTATAGATCATATTTATCCCACGATTGATAAAAACTTTAACAAGTTCATGGAGAGTCCTTTTGATTACATTCATTCTTTACATAGATATTAAGGTTGGTCGATTAGGTAACCTATAAAGTGCTTTTATATTATAGATAAGTGTTAATACAGTGTATTTTAGGGGTGCGGTGGCCTATCGGAAACGTCCCTGCCTAGCGTTCTGCCGCTCAAGCTCGATAGTTTCTTGTAATGTCTACAACCTCACCATCCTTATGAGCTATAAGCTCCTCCAAACGCCCCGTTTGGGAGAGCTTATAGGTCCACCTGCGTAATCATCAACAGTTATTGCCTGGCCCTCCCTGGTCTTACCTTGGGTGGAGACGGGGCTTGGGCGCTGATCATATGTATATATGGTCAGTCTATGGGCCAGGATATAGTCCTGCTAGCTAGTGCAGTGTGACTGCCCCTTGCCTTTAGCATTCATGAGTGGCATTTAACCCTTTAATTATAAATGTAAATTACTTTTATGTATTAAACAACAAATTCAGTGTCATTTAGTTCTTTTTCTATTCTAGAGAGGGCCAGGAGGGATGGCTCTGGGACCACTTCCGGACTACCCCATCCATGTCGACTTATCTGGTCGCTTTCGTAGTGTCGGATTTTGCCAGCAATGTCACTGAGACTGCGGAAGGTCTTCCCTATACGGGTAAGTAGGCTACATGGTCGCATTAAGTTATATTTCTTAGTACTCTCCATAGGTGTGTCTCGAACAACTGGTGTTTACAATATGAACAATTCTGAATTATTACATGTTAGGACTATTAGTACATATTGTCAAAGTGAAACTTAAAAATAAGAATAAGGAACTTGGAAAGTTTGGGATAAACAGTTTTCAGATATATTTAAGAATATACATCATAGAAAATGATATCATGGTTAATTTTACATATCTTTTTACCGAAAAGCATGGTGTCGAAACCAAGAAATCAAGCATTCTAACTATGCGCTGGATATGGGACCTAAGGTCCTGACATTCTACGCGGAATACCTGAGAGTTCCTTATTTAATGCCGAAAATGGACATTGCAGCAGTTGTGGGATTTGATGGAGCCATGGAAAACTGGGGAATGATTATCTATGAGTAAGTACATTATATACGTTGTTAGACTGAAGTAAAACTATATTTTGAAGAATTTAGACGTAATCAATGTACAATGTACTCTTTTGTAGCTTACACTTAATGTAGTAGATATAATATTATTAAGGATTTCATTTCTGAAGGGAGGATTTCATGCTGTTTGATCCTGAAGTGCAGACCGAGGCGGATAAGCAGCAAGTGACAAAGGTCATTTCCCACGAGACTTCTCATCAGTGGTTCGGAGATCTGGTCACCATGGGATGGTGGAGTCATCTCTGGCTGAATGAAGGATTCGCTAAATATATGGAGTATTTGGGAGCGAACCATGTTAGTTTTACAGTTGAAATGTCCCGTTATTAATGTACTATGCTTGTTTCTATCTATTCTCTTATGGCATTCGTGGCTTGCACTGTACTTGTGGAATAGTACTAATGGCAGTAGATTCACTATAATTTCGTAACATTCACAGTTAGTTTGAAGTACATTTATTATATTAACCGTTACAAAGCTCACATGATCAATAACCTATATCAGGCGATTAAAACGTTTCTTTAAAAAAGATTTCCCAGTGATAGTTTAAGAGTAGGCCTGCTTTGAAGCGTTTTTTTCTTTAACTAACCAAAACTAAAAAAATCTTTTTACCCTTCTGAAGAAACTATGACTCTATATGTACATAACTTTACTTTTATTATTTTAGAGTTTCTAATTTATCTGTTACTATGGTAAGGTAAAAAAGAAAAAAATCTTAGAAATCAGTGGATAATCCTTGTGTTCTTCATTAGGTTCATCCTGAGTGGAATATGCTCGACCAATTTGTTGTGGATGTAGTGCAATATGCTCTTGAGGTAGATTCTGACGAGACTTATTCTCATCCTGTTATACAAAATGTGAGCAGCACAGAAGATATAAGCACCATAATCGACGATATTACTTATAAAAAAGGTTTGTAGGCCTAAGTCTTGAAAATATTTCACACAAATGTATAGTAAAACCTTTGTAAGGATTCGGCTAAACACAATAACTATGAATAATCTTTTACTTACATATCTAAGTAAACACAATTTTGTAGAAAATAAAGACAAAAAGATCTTTTATATTTTGGGTCAACGTCATTTTCCTTGCTGATGTAAGCTACTCCAAACCTTAATTTGAAAATACGTTGAAAAAAAAAATGAGCAACACCGAAATTGTCTAGGCCTACATATGTAGGCTAAATACTATGATTTAGAATATAAAAAAACTAGAAGATATTTCTATTTTGAACCAAACATTTTCTCACTGATGTAGGCTACTTCAGACCTTAATTCTAAAATACATGTAAAGAAAATAAGCAATACCAAATTTAGTTACGTAAATTTCACGAGCAAATTAATAAAACATTTTTTTTTAACATTTGTTAAATTCACTGTTTTCTTGCTTCCACCTGCAATGCTCTTGCAGGTGGTTCTTTGAATAGGATGATGAACCACATACTAACGGAACAAACTTTCGTCGAAGGAATCAATTCCTATCTTATGGAATAGTAAGTTTCAATTCTGGTTTAGTTGTTAGAAAACTTGGCGAAAAAAAAGCTATCACATCTCCTATTAGATAGTTTTGATATTTCAAATCTCTCTTTATGGTTTAAATATGAAAGATTTAGCTTAATGTTGTTACTGTTCTTAATATATTTTATATTAAGTGTTCATTACTCTTCTTGGAGCTTATTTATTTTTTTATTTTCTTTCCTCACTGGGCTATTTCTTCCTGTTGGAACCCTTGGGCTTATAGGTACTGCTTTTCCAACTAGGGTTGTAGCTTGGCTAATAATATTACAGTAATAGTAAAAATAACCGCCAGAAGGACATCTTGTAACAAAAGTTTACTCATATATAAGTAATATGTTTTCTTCATACTGGAACAGTAAATGATTGGTAATCATTTGGTATCATTGGAACCATAATACTACTCTGAGTTTATTGGTGTTCCCAGCCAGTACAACAACGCTTATCAAGATTACCTGTTCGAGCACCTGACGATCGCTGGCCACGAAGACGGGAACTTGCCACAAGACATGACCATGAAGCAAGTCATGGATTCATGGACGCTACAAGCGGGTTATCCCGTCGTTACTGTCAACAGATCAGAAGACGGAACATCAGCCATCGTTTCGCAGGTAGCCTTGTACGATATTTTCATTGGAGGGAATGAAATAGTAAGCATCTTCTTGGCATTACAGTAGTGTAGAATCTCTCGTATGTAAGTTATGCCAGAGGCATTTCTGTCGAGAGTTCCATCAAATTTATGCGATTATATAAAATAACGAGTGATCAAGAGAGCACTGAAGTAACTCCTATTTAAAATACATTAACAAGGTTCCTCGTTCCATCTCAATGATAAATTGAAAGTGTTAAACTATCGTAAAAATTAATTCAATGTTTTCAGAAACGGTTTTTGTTCTCCAACGAAAGCACAGAGGAAGAAACTTGGTGGGTCCCTTTGACTTACACGAGCCAGGACAACCCGGACTTCCATCACACACAAACAATGATCTGGATGTCAGATGAAGAGAGAGAAATCACCATCGGGTCCCTGCCACAGAAGGATCAGTGGGTTGTTTTCAACATCCAAGAAACAGGGTTTTACAGGGTGAATTACGACGACAATAACTGGGATTTACTCTTGCAACAGTTGCAGACTGATCCGGAGGCGATACACCACCTCAACAGAGCTCAGATACTTGACGACTACGCCCACCTGTCACGAGCAGGTAGGCCATTTAGACAGATGATTGACGTCTTAGACAGCTGATTGGGGTCGACTATTTTTGGAATGAAAGTTTGGATCTTTAAATCTTAATGTTATCGATTATTTCACTCTTCTTGAGTTTCAATTCTGCAGTGAAAGAATCCCCGATTATCTCTATGCATTAGTGATTCGAAAATTGGTTTGAATGATGTGAGTTAGAAACTATATCAGTAATTGTGAAAGAAAATTATATAGATGGTATTATCTTTTTGCTTATGATTTAGATCTCTTTTTGTTAAATATGTAACAGAAACTTTAGATTTCAATTAAAAATTGTGTGAATTTCTATTTGTGAGGAAAACGTCGTTACCTAAAAAGAAGTTTCTCTTGTGAAGATCCGCCAGTTTATATTATTCTGACAAGTAAATATCTACTTACACTAGTTATCCTTGTTACTAGAGAATGTTGAAAGTTGATCATTCCAAAGGAATTGAGAGAGAGAGAGAGAGAGAGAGAGAGAGAGAGAGAGAGAGAGAGAGAGAGAGAGAGAGAGAGAGAGAACTGTACATGATTGTATCCGTAACCAGGGCATTAAATCTGAGAACATTTGGTGGGTGATAGGGGATTAATACGCAGATTTTCTTATTCGATTTGACAAATTTTATAGCAAAATTCTTAAAATTCCCGCAAGCCTTCGACTCGCGATCCCAACTAACTTGCGGTGGATTACCTGCGTCGATTAAGTTACCTTAAAGATTATATTTAAGTGATAACTAAGAAAAGCTTAAACAAAACTTTGCCTAGTAAAACAAATGAGGACTAGTCTTATTTGATAATGGCTAGATGACCAAAACGGTTAAATGCAAATAGAAGTGAGACTTATGAATCTGTCATAATATCCCTTCTCTGCTCGAGCAGTTATTCTAGTTTTGAAGGTACTTCCACATAATACTTGCATATCCCTAATAGATATTAAGTGACTTTAAAATATAACTGTCACTTTCCCGTCTATGTTATATATATATATATATATATATATATATATATATATATATATATATATATATATATATATATATATCAATGATACTCATCCAGATTTTCTAACTCAATAGGTTACCTGTCCTACTCATCCGCTATGGACTTTTTCGCATACCTGCGCAAGGAGAGGGAATATCTACCATGGGCCTCTGCTCTTAACCATCTAGACTACATGGAACTAATGTTATCAGAAACAGTAGCCAGTGAACCATTCAAGGTATAAATAAGTATATTGAGTAATAAGACAACATACTTTTATAGATATATGCCTAGAGCTACTTGAATGAGTTCATTCATCTATTTTCCAATATTCGCAGAAATTCCTTCTAGATCTGATCGTGCCACTCTATGAGGAGTTTGGATTCGAGGTTAAAGATAATATGGATCAACAAGAACAGTTTAAACAGATGCTAGCAATCGCCTGGGCTTGTGATCTTGGACACGAGGATTGCATAGAAAACGCAGGACGTCTTTTTAATGATTGGATGGAGAGCCCGGATGAAGTTAACAGGTAGAGCGCTTAACATTCTTCTCTCTTCATCTTTGTAACTATCTCTTAAAAGAGAAAGATACTGGTGTACACAGCCCGTCAAAAATGACGGCTAGATGTTTAGATAGGAACACACACACAGATTCCCCCTTTCCCAACTACAACACAACAGTTTCGGCAATTTGTGAGATTGTGGTTTCTGATTGTACCTCTCTGGGTACCCCATCTCACCACGGTATGACTACTCCACTAATCCCCTACCCGAAGAACGAGGAGACCAAATATATATGCGTCTAGCAATGCCGCTAAGCGTGACCGGAAAGAAATATATGTATACAGTATATATATATATATATATATATATATATATATATATATATATATATATATATATATATATATATACACACACATATATATATATAAATATATAGATGGATAGATAGATAGACACTTACACTTTCTCTTTATTATATAGAGGAGAGTCTCTTGTAAAAGAAAATGACAAAGATGCATTGGTGGGTGCCAGTAACTACAAAGCATTTCTAACATCATCTTTTGTTTCAGTTTCATAAGTCCAAACATAAGGGCGACGGTCTACTGCTCCGCCATAGCCGAAGGAACTGTTAATGAATGGAACTTCGCATGGAATCAGTATCTTCGATCCAGTAGCCAGTCGGAAAAGCACAGGATTCTGGAAGCCTTGGGATGCAGCAGAGATGCTGAAATACTTTTAAAGTTCGTAATTCTAATTGTTTTTTACTTTTAATTTTGGAACTACATCGCAATTTAATGATTTGAATGAGTAATTTTAAAGTTCGTAATCCCCATTATTTTTTTTTTTATATAAATATATTTCAATATATCGAACTGAAGAGATTCCTCTATCATCATCATCTCCTCCTACGCCTATTGACGCAAAGGGCTTCAGTTAGATTTCGCCAGTGGTCTCTATTTGGGCCTTTAAATCAATACTTCTCCATTCATCATCTAATTCACGTTTCATAGTTCTCAGCCATGTAAGTCTGGGTCTTCCAACTCTCCTAATGCCTTGTGCAGCCAAAATGAAATTTTGATGAACTAATCTCTCTATACTCTATAGATCAAAGTATTTTGAAGTAGTTCTGTAAAGTGAAAAGGTTAGTAAAAAATTACATAAATCCAAAGTGATGTTACCTAGGACGAGAAAAGTTTGGAAAAACCAAAATTGAAAGACTTCATAAACTGGAAGTGCAAGAGTGAGCTGGAGACACGGGTAGTGGCGCAGTGTGTTCAACATACTGCTAAATGAGCGTTCATGTTTAGTCGAGATTCAGGACAAATGTGCCCGTAACTTCTGTCTTTTATCCCTTGAGCCACTCAGTGCAGGGGAAGGAAGGGCTTAATGTAGAAAACACACGCACACACACATATATACATATTATATATATATATGTATATATATATATATATATATATATATACATATATATATATATATATATATATATATATATATATATGTATATATATATATATATATATATATATATATATATATGTGTGTGTATATATTAATTCCGGATACTGCTTTTCTCTTTTTAACTTTTCACATATACGTAATCTTTACTTTGAAGGCTTCATAATAATAATAATAATAATAATAATAATAATAATCATAATCATCATCATTCTAACATACCATACAAACACACCATCAAAATCATGAAAGTAAGATGTTGCATGACCACAAACCGAAATAAAGAAAAGTTTATTTCACATTTCCAAAATGTGCCTGCAGGTACCTCAACTTAGCATTTGCCGAAAACAGCGACATCAAGAAAGACGACGCTTTGAAGGTCTACACATCAGTTGCTAAGCGTCCAGCTGGGAGGGAACTTGCTTGGCAATTTCTCACCAACAATATTCAACGAATTATTTACTTGTAAGATATTTTCTTTCTGATTATAACGTCTTTTTTTAGCATAAAATAAGCTATCTTGAATTCGATTTATATTATGAATTTGTTTATGAGTAGATTAAGAACGTATTTGATCAAGCCTTTGATATCTACTTCGAGTGTAAATGACACGTAGAAGGTTCTAATTTTTTTCATACTGGTCTCATGTTGAATATAAAAATGTTTCGTATAAAAGGTGCAAACGCCTGATATATAATTTTTTATATGGCATAAAGATATAACCAAATATATGTTGTATGTATGTACTGTATGTATATATTCATGTTTGTATATGAGCGTTTCCTCCATCTGTAGATTCGAGTCCTGGACCCCCTTGGCCGAAATGAGTGTTGCGGTTTCCGATTCCTTCAACAGTGAAGAACAGAAATCACAAGTGGGTACTTGGCTCCATCAAAACATATTTTCACATAATCTGTTGTTTTAGTCATTTGTTTGATATCTTTGAAGATTTCTGATATTCAACCTTATTTGATATTGAATTTAGTACTGTTGCTAATGATAATATCGTTGTTGCTCATTCAGTGCTTACATTCCGCAAGTGAAAAAAGTATGCAGAACTAAAAACCACCACATAGGTAGTATGAAATTGTCCTTAATCCAGATGAAGTTAAGTAATAATATAATTTGTTGATCTACTCTTGATCTTCATTTGCAGCTCATTTCACTTGCAAAGAACATATCCGAAGACCTTGATGAATATGCTTCGCTTCTCATCGGCCTATCGAAACAAAAGGTGGCAGAGAACATCGCCTGTAGGGAAAACAATTATGACGTCATTTTGCATTGGCTGCAAGAGCATAACTATGCTCCGTCGTTGAGGAATATCTGAATATGATCGTTACTATTCAAACAGATACTCTGTACAGAGATAAGATAATTTCGATTCTCTGTTCTCATTTTGTACTTGAACGAAAATAAGAATTAAATTAAACTGTAGCAATATTCGAATGCATTTCTTAACCATTTGTGCCAAAAGGGCGTTCTAACCCCACCCCACATACACCTATATATATATATATATATATATATATATATATATATATATATATATATATATATATATATGTTTGTGTGTGTGTGTGTGCGTGTGTAATATGAGAAATAATTCTTAAGTAAACTAATTGGATGGGGTACTACTGCTGGATTTAGGAGTAAGGCGGATATCTCGTGACGCTCCCAAATAAATTATTATTATTATTACTGGCCAAGCTACAACCCTAGTAGGAAAAGCAAGATGCTATAAGCCCAAGGGCTCCTATAGGGAAAAATAGCCCTGTAATACAATACAAATTAACTTTTTTTTTTCTTTTTATTATTATAGGGTCCCTCAAGTCCTAACATTATTATACGTAATAGCACATATTCGTGTAAACACTCCCCACACTTTGGGCACTGGAGATCACAATCTGTGGCTTTTTTTTTATCGTACCTTGAAAATTGACCAGGTATTGTCTTCTTTCAAATAACACTGGTCCATCCACTTCTGAAACACAAGAGATGAACTAATTCTACTACATAAAGCAGTATGTATCTCAACTCTTCAATATGGTGCAGAAGCTTCGACTCAATACCGATATCACTTCAAGCAATTGGATAAATTTTCAAAATTTTTGTTTACAGAAATTAATGGGCTTTATTCGGAAAAGTTGGATTTCACACAGATTCTGGAATGAACATGATGCAAAAGCGTGTTTATGTTCATATTCATTAGACGCCAACTACACTGGCTTGGTCAAGTTATGCGTATGCCTGAAGAACGGATAGCAAAACTAATGTTATGAGGATAAATAAAAACTGGCCATTAAAGTCCAGATAACCCTAAGAAAAGATTCAAAGATCAAGCCAGGACAATTTTAGAGATACATAAAATTCCATAAATTAACCTGGAAAACTTAAATAGCGACCATGTTTTAATGCTAATACCTTCTTAAAATATTTTATTCTAATTGATCATTACTTCTCTTATGGTTTATTTATTTCCTTTCTTTACTGGGCTATTTTCCCTTGGGCTATAGCATCCTGCTTTTCCAACTAAGGTTGTAGCTCATCTAGTAATAATAATAAGGATTCGGAGCATTAGTGTCAACAAGGGGGTCACTACCCTGGAGCAGGGTTGAACGGCATAGGGCATATCTCGCCTTAACCCTTTCACTGCCATTGATGACTTCAACTAAACTTCTGATGCAGCCAAGTCTTGTAAGATCACTGAAATCGTAGTTTTTTAATTATTTTTTGGAAAGCTCTCACCAAAATCTACCAATGAATACCAACTTGCTATGATTTGAGTGATTTTAAAACATGTTTCCTTTTTTTCAAAATTTGGCTAAGTCACCAATGGCAATGAAAGGGTTAATAGAGGAGCATCAACACGTCAGAAATGTCCCTGCAACCTGAATCCTCATCTGACATGTCCGACATATGGTAAGGTATGCAAGTCTAAGATTGGCCTAATAGTCAGGCCTTCTCCATTATCAAGTTCAATACTACACAGTATTCGAGAAGTTTTATTCCAGCTGTGACAAAGTTGAATCAGTGGCACTTCAAAAGTTCAAACTTGCAGCAAATGTTTTAATGTTGAACAGGCTGACATAAGTCTGTTTATAGTTTATATATGAAATATCTGTTTTAATGTTGTTATTATTTTTAAAATATCTTATTTTCATTGTTCATTACTTCTTATATCGTTTATTCATTTCCTTATTTCCTTTCCTCAGTGGGCTATTTTTCCCTGTTGGAGCCCTTGGGCTCATAGCATCTTGCTTTTCCAACTAGGGTTGTAGCTTAGCTAGTAGTAGTAGTAGTAGTAGTAGTAGTAGTAGTAGTAGTAGTAGTAATAACAATGACTCATATCAATGCACAAAGAAAAACACGAGTCGCACCACGCCTGAAAATTATTTACATAACAACTAACATCTACTGAGGAACTTACAAATGTCATCATCGCCAATGATGGATTGCTATTAGGTACGATTTGATTGCGTTGCAGTCAAGAAAGGACAAGTTATTTAAAAAAAAAAAAAATGGGTAGTCAATGTGTTTATTTTTTTTTTCAATAAAACACAATTCTAGATTACCCAAGTTTCCAGTTAACTTTACGTTTGCGTTGGATTTATTAATTTGGGTAATATATCCAAGCGTTGGGGTCTGTGAGACCATTCAGCTCCCAACGGGAACTGAGGGGCAGAACCCTGCAGTTACAATATGAAGCAAAGGTTAGAAGATGTTGGACAGCAAGAATGAAGGGCGGAAACGGAGGTAAAGCAGAAAGCTAAAAAGCCTTTTTAGTTATATCTAAACTGCACCTTAACTTGGCGTTTTCCACACAGCTAATGGTAATAATATTAAGAAGAATAACAAATGCAACCAAAACTATGTACGTAACGTTCTTTTAGTGTATGCTTTAGATATTGAGGTTATCTCCTACCATAAATAAAAGTGTACTTCAATGTTCCGAAGGTTAAATCATCGCGAAAATTTAGTTAATGATAAAAAAAAATGTGATTTGCAAACATGGGCCTTGCTTTCCTTTTTGACCTTTCGATATTATAGCGCTAGTTTTAAAACAATGCAAGTGAAAATCCTCATCATGGTAAAAATCAACGGAAAAACCTCTGGGTGCCAAATCAAGTTCTTTGTAATTCAGGTGACACATGACATAGTCACCTTTAAATATCAAAATTTAAAGCGTCATTTTTCAATTTTCTAAACGGAAGGGCAGATCACAATCACTCCATAAAGAGATTAGAAAGATCAAACAACCAAGTCAGACTCCGCAAAGTACATAGGTAAAGGTAAATCATTTATATTATGCATAGGAACAAAAAATGGGAATAATCACTAAGATAAACATAAACCAAGTGGTTATTCCTAAACAGAAAAAAAAATATACTCTGATATAATCATTTACATAGACATAAAACCACTGGTTATTCCTTGAGCAGAGTGTTGATCAATAGTACTAATGATATATGACGAGAATAGCCTTCAATATACACATAAAACACGTGGTTATTTCGTAACCATTAACTTGAAAAGTAAACATTATATATAAATGGAATAACAGTAAAAATCAAATATAAATGGAATAACAGTAAAAATCAAATATAAATGGAATAACAGTAAAAATCAAATATAAATGAAATAACCATAACAATTAAATACAAATGGAATAAAAATCAAGATACACATAAAACACGCGGTTTTCCGTAAGCACAAAGTTGGGCAAAATCGGTAAAAATAAATACAACTCGAATAACTACTAAGATACACAAAATATGTGGTATTCCGTAAACAAAATGTTAACCAAAACCAGTAAAAATTAAATGTACCTGGAATAACTACTGAGATACCCAAAACATGTGGTTAATCCGAAAGCAAGAAGTTAGGCAAAACCAGTAAATATTTATATATATATATATATATATATATATATATATATATATATATATATATATATATATATATATATATATATATATATATATATATATATATATATACTGTATATATATATATATATATATATATATATATATATATATATATATATATATATATATACATAAAATAAATAACTATCTAAATGAACATACAACACGTGGTTATCCGCAACCAAGAAGTCAGTCAAACTCAGTAAAAATTAAATATCACTGGAATACAGATCACACATAGCTATTTCGTAAGCAATAAGTTGAGCAAAACCAGTAATAATTATATGTAACTTGAATAACTATCAAGGAACACAGAAGCCATGTGTTTATTCCGTAAACAAGAATGAAAACAAATCAAGTAAACTTAAATATAACTGGAATAACTATCAATATACACATAAAACACGTGGTTAATTCGTAGACCAAACAAGAAATTAGGTAAAACCAGCAAAAATCAAATATAATTGCAATAACGATTAAGGTAATACGTGATTATTCGGTAACCAAGAAGTTGAATTATGCGTTGTCAGTTTCGAAATTAACCTGCCTTTCATTATCATCGGAGATTATGCAGTGATTTCGGAGTCTAGACGACCAGAGGTGACGGATACCCAACGCCGCCGTCCCACCCCGAGCTATAAGAAACCCCAGCTCATTGGGTTTGGTTAGGTTAGTATGCATAGTATGCAGCCCTGTATTTCACTTTATCTGTTCCCGCAACCAAAGTACACCCATTATTGTTGGTTTTGTACGTGGATCCCCTTTATATCTACACATTTCATAATAAACAACCGGGTTGGGATTCGTTCCGAAAAGCAAAAAGGTAGGA
This sequence comes from Palaemon carinicauda, assembly GCF_036898095.1. Taxonomy (NCBI): domain Eukaryota; kingdom Metazoa; phylum Arthropoda; class Malacostraca; order Decapoda; family Palaemonidae; genus Palaemon; species Palaemon carinicauda. The sequence goes on along the minus strand of NC_090728.1, from coordinate 162,486,989 downwards.
AGCTATACTTTAAAATTCACGGGAAGAGGCAACTTTGACTGAAAATTTACCTTCGTAGCAATGCACATAAACAGCGATGGTGCATACATATAAAACTTTAAATTTGTCAACGATTTATTAACAGTATGTCCAATTTGTCAACACGATAAAACTTGCCTTGAAATCAACTTATGTGGAAGCCTAAGCTAGCCTATATCAGTAATATGAGTTTTGACGGAATCACGTGTAGATTTCCCGGATGCAGAGACTTGCATAACCCGGAAATGCATGATGCACAATTGTAACCAATAGTGTATATATGTCTACCAATGTTGACATTGATGAAACGTCCGTAAAATGGAGCAGATATGAGACTGCATAAATTTTGTGTAATCCTAATGGACCTAGGCCTAAGCAAAACTAAACGTTACCCTTCTAAAGTGAATAACAAGCGGCATAGATTCACTGACTATAACAATCTCTCGCAATAAGAAATATACAAAATAAATCATGCAACAAAACAAAATTAATCTACATACACTTACCTTTAGGTGCAGTTCGCCCAGATATTGGTAAGGGATATAGCGCTAAGTTCCCGGCTTCCCGCCTATTTCAGATTACCAGGCTTAGGAATCGAAGGGTAGCCATAGAGAAGGGACACTTATCTTTTAACCGCTAATATCACTGTCGCGATTGGATATTATACACACACCGAACAAGCTGCTAGTAATGAACACCAAGGCAAAAGTTCATAGCACTCCAAACACGATAAAACACTTCATCGAGACAATTGAAATAACAGCAACCGATTGACGACCGTCACAAGCGAGGAAACTACGAAAATAAGAACTTAGTAATCTTCTTCTTCTAACACAAATGTTACCGCAGAGCAAGGACTGTGAAATTACAAATGCAACAGCTTGAAATAGTATTCACGTAGGAGTTTGGAGTTGATATATCGTTTGTTAAAAGATTATTCATTCTAGACGTACAGTAAGTACAGTAGTTTATTGGAATATAAATAACCAAACCCGTTTGCGGCGTTTTCAACTCCTTTCACGGCTCTCTCCAAGTAAACAGAAAAAAAAAGGATTTAATAGTGGTAAATTATCATCACTGGTTAAAAAAAAATCTTAGTTCTCAATTGCCAGGGTTATGCCCAAATTTCGTGCAAGATGGGTGCTCGATTTTTTTTCCAAACATCATATAGTATGAATATAATTTGATTTGAATACTGATTTCACAAAATATTCTCAAAATATTTTCACGAACTTAGTCGCCATATCACAGACAGAGTTTTATAGGGGTCTAATAGAGGGATAGAGATTTTCATCTATAAAATGAAAACATCAAAATAATACAATATATCTAGACTGAAAATCAACAATAATGGTATTTCACATTGCTAACATATCAGCAGAATATTCAAAGTGACGTAAAATGCACTTTAAAATCTTTAAACCATATGGTAATCAGATAATAATTTTCATGAGTTGATGCAATTAATGAAACATAATTATGGAACCCGGGAGGCCATTCCATAATGATTTGTTAGGGAAGTATAACCACAGATTTGAAATATAGAATTATTTGTAATGAGTAATTAACTATGACTTATCTTAAAAGCCACAACTCCGTAGTGTTTCCATAGTGTTTTGTGTCTTGATCTGCTTTGCGAATATCATTTACGATACCAAAAATCTTTTAGTTTTCTGCTTACCTCCATTCTCACTTCCTTTGTTTCTTCCATTTTCCTGCCCAACCTCTTATATAACTTCACAGTCACATGTCTGTGCTCAATGACCTACTTGACACCATCAGTAGAAGGAAGTCAGATTCATATATCCAATCCATCCTTACCACAAACATGTGTTATGTAAAATAGGCCTACTTGCTTCAGCGCTTAAACAGTTTTGAAATATCATTAATTAGAAATAGGCCTATGGGTTTCTGCGCTTAAATAGTTAAACCATTGTTAATTCGAAATAGGCTTACTTGTTTCTGTGCTTAAACTCTAATAATCGTTAATTCGAAGTAGGCTGTTACTTTGAATTATCATGGTCTAAGTTTTCATAGCATCTGCAATTAAATTCTTCCTCCCATTGAAAATGAATAAAATCTGCTTCATTTATGGCCATCAATTATTATTATTATTATCATAAACTAAGCTATAACCCTACTTGGAAAAACAAGATGCTATAAACCCAAGGCTCCAACAGGGAAAAAGTCCAGTGAGGAAAGGAAACAATGAAATGGATAAATTACAAGAGAAATAATAAACAATCATAATAAAATATTTCAAGAACAGTAACAACATTAAATTAGATCTTTCATATATAAACTATAAAAACTTCAAAAAAAAAAGGGGGGGGGGAAGAGAAATGAGATAGAACAGCGTACCCAAGTGTACCCTCAGCCAAGAGAACTTTAATCTAAGATAGTGGAAGGCCGTGATACAGAGGCTATAGCACTACCCAAGACTAGAGAACAATGGTTTGATTATGGAGTGTCCTTCTCCTAGAAGAGCTGCTAACTATAGCTAAAGAGTCTCTTCTACCCTTACCAAAAGGAAAGTAGCCACTAAACAATTACATTACAGTAATTAACCCCTTGAGTGAAATAGGAATTGTTTGGTAATCTCACTGTTGTCAGGTGTAGGAGGACAAAGGAGAATGTGGAAAGAACTGTTCGGTGTATGTTTAGACAAGGACAAAATGAGCCGTAACCAGAGTGGTATCCATTGTTGTACTGTCTGGCTAGTCCAAAAAAAGAAAAAAAAAAAAAAAAGGAAACGGGCCCCATCAAGAATCAGAAGTTTGTCGTATTACCTAGAACACTTTGTTTATATTTGTGGTTAATTTCTGACAAATATTTAGAAAGAATATCAAAGGTAGATTTCTTTAGTCTGTATAACTAATTCCTGCTCGGATCTCTCTCTCTCTCTCTCTCACTCTCGTCAATCAGGTGGTCACAAATTTTACCTTATTCATATTTTCCTATTTTTCATTTATTTTTCATGATGTCTATCTTGGGAATAAACAAGAACCTGGCAGATGAATATTTTTTTGTCAGATGCTACTCAGTTCTTTATCATTGAGATAATGAAAACACATGTTTTAATGAATGTAAGTTCTCAGAATATGCAATTTATGCAAGATTTCACTCATTTGTTTGCTGGAGATATTTCTTTATTCTTCTATTTGAATCCTACAGCTCATCTCACAATAGTTTTATTCTCTTCATAAACGGCCAGACAAGTGCGCGTGCGCACAACACAACACACACACACTGTTTGAAGTTAACCTCAAAAAATATTTATCAGTATTAAAATCATTGTTACATATTTCTATCTTAAATGACGGTAGCCTATTTTGTCTTTTGATATTTTTCATATGATAGATACGCCTATTGGTGTTTCACTGCTGCGATATAGCCATCAGATCTCAATCTAGGGAACGTGGGATAAACTTGTGTTTGTATATTTCCTTCATGTCAATTGAGCAAGTCGAGGTCGTTGTCATATCAGTAGGGAAAGATAGAGAGAACAGTTTCATCTATAAAAACAGCTGAATTGAAGGTAGCATTTGGTTCAACTAGTTATATCAGAGCCACTGGTTTAGTTACTCGATAGCGGCAGAGCATCTTGGTCCGTTTGTGCAATAGGCCTAGTTACTATCAAGCAGTATATGCCAACATAAAAAGGTGAGAGAACTTGAATAATTATTACTTTAAGCAGATGATACTTTTGTATAATATAACCTTATGCAAATTTTTATCATGCAATAGTGTCTTTCATCAAGTTTTCCTTTTAACTTTTGGTTGGTTAGGTGTGTCAATCATGTTTTCTGATTATTCTTCCATGATTTTTTTTTTTAATTTCTGTAAGTGGAATAGTCTTAAAATTACACGGAATTATGGTTTGGAAGTAAACGGTATTTCTTACCAATGAAGTTGGCACTATTTTCAAGCATTGCTTGCTTGTTATCATCATTGTAGTTACTGAATAATTCTAGAAACTAAGCTAACAGCCACGGTTATTATCATCATTAGTAGTAGTAGTAGTAGTAGTAGTAGTAGTAGTAGTAGGTTCCAGGTTCCTCTTTTCTCTTTCAACAACACTATCAAATGTGTAAGTGCTTTAATATGCATTAAGTTCATTGTCATTAGTTGCCTCCTTCACAGACAGCACATCTTACATACTTTTATTTCTAACTTCCATGGCCGAATATATCGGGCAAATTCTTTGATTGGTGATCTTAATTTCCTTAGTTCTACGCTCCTGATTTTAAATTTTCTTATTTATTTCCAACTAAACATATGCTCTCTTGTATTATCTACCTCTTTGCACAACTCACAAAACCTATCCTATCATTTCTGTTTCTATAATTTTCTTTTGAGCCTATCGTATTCAACCTTGTCTTTATTACTATTACTGTTTCCTTAGTAATAACTTCACCTTTGTAATATCTTCAGCCATTACCATTTACAAACCTGGTAATTTCCGCTTTCTTTTCATCTATTTTTCTTTTAATATCATTTGCCACTTTACATTTTTTCCTGTTTTCTTGCTTTCAATACTTTCAAAATTATAATTTTTGCATAATCCCAGCATTCTCAATTGGGTTCCCTTATTTGGTCTTCCACTATTTCATCAACTAATCGTTTATCATCTCGTAATAATTTTATGAAACAGCAACACCTTTTTATACGCAAATCTATCCTCAACTGGCCATATTCCTGCTTCTGCTATTAACCCCCAATAAGGTGCAGTTGCAACTTATGCAAACTGTCTTTTCATAATGTTGTTCCGTTTACCCTCTATCTCTTTCATTTCTGTTTCCTTCATTACACCCCATGTCTAAATATTTGCAAATATTTTCGGTACCAGTATAGTTTCATACATATTTATTCTCACCAGCAATGCCAAATCTCCTACTCTGTCACTGTCTCCATACAACCTAACTTCTTGCATCATGTATTCTATTTTTTCTTCCCTTTTGTTTATGCTAAGACTATAGTCTCCCTTTTCTGAATACCATTCTCCTAAGGATTCATATTCCCTGTTTCTATCATTCCTATAATGCTACGTAAGTTCTTGCGAGACATTTTTAAATGGATTCAGTATTCTAACACTTTAAGCTAATTTTTTTTATCTAAGAGAATATTCTCTAATTTTGTAACTAAGATACACATCTCTCTCTCTCTCTCTCTCTCTCTCTCTCTCTCTCTCTCTCTCTCTCTCTCTCTCTCTCTCTCTCTCATGAGAGCCAATATCTTATCTACGCATTGTAAAGTGCTATCTCTCAATCAGTATCAATATCACATCCATCAAATTACATGTAATCTTGCATGAAGATCTCGCGATTTCCTGTAGCAAGATTCAAACCTCATATGATCACAACGGTCATTGTGTTCAAGTAAAAGTACTGGACAGAAACATGTAAGTATCGTACCTCATTAGTGCGTGTGAACTGAGGAGACAACAGTGTGAGGATAACACATTTATTTTTAGTTCAAATCTCTGAAATATTCCCAGATGTAGATATTTTGTGAGCTGGAAGTTTTATTTGAGCCTTTTTGTAGCGTTATAAACGTTTTAGAGGCTACGCATCAAGTGCATGTGGTGTCGAAGCCAGTTATTATACGTTCTTAGTGTTATAAGCGTTATAGAGGGTTTTTGAGCAAAGATATGGCAGTGATTTTAGCCTTCTGAAAGCGTTGTAACTTTATTTTTGGAATATTGCTTATGTTATCTATGAGAAAAGATTCTTCTATATTCTTCAAATGTGACTAAATTTATGCTAACTCATTGAAAGAAAAACTTGATTTAGATTATATAACCTAAGCAATTTTTCATACTAAGTTATCCATCATATTAAGTCTATTATTTGCATTTTTTAATACGTATTTGGTATGCAAACTGCTTTCCCTCTTTCAGTGAAGACTGAAAACATCTGAAAATGGACAGCAAAAGTGACCACTTACTGATCACACTTCTGTGGCTTGTTTTGATCACCCTGGTGGCTGCTGTCGGCGGTAGCCCATCCACTTCTCTATTCCCAGGGTCACTAAAATCTCCAAGGAATCTGTTACGGTTAACTGTGAGTACACAAAGTGATTTCGAAGTTGAGTCAGGTACAATTGCAGAGTGAAATTCAAGGGACACTTGCAAAGTTCCTGTTGGAGCCCTTGGGCTTATAGCATCTTGCTTTTCCAACTAGGATTGTAGCTTAGCTAATAATAATAATAATAATAATAATAATGATGATGATGATGATGCTTAATAAAATTTTAAATTCTTCATGAATTACTTCATCTTACTGACTGGATCTATATGAATTAGTAATTAATTTCTATGCCATAATAATCTTGCCTAACGTTATTTGATTCTAATTTACAATCAAAGTGATTAGGTTGCCTTCAAATCACATTGTAATTGTGATAAACATATAATTCATACGAATGGTAAGACATCTTTAATTTTATCATCTTTACAATTTTGCGGGTGTAAGAAATGAGTTAGCAGCTAGAGTGGATATGAATGTGTTGAGGTGGTTTGGCCATGTTGAGAGAATGGAAAATGGATGTCTGCTAAAGAAGGTGATGAATGCAAGAGTTGATGGGAGAAGTACTAGAGGAGGGCCAAGGTTTGGGTGGATGGATGGAGTGAAGGAAGCTCTGGGTGATAGGAGGATAGATGTGAGCGAGGCAAGAGAGCGTGCTAGAAATAGGAATGAATGGCGAGCGATTGTGACGCAGTTCCGGTAGGCCCTGCTGCTGCCTCCGATGCCTTAGATGACCGCGGAGGTAGCAGCAGTAGGGGATTCAGCATTATGAAGTTTCATCTGTGGTGGATAATGTGGGAGGGTGGGCTGTGACACCCTAGCAGTACCAGCTGAACTCAATTGAGTCCCTTGTTAGGCTGGGAGGAACGTAGAGAGTAGAGGTCCCCTTTTTGTTTTTGTTTCTTTGTTGATGTCGGCTACCCCCCAAAATTGGGGGAAGTGCCATGGTATCTGTATGTATGTACAATTTTGCTTTTTATGGAAGAGGAATTAATTCTAAGAATTGACTGTTAGCATAAACAAATATCACTTCCAAGTACACTTTAGTATAGGATATTTCAGCGCTTTTAGACCTAATAGTATTTGAAACTAATATTAATAATAATTATTATAATAATAAAGTCAAGAACAGCATACAAGTATATGTGGGCATAAACAGGTTATCAGTGCGAAGGGAGAATGATAACGACAAAAAAAAAAAAAAAAAAAAAAAAAAAAAAAAAAAAAAAAAAAAAACTTTACAGTGTAAGGGCGTGTGACAATCAATATTATTATTTACTATAATTATCACCACAAGCAAAATCCCACCTGAAATCTACCTTAAAACTCTGCAACTCATTATCTTAATCTTATTGGATATTCACTTACACGAAGACTCTTTTACAATTAATCATTTGCTAAAAATCTTTATGCTTAGACCTGATAAAATAGTATGATTTCCCTTTCGTCGTGGAGAGCTGAATTCATTAATTCACAACTTTTTTTCCTTTTGCCTCAAAGTGCGGCAATATTTATTTCCTTGTGTCCTTTCCTCACTGGGATATTTTTCCCTGTTGCAGCCCTTGGGCTTATAGCATCATGCTTTTCCAGTTAGGGTTGTACCTTAGCTAATAATAATAATAATAATAATAATAATAATAATAATAATCGGGTAGTTGAATCGCTAGAACTTCAAAAGTTCAAACTTACAGCAAATGTTTTTATGTTGAACAGGCTGACATAAGTCTTTTTATAGTTTATGTATGAAATATCTGTTTTGTTGTTCTTAGTGTTTTTAAATTATTTTATTCTAATTATTCATCATTTCTCATATCATTTATTTCCCTATTTTCTTTCCTCACTGGGCTATTTTTCCCTGTTGGAGCCCTTTCGCTTATGGTATCTTGCTTTCCCAAGTAGGGTTGTAGCTTAGCTAATAATAATAATAATAATATTAACAACAACAATAATAATAATAATAATAATAATAATTTCCATACAGTCCCGAGAAGAGAGGCACGATGCTCCTACTAACCCGAAGAATATTCCAACTCCTGAAAAGGACGAGTACCGACTGCCAACTTCACTGAAACCTATTAGTTATGAAGTTTGGCTTCAGCCATTCATCCATGGAAACTTCAGCATCGTAGGACACATCGATATTGTTTTTGAGGTCATAGAGGCAACTTCAGACGTCCAACTTCACATCGATAATATCACAACTTTCGGTGATACTGTTAAGGTAGAGTCCCAGTTTCTGACATTTGGATCGAATGTTTGTTCGGGCAATCTGTTCTATCTTATTACGCTTCCTCTTTTCTTTTCTTTTCAAGTTTTTATAGTTTGTATATTATATGACAGATCTAATTTAGTGTTGTTACTATTCTTAAGATATTTAATTTTAATTGTTTATTAATTCTCTTGTAATTTATTTGTTTCCTTGTCTCACTGGGCTATTTTCCCTTGTTGGAGCCCTTGGGCTTGTAGCATCTTGCTTTTTCAACTACGGTTATAGCTTAGCTTGTGATGATAATAATAATAATAATAATAATAATAATAATAATAATAATATAGATGTTTAAAGCATATATCTGTATTATAACATAAGATTCTTCTATTCATTATTTTTAAGGTCTTTCATTACTGCTGATGTTTTGACATAATCAAAAGCTTTCTCATAATCTATAAATGTCATTTTTAAGTGCAATTGTTCATCTGAATTTTCATTCCTTTTAAGATTACTTTGTTTGATGGAGGGCCCGATATCAGCCCCAAATCAATAGCAATTGACTATGTCCACCAATTCTATTTTGTTCGGTTAAAAGAAGAGTTGGAACAGGGGAGGACTTACAACTTTTCTCTAGACTTCGAATCGTATCTTGACACGGATGGCACTGGATTCTTCCGGTCATCTTACATTGATGAAGAGGGCACAGAAATGTAAATCGTCACTTGTTTAATTCGTTTCAACATCTGATATAAGGAGGTTTATGCCATTATATGACTTATGATCTGTGTAAGCACATTTAAATAGCAACGCAAGAGCCCGTGTCCCACATAAGGTGGAGCAATCTAAAAACAAACATTGTATATACATACCTGTTATACAGTCTATTCAGTTGGTCATGCTAAATTTTTAGGATTAAATTTTTCAAAAAGACATCCTTTTTATATAATATCCAGTGTTAAGGAGTCTTATATCTTTATTAATCTCACTCAGATATTAAGAAACTTAGTTTATTTTCGTAATCATTTCATTTTCAGACCAGTCGCTCTTACAAAGTTCGAACCAAACGGAGCCAGACGAGCGTTCCCCTGTTTCGACGAGCCCTCTTTCAAAGCTACTTTTGAATGCCACATAGCGAGAGAGGAATCCATGTCAGCCCTTTCGAACATGCCTTTGGTCGAGACTAGCCCTGTGTAAGATAGGATACGAGTGTTTAGGCCTGCATAGTTTACTTTGATCTTCATTAGGCTCAAAATATTTAGATATAGTTTAGTTTTCAGATCTTGAGAAGTTTTCAAGGAATAATATGAAGGATACTTGCTAAGCCCTTTTCTACCTCCTAGGTAATTTCGGGACGAACAATCAAGAAATTAATATTTTCAGCATATGCAATGACCTGTAATACATCACAAACCTATTTGGAAGTTTCCGTAGATTATAGATCATTTTTATCCCACGAGTGATAAAAACTTTAACGAGTTCACGGAGAGTCCTTTTGATTACATTCATTCTTTAACATAGATATTAAAGTTGGTCGATTAGGTAACCTATAAAGTGCTTTTATATTATGGATGAGTGTTGATACAATGTATTTTAGGGTTGTAGTGGCGAATCGGAAACGTCCCAGCCTGGCGTTCTGCCGGAGTGGGAACCAAGTCCCACTTAAGCTCGCTAGTTACTTCTAGTGTCTGCAACCTCACCATCCTTATGAACTATAAGCTCCTCCAAATCCATGTTTGGGGGATCTTATATATACCTGCTGAATCATGAACCTGACCCTCCTTGGTCTTACCTTGGGTGGAGACGGGGTTTGGGCGCTGATCATATGTATATATGGTCAGTCTATGGGCCAGGATATAGTCCTGCTAGCTATTGCAGTGTGACTGCCCCTTGCCTTTAGCATTCATGAGTGGCATTTAACCCTTTAATTATAAACGTAAATCACTTTTATGTATTAAACAACAAAGTAAATTCAGTGTCATTTAGTTCTTTTTCTATTCTAGAGAGGGCCAGGAGGGATGGCTCTGGGACCACTTCCGGACTACCCCATCCATGTCGACTTATCTGGTCGCTTTCGTAGTGTCGGATTTTGCCAGCAATGTCACTGAGACTGCGGAAGGTCTTCCCTATACGGGTAAGTAGGCTACATGGTCGCATTAAGTTATATTTCTTAGTACTCTCCATAGGTGTGTCTCGAACAACTGGTGTTTACAATATGAACAATTATGAATTATTACTTATTAGGATTATTAGTACATAGTCAAAGTGAAACTTAAAATAAGAATAAGGAACTTTGGAAGTTTGTGATAAACAGTTTTCAGTTATATTTAAGAGTATACATCCTAGAAAATTATATTATGGTTAATTTTACATATCTTTTTACCGAAAAGCATGGTGTCGAAACCAAGAAATCAAGCATTCTGACTATGCGTTAGATATGGGCCCTAAGGTTCTGACATTCTACGCGGAGTACCTGCGAGTTCCTTATTTAATGCCGAAAATGGACATTGCAGCAGTTGTGGGATTTGATGGAGCCATGGAAAACTGGGGAATGATTACCTATGAGTAAGTACATTATATAGCCCACGTCGTTAGACTGAAGTAAAACTATATTTTGAAAAATATAGACGTAATCAATGTACAATGTACTCTTTTGTAGCATTCACTTAATTTAGTAGAGTATATTATTAAGGATTTCATTTCCGAAGGGAGGATTTCATGCTGTTTGATCCCGAAGTGCAGACCGAGGCGGATAAGCAGCTTGTGACAAAGGTCATTTCCCACGAGACTTCTCATCAGTGGTTCGGAGATCTGGTCACCATGGGATGGTGGAGTCATCTCTGGCTGAATGAAGGATTCGCTAAATATATGGAGTATTTGGGAGCGAACCATGTTAGTTTTACAGTTGAAATGTCCCGTTATTAATGTACTGTACTTGTTTCTATCTATTCTCTTATGGCATTCGTGTACTTGTGAAATAGTACTAATGAAAGTAGTTTCACTAGAATTTTGTAACATGCAAAGTTAGTTTGGAGGATTGTGGTTATTATATTATAACCTATACCAGGTGATTAAAACAACGTTTCTTTAAAAAAAGATTTCCCAGTGATAGTTTAAAAGAAGGGCTACTTTGAGGCGTTTTCTTCTCTAACTAATCCAAATTAAAACATCTTTTCACCCTTCTGAAGAAACTACTACTCTTTATGTACATTACTTTACTTTTATTATTTTACAGTTTCCAATTTATCTGTTACTAGGTTAAGGTAAAAAAGAAAAAAAGTCTTAGAAATCAGTGGATAATCCTTGTGTTCTTCATTAGGTTCATCCTGAGTGGAATATGCTTGACCAATTTGTTGTGGATGTAGTCCAATACGCTCTTGAGGTAGATTCTGACGAGACTTATTCTCATCCTGTGATACAAAATGTGAGCAGCACAGAAGATATAAGTGCCATATTCGACGATATTACTTATAAAAAAGGTTTGTAGGCCTAGGTCTTGAAAATATTTCACACAAATGTATAGTAAAACCTTTGTAAGGATTCGGCTGACCCAATAACTATGAATAATCTTTTACTTACATGTCTAAGTAAAAACGATTTTGTAGAATATAAAGACAAAACGATCTTTCAAATTTTAGGTCAACGCCATTTTCCTTGCTGATGTAAGCTAACCAAACCTTAATTTGAAAATACATTTTAAAAAATGAGCAACACTGAAATTGTCTAGGCCTACATAATATGTAGGCTAAACACTATGATTTAGATAACAAAAACTAGAAGATTGCTACTTCAGACCAGCTTCAGGTCTTAATTTGAAAATACATTTGAAAAAAAAATGAGCAATACCAAATTTAGTTGGGTAAATTTCATGAGGAAATTAATAATAAAAAAAATAACATTTGTTGAATTCACTGTTTTCTTGCTTCCACCTGCAATGCTCTTGCAGGAGGTTCTTTGAATAGGATGATGAACCACATACTAACGGAACAAACTTTCGTCGAAGGAATCAATTCCTATCTTATGGAATAGTAAGTTTCAATTCTGGTTTAGTTCTGTTAGAAAACTTGGCGAAAAAAAAGCTATCATCTCCTATTAGATAGTTTTGATATTTTAAATCTCTCTTTATGGTTTAAATATGAAAGATTTAGCTTAATGTTGTCACTGTTCTTGATATATTTTATATTAAGTGTTCATTACTCTTCTTGGAGTTTATTTATTTCTTTATTTTCTTTCCTCACTGGACTATTCATTCCTGTTGGAACCCTTGGGCTTATAGATACTGCTTTTCCAATAAGCTTGTAGCTTGGCTAATAATAATCCAGTAATAGTAAAAATAAACGCCAGAAGGACATCTTGCAACAAAAGTTTACTCATATAAAAGTGATATATTTTCTTCATATTGGAACAGTAAATGATTGGTAATTATTTGGTATCATTGGAACCATAATACTAATCTGAGTTTATTGGTGTTCCCAGCCAGTACAACAACGCTTATCAAGATTACCTGTTCGAGCACCTGACGATCGCTGGCCACGAAGACGGGAACTTGCCACAAGACATGACCATGAAGCAAGTCATGGATTCATGGACGCTACAGGCGGGTTATCCCGTCGTTACTGTCAACAGATCAGAAGACGGAACATCAGCCATCGTTTCGCAGGTAGCCTTACACGATATTTTCATTGGTGGGCATGAAATAGTAAAGATCTTTTTGGCATTACAGTAGTGTAGAATCTCTCGCATGTAAGTGATGCCACAGGCATTTCTGTCGAGAGTTCCATTAAATCTATGCGATTACCTGTATATAGAATACCAATTGGTCTACAGAGCAGTGAAGCAACTCCTATATAAAACACATTAACCAGGTTCCTCGTTCCATCTCAATGATAAATTGAAAGTGTTAAACTATCGTAAAAATTAATTCAATGTTTTCAGAAACGGTTTTTGTTCTCCAACGAAAGCACAGATGAAGAAACTTGGTGGGTCCCTTTGACTTACACGAGCCAGGACAATCCGGACTTCCATCATACACAAACAATGATCTGGATGACAGATGAAGAGAGAGAAATTACCATCGGGTCCCTGCCACAGAAGGATCAGTGGGTTGTTTTCAACATCCAAGAAACAGGGTTTTACAGGGTGAATTACGACGACAATAACTGGGATTTACTCTTGCAACAGTTGGAGACTGATCCGGAGGCGATACACCACCTCAACAGAGCTCAGATACTTGACGACTACGCCCACCTGTCACGAGCAGGTAGAGACATTTAGACAGATGATTGACGTCTTGGACAGCTGATTGAGGTCGACTATTTTGGAATAAAAGTTTCGATCTTTGAATCTTAATGTTATCTATTATTTCACTCTTCTTGAGTTTCAAATTTGCAGGGAAAGAATCCTAGATTATCTCTATGCATGGTGAATAGAAATTAGTTTGAATGATATTAGTTAGAAACTATGTCATTAATTGTGAAAGAAAATTATATAGATGGTATTATCCTTGTGCTTATGATTTAGGTCTCTTTTTGTTAATTATGTAATAGAGAAACTTTAGATTTCAATTAAAAATTATGTGAATTTCTATTTGTGAGGAAAACGTCGTTATCTAAAAAGAAGTTTCTCTTGTGAAGATCAGCCTTTATATTATCCTGACAAGTAAATACCTACTTACACTAGTTATCCTTGTTACTAGAGAATGTTGAAGGGTGATCATTCCAAAGGAATTAAGAGAGAGAGAGAGAGAGAGAGAGAGAGAGAGAGAGAGAGAGAGAGAGAGAGAGAGAGAGAGAGAGAGAGAGAGAGAGAACTTTACATGATTGTATTCGAAACCAAGGCATTAAATCTGAGAACATTTGGTGGGTGATAGGGGATTAATACGGACATTTTCTTATTCGATTTGACAAATTTTATAGAAAAATTCTTAAAAATCCCGCCCGTAAGCCTTCGAATCGCGATCCCAACTAACTTGCGGTGGATTAACTGCGTCAATTAAGTTACTTTGAAGATTATATTTAAGTGATTACTAAGAAAAGATTAAACAAAACTTTGCCTAGATAACTATAGTAAAATAAGTGAGGACTAGTCTTATTTGATAATGGCTACATGACCAAAACGGTTAAATGCAAATATAAGTGAGACTTGTGAATCTGACATAATATCCCTTCTCTGCCCGAGCAGTTATTCTAGTTTTGAAAGTACTTCCACATAATACTTGCATATCCGTAATAGATATCAAGTGACTTTAAAACATAACTGTCACTTTCCCATCTATATATACATATATATACATATATATATATATATATATATATATATATATATATATATATATATATATATATATATATACATATACATAAATATATATATATATATATATATATATATATATATATACATAAATATATATATATATATATATATATATATATATATATATATATATATATATATATATATATATATATATATATATATATATATATAAATATATATATATATATATATATATATATATATATATATATATATATATATATATATATATATATATAAATGATACTCATCCAGATTTTCTAACTCAATAGGTTACCTGTCTTACTCATCCGCTATGGACTTTTTCGCATACCTGCGCAAGGAGAGAGAATATCTACCATGGGCCTCTGCTCTTAACCATCTTGACTACATAGAACTAATGTTATCAGAAACAGCAGCCAGTGAACCATTCAAGGTAAAAATAAGTATATTGAGTAATAAAATAACATACTTTTATACATTTCGACTTCTTGAATGAGTTAATTCATCGATTTTCCAATCTTCGCAGAAATTCCTTCTAGATCTGATCGTGCCACTCTTTGAGGAGTTTGGATTCGAGGTTAAAGATAATATGGATCAACAAGAACAATTTAAACAGATGCTGGCAATCGCCTGGGCTTGTGATCTTGGACACGAGGATTGCATAGAAAACGCAAGACGTCTTTTTAATGATTGGATGGAGAGCCCGGATGAAGTTAACAGGTAGAGCGCTTAACATTCTTCTCTCTTCATCTTTGTAACTATCTCTTAAAAGAGAAAGATACTAGTGTGCACAACCCGTCAAAAATGACGGCTAGATATTTAGATAAATATGCATAGACGGAGATTCAACCCTTCCCACCTCCTACCCCTTTCCTAATTACAACATGGCAGTTTCGGGTATTTGTGAGAGATTGTGGTTTCCGAGTGTATCTCTCGGGGCACCCCTTCTCACCAAGGAATGACTACTCCACCCCCCCCCCCTTTTACCTGAGAGAAGAGGAGAGACCAAATACATATACGCCTAGCAATGCCGTTAAGCGTGACTGAAAAGAAATATATCATTATATATATATATATATATATATATATATATATATATATATATATATGTATGTATATATATACATATATATATTATATATACATATGTATATATATATACTGTATATTATACATATATATATTATATATATATATATATGTATGTATATATATGTATATATATGTATATATATATTATATATACATATATATTATATATATACACATATATATATATATATATATATATATATATATATATATATATATATATATATATATATATATATACACACATATATATATATATATATATATATATATATATATATATATATATATATATATATATATATATATACTGAATACACATATTATATATATAGGCTATACATTATGTAGATTTATATATAAATATATATATATATATATATATATATATATATATATATATATATATATATATATATATATACATATATATATATATATATATATATATAGATAGATAGATAGATAGATAGATAGATAGACAGATGGCTAGACACTAACACTTTCTCTTTATTATATAGTGGAGATTCTCTTGTAAAAGAAAATGACAAAGATGGATTGGTGGGTGCTAATAACTGCAATCATTTCTAACAACATCTTTTGTTTCAGTTTCATAAGTCCAAACATAAGGGCGACGGTCTACTGCTCCGCCATAGCCGAAGGAACTGTTAATGAATGGAACTTCGCATGGAATCAGTATCTTCGATCCAGTAGCCAGTCGGAAAAACACAGGATTCTGGAAGCCTTGGGATGCAGCAGAGATGTTGAAGTACTTTTGAAGTTCGTAATTTTCGTAGTTTTCACTTATTTTCTACTTTTGATTTTGGAACTACATCGCTATCTAATGATTTGAGCGAGTAATTTTAAATTTCGTAATCCCCATTTTCTAAAAAATATATTTCAATACATTGAACTGAAGAGATTCCTCTATTATCATCATATCCTCCTAGGCCTATTGACGCAAAGGGCATCGGTTAGATTTAGCCAGTCGTCTCCATCTTGAGCCTTTAAATCAATACTTCTCCATTCATCATCTAATTCACGTTTCATAGTTCTTAGCCATGTACAGTAGGCCTGGGTCTTCCAACTCTCCTAATGCCTTGTGGAGCCCAAATGAAATTTTGGTGAACTAATCTCTCTATACTCTATAGATCAAAGTATTTTGAAGTAGTTCTGTGAAGTGAAAAGGTTAGTAAAAAGTACATGATTCCAAAGTGATGTTACCTAGGAGGAGAGGAAGGTCTGGAAAAACCTAAATTGAAGGACTTGATAAACTGGAAGTGCAAGAGTGAGCTGGAGACACGGGTAGCGGCGCAGTGTGTAAGGGGTTCAACATGCTGCTGATGCGCGTTCATGTTTAGTGTGTATATTCGAAATTTAGGACAAACGTGCCCATAACTTCTGTCTTTTATCCCTTGAGCCACTCAGTGCAGGGGAAGGAAGGGCTTAATGAAGGACGCACACACACACACACACACACACACACACACACACACACACACACACACACACACATATATATATATATATATATATATATATATATATATATATATATATATATATATATATATACATACACACACACACACACACACACACACACATATATATATATATATATATATATATATATATATATATATATATATATATATATATATATATATATATATATATATATATATATATATATCTGTGTATACATTAATTCCAGATACGGCTTTTCTCTTTTTAACTTTCCACATTAACGTAATCTTTACTTTGAAAGCTTCATAATAATAATAATAATAATAATAATAATAATAATAATAATAATAATAATAATAATAATAATAATAACATACCATACAAACACACCATCAAAATCATGAAAGTAAGATGTTGCATCGCCACAAACCAAAATAAAGACAAGTTTATTTCATATTTATTTTCCAAAATGTGCCTGCAGGTACCTCAACTTAGCATTTGCCGAGAACAGCGACATCAAGAAAGACGACGCTTTGAAAGTCTACACCTCAGTTGCTAAGCGTCCAGCTGGGAGGGAACTTGCTTGGCAATTTCTCACCAACAATATCCACCGAATTATTTACTTGTAAGAGATTTCCTCTCTGGTTATAAGTATTTTTTTTTTAACACAACAAGCTATCTTAAATTGGATTTATATTATGAATTTGTTTATGAGTAGATCAAGAACGTATTTGATCAAGCCTTTGATATCTACTTCGGGTGTAAATGACACGTAGATGGTTCTAATTTTTTTCATACCGGTCTGAGATTGAATATAAAAATGTTTCGTATAAAAGGTGCAAACGCCTGAGATATAATTTTATATATGGCATATAGATATGACCAAATATATATTGCATGTATGTATGTATATATTTATTTATGTATGTATATGAGCGTTTCCTCCATCTGTAGATTCGAGTCCTGGACCCCCTTGGCCGAAATGAGTGTTGCGGTTTCCGATTCCTTCAACAGTGAAGAACAGAAATCACAAGTGGGTACTTTGCTCCATCAAAACATATTTTTTCACATAATCTGTTGTTTTAGTTATTTGCTTGATATCTTTGAAGACTTCTGATATTCCACCTTACTTGATATTGATTTTAGTACTGTTGCTAATGATAATATCGTTGTTGCTCGTTCAGTGCTTACATTCCGCAAGTGAAAAAAGTATGCAGAACCAAAAACCACCAGATAGGTAGTAAGAAATTGTCCTTAATCCAGATGAAGTTAAGTAATAATATAATTTGTTGATTTACTCTTGATCTTCATTCGCAGCTCATTTCACTTGCAAAGAACATATCCGAAGACCTTGATGAATATGCTTCGCTTCTCATCGGCCTATCGAAACAAAAGGTGGCAGAGAACATCGCCTGGAGGGAAAACAATTATGACGTCATTTTGCATTGGCTGCAAGAGCATAACTATGCTCCGTCGTTGAGGAATATCTGAATATTATCGTTACTATTCCAACAGATACTGATTACAGAGATAAGATCATTTCGATTCTCTGTTCACATTTTGTACTTTAACGAAAATAAGAATTAAATTAAACTGTAGCAATATTCGAATGCATTTCTTAACCATTTGCGCCAAAAGGGCGTTTTAACCCCGCCCCACATACACCTATATATATATATATATATATATATATATATATATATATATATATATATATATATATATATATAAATTATACATGTATATATATATATATATATATATATATATATATATATATATATATATATATATATATATATATATATATAATACGAGAGAAAATTCTTATGTAAACTCATTGGATGGGGGTACTACTGCTGGATTTAGGTGTAAGGTAGACATCTCATGACGCTCGCAAATAAATACCGTAATTCTATTTTATAACCAAGATATATGTCTACTGTAGGTTCTGGAGCTTTCAGATATGTGGCCCCAAGACTAAACAACAAGTTTTCACTAGACATCCGAAAGACTGAAGATATTAAGGCTTTCAAGAGGAAAATTATCTCTTCACTGTTTCAATAATGTGGTATGAAATGCCGAATGCCTTAGAATTAATATGATCAAATGACTCTGAAGGTCCTGTAGAGGGCAGGGTTCCCCTGTCGTATAAGACCAGAAAAGCAGCCCTTAGGAAAAATAAAATGTAATAAAGTAACGTGCGCAGATGGAAATTTGAAAAGCAACCTGTGACTGTTAACGTATTATAGATGAAGTGATCCGAGAGGTCAGAAAAGATACAGTTAGCCTAGATGTAGATACAAAGTTATATGATGAGAAAATCTGTGAATAGCATGTGGAATGGTTTATATCGCCAGATATTACTGTGTTCACTGAAGACTTTGAAGAGAAACTGCATAAGCTGGCAGGAAGGTATCAAAGCGCCTTAAAGACAAGAAATTTAAGAGCAAATATTATTATGAGAGAGAGAGGAAGATGGAGTAATTAACATTAACATGTACGATGGAATAATGAACAGTTTATATATATATATATATATATATATATATATATATATATATATATATATATATATATATATATATAAAATGGATTATGACGAGATAAGTCTAAAGTTGAGTAAAAGAATAGAAGTAAGAAAGGTTAATGAATGTGCGAAAAAGGATTAGTTAAAGATTTAGATAGTTTGTGAAAGCTAAGCTTGAAAATTAAAAAATAATTGTGAACTAGCCTTCTTTTATGAAAGTGAAGTGTGGATGCTATGTGGTCTGAACCAATGGAGAGCCAGCGTAAAGAGTTAACAAAATGCAGGGCGGGGGTGGGAGGCGATGTTGAGGGGAGAGAGAGAAGGGTCAGGAAATTGACCTTCTTGTTGGCATGATCTGGAAGGACATGGAGATTTTAGTGTAGGACACTGAGTCTTATGGTGTGTGAGAATCCGTCAGTGTAGGTAAATTGTAGCCGGATTTTATGAAATAGCAATAAGCAAGTGAAAGTTTGTATATAGTGATCAGAGGTCTAATTAGGCCACATATTTAGTAATTTAGGTCAACCCAACTTAAGTCAAAGTCCTGCGTCGATAACGGGATCAACACTTGATCGACGATCCCGCACCATGTTGCTGAGGAGGTGAGAACCCAAGTTCATCTCTGTTGTCAGTGTTTTTGTCTTGAGGGATTATAGGCAGTTAGGCCAAGACCAATGACACACAAAGCTACGTGTTAAATACAAATAAAAGCAATAAGGCTACATGATGAAGCTGTTGTGAAGAACTGCCTTTGCAGCATATGTACTGTAGGAAGATGCAATATGTTGATGAATTGCGAAATGAGACAACAGGGTTATAGATGAACGGATGGCTCAGAGTATGAGGAGGTTCGGCCATGGGTAAGGAATGGAAAACATTTTAGTGAAAGAGCTTACAAATATGAGGTAAGAGGAGAGGAAAGCCCAAAAGTCTTGGGTAGATACATAGCCTGATTTTTATACGTAATTTCAAGCAATTTGATTTCCAAATTTTACTTAACCTAGCCATTGTCTGATTTGTTTTTTCATTCTTTCATTAAACTCAAATGCTAAAGATCCTGTATTAGAGAGCATATTTAATAAATATTGAAATGGTTCTACCTTATCAATCCTTTCTCCTTCCAATTATATTTCATCTTCCATTGCATATTCAGTTCTCATCAGCTGTCTTTCTTTTATTTAATTTGAGCCCAACCTAATATGATGTTTCATGCATTCTGGTAAGCAAGATTTTCAAGTCCTATGGTGTTCTACTAATAAGGACAGCGTCATCAGCATACTCTAGGTCAGTTAATTTCCTGTTACCAATCCGGTCCAATCCTTCTCCACCATCCCCAACTGTTCTATGCATTACAAAATACACCTGGAGGATAAACAACATAGGTGACAACACATTCCCTTGGACTACTCCACTGTTCACTGGAAATTCATTTGATAGGACTCCACTAACACTAACTTTACACTTGCTATGCTCATGAACCGACTTAATCAAATTTTCGTATTTAAGAGGAAATCCATAACACAGGACTCTCCACAAAATTGGCCTGTGCACACTATCAAAGGCTTTTTCAGTCCACAAATGCCATCAAAACGGGATTTCTATATTTTACACATTGCTGTACCACATGTCTTAAAATGAAAGGTTTATTTTATAAAACCAATTTCTGTTAGATTTCTTTCAATTTTTTTTCTCGTGTGAACAAAAGTTTTTCGTTTTGATATGACCTCATGTTGAACATCATATGAACTGATAAGTGTGCTAAACTTAGCCAAAATATTTTTCAGTCAGTATACACAAATCTTTGTACAGTAAATATGTGTTGGTAGTGTCTGTTTATCAAAAATAAGGATAAATAAGAGAAAAAGTTATACATACTTATCTAGATGTCACACAAGCATGAAAATACTTATACCATAATCATCTATATTAAAACAAGAGGAGACTAGTCTACACGTTATGGGGAAATATGTGCACACTTATGTAATAAACTGTTCAATTTCAGAAAAAAAAGTCTCAAAATTTTATCAACAACAGAGCAGTCAAATTAAATAATTCTTCAGTAACTTGCACCAGAAGCTAAAAGGATATATATATATATATATATATATATATATATATATATATATATATATATATATATATATATATATATATATATATATATATAAATATATATATATATATATATATATATATATATATATATATATATATATATATATATGTATGTATGTATATATATATATATATATATATATATATATATATATATATATATATATATATATATATATATATATATATTATAATGAGCATGAGACAGTAATTGGGGAACTAGGCTGTTGTAATACCTCCACGACAGTTACAATTGACTAAATAACTAATAAAGGAATGACGTGGACAGTGTCTTAAGAAAAAAATAGGATGATAATGGTATACCGCACATGAATATTCAATCACTTATCACTGCATATGTAATGGTATGTTACTAAATCTTTATGATATAATAAGAAAATATAAATGTGTTATTTTAGAATCATTACACACCTAAACACTTGTTATGATTATAAACGAGAATCCCAAAACATCCGAATGTCAGAAGGAAAAGTTGAACAGTCGAGCTGTCATCCTAAGCTGTAGGTACCATTCAAGTGATTGTTGCAACAAATCCATGGTTAACATTAACCATTTAATCACGAATAAATATACATTTTGTTATTGTGTTTATGTGAAAAGATAAGAGGCAGTTCTAGTTGGAAGTTGTTCATGCTTAGATCTAGTTCGTGATTAATCTGACATTCGTTCCACGTATGGCCGTAGAATATCCGAAGAAGATTAGTACCCGGTAGGCACAATGATCAAGGCGATTTTAGTTTTTAATAACCACGGGAAGCCCAGATTGTCCAAGTTTTATCAGTATTATGTAAGTATTTGTGGATTCTGTTTGTTGACAAATATACACTAATTTCTATTTGCATTCACAGATTAATAGCCCAAGGTAGATCGGGCTACTGTAGGTATTTCCCTGCCTGTATGCTCCTAGAAAATGAGCATTTGTCAAGGTTGTTTATTGTATGATTGTCAAGTGGTTTAAATTCTTCTTAAGTCTTGTGTATATTCTTTCCGTTAATTTCACACATTTTTTATAGATAGCCCAGACTTAGCTTTATCATTGTCACATAAGATTGCATATAGCTATAAGAGTGCACCGTTCAGAGATACTTCAGTACAGTATTTGGGGTGTGTGTATGATGACGGCCATGCCCTACAACTCTTATTTTCAACCCTATCGCTATGAATATGGCAGTTTAAGGGGTAACGCCCCCGTTGGGCAAGAATTAGCCTCCTGGCTAGTACAGTGGTCACATGTTCGCCCAGCATTCGCATAGCAGCAGATCAATCCAACCCGCCACCGTGAATTTAAACTGTTTACTGGGGAGGCCACTGCTGTGGTTGGGAACCACATTGGGGTTTTGGTCTTGCCCGTGTCTTTAAGGACATGGCTTGTAGGTCAAGTTAAGTGGTGTTCTATACATAAGAAAGGTCATGTCCATCATTATACAAAGGCTCCCAGTACTGTATTATGATGAGTTAGAAAATGGAATTCTAGGTCAGTACATAAGTTGGAGTTCAGATGGGTTAGCGATGAACATCAGATTTTGATGCTTACTACTGGTGGCTCTCGGGTAATGATTTTCTGAAAAATACTAAAGTACATGAAAATGAGTGGGTTAACTGCAGATTGAGGTTTACCAATTGCTTTCTCAATCCAAAGTAACTTATTGAACCTTACATAACTGAGGGAATTCTGTAATACAGTTTCAACCAACATCGGAAATTTATTTTTCTTAGATCTATATATCTTTTTGAGAAGTTTTATTTAACATACTTTACTTTATCGGAAATTGATAATTAGGGAGATATTTACCAATGAACGATGGTATCATTTCATCTTTTTTTTCTAAGACCCAAGGACATCTTAGTGGTTGTTCCGGTTGGAATTTTGTGTTTTGGCAATGCATTGGGGGTTAAAATACCTGATAATCTCTTTATTTTCGTTCTGAATTATGGTTACAGTAAAAACATGTGGAGACCTGATTGGTTCTTTTGTTTCAAACTTCAGCGACTTCGAATGATGAAATTACCATTATATATTTGTGTTAATTCATATTTATGATATTTTGCTCTAAATTTGAGTCATAAATAATGGCAGATATGCATATTAAAGCATATATTACTTGCCAGAACAGAGGAGCAAGGGCATACAGTAATGTTGAATTGCAAACATAGTGAGCCACAGGGGAGCAAAGACCAATTGAACGAAATTAATAATTACGTAATTGAAGTAGTGCCACAATACTCGTCCACACCCCAAATGAATGCGGCGTAACATATACTGCTTGCCAGAATAGAGAGATAGAGAAGATAATATTAAGTTGTGAGAGAAGTGAGCCACTGCAAAGTAAAAACTAATTAAGTAGGTGATTAACATAATTGAAGTAGCCAAATATTCACCAAAAAACTTTATTTCCCACTGTGGAACTCTGTTACTGTTATTCAATAGAGGAGTCCAGTACAGTATCTATAAATGTACTCATTTACGCCAAAAAATAAAGTTAAAGTTTTTTAAATGAGCTGTAAGGTGTGGAAATTATGTTTTTAGTCCGTAATTTGGTTTTTCTTGAAAATGTAATTTTACTGTGAATTCATTCTCATTTAGTCGGTTGTTTGCTCATAAACTTTTAGTAACTATCAGCCCCATTCACTAGCTAGTTTCAAAATACTGTACCCGATACCCTACAATCTGCAAAAAACCGTAGCATATGCTTGTTATTTCATTGATAGTTTTATTAGACGTTTCCTAGGCAACACAAGAAAATTCCACGCACATTAGGTATGGCAATTGGTCAACGTGCATGTGCAGATCAGATCATTATATTTCTGAAGGCTTTTCATTTTTAAACAGGATTTAACAAGGTTCACAGATTTTTCTGTCTTTAAAAGAATTAGATCAGAACCATTATTTTATTATGAAAATTATTATACAGTGCACCAATTTATTTACTGTACTATTATAAAATTGTTTGTAAGTTCATGAACAGTTTAGCAGAATTTAAATATGCTTTTCCACCGACAAATGCTGGATTCCCAAGGATCTCGTGGGGATAAGGTATATTTATTGTATAAAAAAGTCTAATTATATTGGCTAAGAAGAGAATTTTACATGGTACTTAAGAAAATAGATACTAATGAAGATTATTTTGATTAGTCATAGGTGTCTATTAAGTAATTGATAACTTTAAACATGATTGTAAAGGCATTCTGTATAAGCAAACTTACGATCTGCACTTGCCGCATGCCCAATTACTATATGCTAAATTTTCTCTTGCATACCGTATTTATTACAATACTGTGTAAGGTATTTTTTTTTTTTTTACTTTATACTTCTAATCATATAGTTTAATTTTTTGACAAACATATGAACCATATAATTGGATTACTGTAATCCTATTTTTTATTTATCTAACAGGTTCATATTAGATTTCCATGAGCCTTTGTAATTCGTTGGGATGGATTAGGTGTAAAATTTCAAAAGTTATGACTGAAAAATCCCATTTTAAAACAAACATAAGAACACCACCTAACTTGAGGTTCCTGACCGTTCCTGGCAGCTGTATCCTTACCTATTTAGCCTACCTACCGTGGTGTCTAAGCCCCTGGTGACACCCCCCCCCCCCCTTAAACTGTTGTATTCTTAACTAGCCATAAGACTAGTCTCAACCCTGTGTTTGTTTCCCAATTGGCTTCACACCTGGCAAGATTACACAAAATCATAATATTTTGTAAGTCATAAAACTATCTTCATATTATTGTATTTCAGACCAAAATACACTACTTCCCTGTAAAGAAAATTGATTTGGCAAGTAATAAGAAAGTTTAAACCTGTCCTAATGAACTACTGTACATTCACCTGATATCCGCCTGGTTCCCTATACAGTATTATTGAAATGTCATCTAAAGGAGAGAGTTAAAAGTTGAGATATGAAAATTTTGCTTTAAATTATTGCTTTAGATATAACTCGGTCATTACTCCATTATCTTAGCCAACAAACTCAATAGCATATGTTGTACAGTTTTTATTTATTTTACAGAATTGTAAAAACCACTCATTGCTGACCAAAATACTTCAGTTATTGAAACATTGTTTGTTTGAAAAAATTGAATAAAACTTTGTATGTGAGTGACATTACTATTATAAATATTAAATGCCTCTTTTGGAGGTAGAGAGTGATTGAAAAGCAAAAGCTGAACTTTATAAGAAAGGTGCTTAATTATTAAATGTGATTTCAAATGCATGATTATATTTAGCTTGCCTTAGAAAATGCATATGGCTGGAATACATCATTTATTTGGTTTGAGGCTTTCTTGCTAAATCTTGAAAATTGCTTTGCCATGGTCATGGGAACGCAGTAAAATGGGTACATGAGTGTATAGGATATATTTTTATCATTTGCTCTATAATTATTTTACATTAATGTATAATAATTACCCAAGTTTTAATCTCTAGATGCATTGGTCCTTTGTAAGTCACTGGGTATGGATAGGATCCAGTTTTTATTGCAACTTTAACTAGTAATGATTTTTAAACTCATTGTCGAGTTGTCTGCAGACATAAAATGTTATTTATTCCACATGACTAATTTTGTACACGGATTACTACTTTGGAGTTTGTAATATTTGTTAGATTGCAGTAAAAGAAGTTTATTGTTCAGTTTGAAATAATATTTGTTCCGAAACTGGAATACAAACCACTCTATTTATTAGGGGTTATACTTTCGGCAGAGCTGAAATGACAAGCCATTAAAATTTACCGAGGGTTAACTACCCACACCGCTAGTTAGCGGGGGTAGTGGGGGGGGTAGCTTGCTACCACTCCCGTTCACACACCTGTGATTTAGTCACTTTACTTTTGGCTCGGATGGAGAGCGGTTGTTTCTGCTCTTCCTCCTCGCCTATTCTGGACTGCCATTATTTTTTGTCTTTTAACTTTTTCTTATACATTTATATACAGTATATATATATATATATATATATATATATATATATATATATATATATATATATATATATATATATATATATATGAAAACATTCTTAATGTGTATGTATATATATGTGTATAGAAATGTGATGTTTCCTTTTCAGTATTTGTGCTGTGCGTGTGATACATATATGACAACGACATTTGCGTACATTAGCACCGGAACAAGGCCAGCACAGTTCCACTTCGTTGGGAACGACCTTTCCCTCTCTGGTCCATCGGTCTTCCCGTCGGCATATAACAGTTGACTCGGCCGCCACAGGGGAATTGTCATCGCCTGGACCCTCTTCATTCAGCTATTGTCTTCGCTTTTTTCCTTTTCCTACGGGAAACATGGATTACTGAGCGAAGGGAATGTGGCCTTTCAGAGATTGACTACGGTCTTTCTCTTCTCAAGGTCGTTCACCTTTCAACAACAGTGTACTATTGGGAAGAGCTCCTTTCCCGTTCGCGGGTTAAGTTGCGCTTAGGATTGTTTGTCTCAATTATTTTTAGTGAAATTATAATAGTAATTTTAACTATTCAGTTTTTCTCCGTGGGGAACATGTCCCTTCAGAGGATCAGTGGTTCTCACTATTAGTGAATATTCTTAGCTGATTTAAATAATTGTAATTCTGTTTTTATTACAGTTACTCCGCTTCCCCCTTCTCCTGCGGATGTCGACTGGTGATGGAAGGGCGCAATACTTATTTTTATGTTGTTCCCTCGGGGTTCCTCTTCGTAGTTCCTTCCTGGGGAATTTTCTGTTAAATAATTAATTTTTTTTTCCCGGTTAACTATGCAGTTTTTTTTTCTTCGTTTGACTAGAGTGCCGACGAAGCAGAGCTGTTCTGTTCATACCTGGGGAATCTACTGTCACTGCCGTCCCTCAGAGGACGTCGTCATGGGCATCATCCCTTCTCTTAGAAGTACTCCTGTGACAACAGGACCAGCACTTCAGATCATCTTAGAATGCTAACCAGGAGGTTCGCCTCCAGGGGTTGGACAACTTCCCTTCCAAGGAAAAGTTTCCTCTCCAGGTGTGAGGTTGTTTCTCCCTTCCGAGGGAGAACTTCCCACATCTTAATAAATTCATCGTCTCCGATTGCTATTGCTGCCTTCGCCCAGCCTTCTCTCCCCCCTTGCTGAGTCTCTCTTCCCTCAGGGGCGGAGCACAGTCTTAGTCTCTTCTACGTAGTGTTCACCTCTCTCGTTCGTGAGAGAGGCCACTCGTAGAGACTCCTCTTCAGGGGATCGCCACTGTTGAAGGTCAGCTTGCTGATCCACCGGCCCTAATGGGCGTCAAGTCTCTTCTACGAAGGGTTCACCTCTCTCGTTCACGAAAAAGGCCACTCATAGAGACTCCTCTTCGAAGGATCGCTATTGTTGAAGGTCAGCTTGCTGATCCACTGGCCCTAATGGGCGTCATCAAGTCTCTTCTATGAAGTGTTCACCTCTCTTGTTCGCGAGAGAGGCCACTCATAGAGACTCCTCTTCGGAGGATCACTACTATTTAAGGTCAGCTTGGTGATCCAACCATTTCACAGACTCCCACTGCCATTGTTGTCTTCGCCTCGACTACTCTCCCCCCTTGCTGAGTCTCTCTTCCTTCAGGGGTGGAGCACAGTCTCAGGCAAGTCTCTCCCATGAAGTGTTCACCTCTCTCGTTTGTGAGAGGCAACTCATAGACACACCTTTTCAGATGATCACTCTTCTAAGGTCAGCTTGCTGGCCCTCCGGCCCTCATGGGCATCATCAGTTCCTAATCATCCTACCAGCAGACCTACCAGCGCAACCTTGCGCTGCAGCTTAGTCCATGGACTTCGGTCTTGGACTCTTTTATGGACCTTAACGGTTGCCATCGGTGGATGTTCGCTCTTCCAACGGGCACATCCCAGTTCCTGATCGTCCTGCCAGCTGATCTGCTATCCTACCTCGTGCACCAATAGTCTTAGGCATGCGCGTGCCGACAGTCTTTCACGTGCGTTCGAGCGCCGACGGGCTCCCGCGCATGGGTGCTGACGGTCTGCTGACGGTCTCGCGCGCGACGGTCTCCCGCGCGCGCTGACGGTCTCCCGCGCGCGGGCGCTGACGGTCTCCCGCGCGCGGACGCTGATGGTCTCCCGCGCGCGGGCGCTGGTGGTCTCCCGGGCGCGACGGTCTTCCACCGCGCGCGCGGGACGGCGGTCTTCCACACGCGCGCGCGGGACGGCGGTCTTCCACACGCGCGCGCGGGACGGCGGTCTTCCACACGCGCGCGCGGGACGGCGGTCTTCCACACGCGCGCGCGGGACGGCGGTCTTCCACACGCGCGCGCGGGACGGCGGTCTTCCACACGCGCGCGCGGGACGGCGGTCTTCCACACGCGCGAGCGGGACGACGGTCTTCCGCGCACGTGCCATCAGTCTCCACATAGTACTCTCGCGCCCGCCTATGCACTCGTCCTTGCGCAACCAGTCACACGCTTCGGCGCATTTTGGGGATACAGTGAACCCTCGCTACTTCGCGGTTCGACCATCGCGGATTCACCACTTCGCGGATTTTTTCCATAACCCATATATATACAGTAATATATATATATATATGTATGCATGTATTTATGTATATATGTAGGTATGTATATGTGTATACATATATATATATATATATATATACACACACACACATATATATATATATATATATATATATATATATATATATATATATATATATATATATCTCTAAAGTAGGAAGATGTGATGTAGTTCTAAGGGAAAAGTATGGGAAATATGTCTGGGTAATAAGCAAAGCTCTACCTCCAGTTTGTTTCTTCATTATGATCAGAGATAAATGTAAACAAAACATTGGTTGCCATTTTTTATCGTGCTTTTTAGCGTGTTTAGGAAATGCATGATATAAAATCACCTTTAATATTTGTGCCTGTTTTAGTTTAGGGTACTGTAGTACATGCATTAAGTGTTCTGTACATTAAAGGGTAGTTTGTTAACAGAACTACGTACAAGGGAAGGTTTTAAAAGTCTGAATATACATGTTGAATAAATAGGTAAATATGGTGTCACTACTTCGCGGATTTTCACTTATCGCGGCCGCGACTGGAACCTATCTACCGCGATAAACGAGGGTTCACTGTACTGCACAAAACTACACAGTGCCTTACTGCGCGCCAGCCCTCTTCCGCACTTTCCTGCGCCCTCCTGCTTAGTTGCGGACTCAGATCCAATGCGCCAGCTCTTGCCAAAGAGCCAGTGCTCGCAGATCCAATGCACCAACGCTTGCCTGCTCTCCAAGCAGAAATTGAGCACCAGCATCATCCTGTGTGCCATTGCTCCAGTATCTCCTGCACACTTGCGCAATAGGCAGGAGAAGGGAATAAAACTTTTTGGACAGATCTCCATTGCCCTATTCCTCCCCGCAAACGCATAACATTGCCACCGGGAAAAGAGGAAAGAGGCTTCACAGAAGGATTCAAGATCCCGAAGATTCCATCTTACTAGGGGAATCGAAACTGGGAATCCTTGGGCCCTGTCTCTTCTGAAGTTTCTTTTTTCCTTGACTGACCACCGTCAGCAAACAGGAAAGCATCAACTGTCTGATCTCTAGATCACTGTTTGCTGATGGCTAGTTCACGGTTTACTGATCGCTAGGTCGCCGATCACCAGATAGCTAATTGCTAGCTTAACTCTGATCTTTGACCTGAGTCCCTCCAATGACTAACGATCTCTGATTGCTAGTGTTCCAATCACTGATTGCTAGTCAATAACCATTCATCAGCTTGCTGATCACTAGAACACTGATGGGCAGTTCGTCTTTCTTCGATTATTGAACTCGGCTCGCTGATCTCTGACCAGCCCATCTTCAGCTTGCTGATCTCTGACCAACCAGGAGGGACCATAGTCAGCTCACTGATCTCTAGCTCACCATCGGCTCACAGACCGCCGATTCACCGATCATCGGAAATTCGCTAGCAGTTTGTGACCCTGACTTACTAGTCAACCTCTGCCCGTAGTTCCCTAGATCAGAAGGTATACAACATACTTCTCGTTACTGACTGTTCGCCATCACACTAAAGTGATCGGCAAACGTTCAACAACCCTCATCAAGGGCTTGTCGACAGGGATCTACTTGCGAGGACTCTCCAACAGTACAGTAACCACGATACTCGACCATTAACCATTGATTAAGATTCGCCAGATTGATTCTATTCTAAGGAATAGCATCAATCCCATCAGGGCGCCTGGTAAGGCTAAGGCTAAGGAATTCTTTCTCAGGGAAGAATTCTTACACTGGGTATCGCGTCTGATCCTTTACGGCACGAGTCAAGACTCCAGCATCAACAAGCTTCCATGCAAAAGGATCCTTCACCTTCAAACTGAAAGGAAGGGACATCCTCTCATCGATAAACCTTTCCTAACTCATACGGACTTACAACTTGCCTTTCTCCAGTCGGAATTGAGACTTTCCTCTCGGAAAATGGTTCAAATTCTCAGATCTCTGAAGAGACCTCCTTATGTTCCACTTCACCAGGCAACAAATTTTCACCTGATGGAAGAAGACAATTTTCTACTCTTTCGGATAGCAACCATACAAGTCAAGGAACTTTATGGTCTCTCTTTCGACATCGTCCATTAATGAGAAGGGCGAAAGACAATGTTCAGTTTCGTCCCAGAGTATGTCGCCAGACACAGTCTCCAGAGGTGACGGATCCTACACAAGTCTCCACTTGGTAACGGACGATCCAGATCATCCGTTACTGTACCCAGGGTAAAGTATGAGACTTTACCTAAAGAAAACGGCAACAGCCCACCCGGGTCCCTTCGCTTGTCATCAGCACTGGGAGAGACTAGAGGAGGATCACCGAAACATCATCTCGACATGACGACTCACAGTGTCAGGGGCATAGCTATGCCCCTGGTCCTTCTTAGTAGATTACTCTGTGATGCAGGTTTACAAGATAGGATGTGAATGCTCCAGGTGACTTTCACAATCTTTCTCCTTCAAGATATGACCCATAGGAACTCGATACGATCTATTATCGGTCCGGTGGTGGCTGCACAACAGCTGGTTGTATACCTCAAGCTCCTTATTAGACAAGTAGCAGAAGGTTGAGGGCACTATTACCCGGTTTTAGTCTGCGTGAATGAAAAGATTTGACTGGCTCTAATTCTTTTCTTCGTCCTACCCTCTTGTGGGGAAAGCAGCATCCTGGGTTCTCTGCATAAGCTGACCTCAAACCACTGCAGGTAAACCATGCTCCCTTGTGTACCTAGTATTAAGCTAATACTGTTGCGTCCCCATATCCTGGCTAGGTGGTATTGGGAAAGTCTTGGTTACATCAGGTTTTTTCAACATAGACTCGGAATAACTTTACCTAGATAGTTACACTTCTGCATGTTTCAACACACAGCTTGCGTTGGCCGCGGACCTTGCGTAGCAAGGTTTTAGGGAGGTGCAGGAACTCCTTATTTTTGAGTACTAACATACTCCGATAAGGAGCGCCCGGGCAAAGCCAAAAGCCAGATTGGCAGGGACATCCACCCTTCCTAATGGGTGAGTCACCCCTAATAAGTAGCGTGGTTGGTTTTTCAGTTACGGAACAAATGACAAATTCGTAGATAATTTGTATTTTTCCTAACTATACAAACCTTAGTTGTTCCGTAACCGAAATACAAACCACGCTATTTACATTGGGTTTACCTTTCAGCGCAGCTGAAATGACGAGCCAATAGTTTTAACGAGGGTTAATTACCCCCGCGCTAGTTACCGGGGGGTAGGGGAAGGGTAGCTTGCTACCCCTCCCCCCCCCACACACCGGTGACTTCACTTCACTTTTGGCTCGGCGGTGAACAGACGTGTCTGTTCATCGTCCTCGTTGACAGCCTTTAATCTTTTTTCTGCTTTTTCTTTACTACAGCTTGTGTGTTTGTTTGAAGTTGACTACCGTTTATTATTATCTTACTATGCGTACGTGCCCTGGTGTTGCCGGCCGCCCTTGTGGGTCCTTTATGTCGGCCTTAGATACGGACCCTCACACCTTTGCCCTCAGTGTCGGGGCCGACGGTGTGACCAGGAAAACATGTGTAGTGAGTATAGGGAGTGGTTTGCCTCCCAGTGGGAGAGGTTTGGCCGCCGGCGTAAGAAGAAGTCCAAGAGAGACCGTTCTCCTTCGGGGGTTGCCTTGAAGGAGGAAGGTTCTCGGGACTCTTCTTTCGCCGCCCAAACCTCCTCCGAAGCTCCTCCTCGTCCGGCTCCTAAGGAGAGTCGGCCGAGTGGTAGCGCAGGCCCTAGTTCTGTTTCCCGACCTTGGGTGGGGGGAGAGGGCGTCGCCTCCCATAGCGAGGCGGTTCCCCCTCCTCCCCCGGGGGAGGCCATTGGTAACACCTTGTCTAATGATGATCTCTTACAGATTAGGTCGTCCCTGGGGCTTAAGGGCTTGCCCTTCAGGGTCGCCTTGATTGACCTTGTCTCGTTGGGGGCCGCCGTTAAGCAGTCGCCGGCGGTAGCAGAGGTAGACCCTCTGTCTATCGTCGACGTCGTGGTGGCAGAGGCCTCCGACGTGGCTGGGCAATCCTCTGCAGATGCAGTTGAGGATGATGGTGCTGACGGCTCTCCTCCCCCTTCCGTACATCCTTCGAAGGGGGAAGTGAGTCCTACGGGCTCTTCTGCTGTTCAGCTTCCTTCTAAGGGAAGTGCCTTGACTGAGACTCCCCTTCGGAGGACTGATGGTCCTGATGATCTTCCCCGTGGCCGCCTCCGCCGTAAGGCTCACCGTCCGCTGCGTCGCAAGGGCCTCCCTTCCCCTTATAAGGGGGTTAAGAGGCGCCTTTTTGGATTTTCTTCCTCCGAAGGGGACTCTCCTCGTCGTTCTTAGCCTACAGCTCCTGCTCCTTTGGACCTTTGTAGACCGTTCTCCAACTCCTGCTAGATCTTCACCTGGGGAACTTATCACCCGACGGGCAACGGTGCCTTCGGGGCAAAGGGATTCTTCCCTTCCACGTGCAGTGCTAGCGCACAGGCGTTCTCCTGCTCGTTGGCGCTCTCCTGCTCGTCAATGCTCTCCTGCTCGTCAATGCTCTCCTGCTCGTCAGCACTCACCTGTTCGTCAGCGTTCACCTGTTCGCCGGCGCTCTCCTGATGTTCGCCCTCCTTGTCAGCGCTCTCCTGAGGACATCCTACATCCTGTGGTTCCTGAGGAACGCTTAGCGCGCCAGCATTCTTCTGCTCGCCCTTCTGCAGTGTTAGTGCACAGGCGCTCTCCTGCTCGTCAGCGCTCTTTTGAGGATCATCGCCCTGTGGTCTCTGACCATCCTGCAATTCCTGTTGGACTCCCTGCGCGCCATCAGTCTCCTGAGCT
This sequence comes from Palaemon carinicauda, assembly GCF_036898095.1. Taxonomy (NCBI): domain Eukaryota; kingdom Metazoa; phylum Arthropoda; class Malacostraca; order Decapoda; family Palaemonidae; genus Palaemon; species Palaemon carinicauda. The sequence goes on along the minus strand of NC_090728.1, from coordinate 162,452,912 downwards.
CTCTCATCCTGTATCTACGCAACAGTGTTCGCGTTCTCCAGCGCGTGTTTCAAAAGCACATGTTCGCCCACGCGCCTACTATCTTCCTGTTCCTGTTCGTGAACGCGCTGCGCCACCTGTTCCTTCACAGGATCTCACGCGTCGCCCTCCTGCTCGCCAGCGATCACCCACGCGCCAGCGATCACCCACGCGCCAGCGATCACCTGCTCGCCAGCGTGCTCAGGCGATTTTAGTATCGCCTATTCATCAGCGTTCTCCTACGCGTCAACGATCACCTGTTTATCGGCTATCTCCGGACCGCCCGCGTGATTTACAACCTGCGCGCACGCGTTCTCCAACGCTTCGTTGACCAGAGGTTCTGAAGGGACATGGTTTGCCATCTACTAGCTCGCCATCGCGCGATCATTCACCTGCGCATTCTGCGCGCTATCGCTCGCCAACGCGTCACCATGCGACAACGCGCTATCGCCCACCTGCGCGTCAGCGCTCGCCAGCTCACCACCGATCGCCTGTTGATCTACATCGCCAGCGATCTTCCTCGCCCACGCGGCAACGCGTTCCCTCGCCATCGCGCCAACGCTTTCGTTCGCCGACTCGGACACGCGCTCATTCACCCGTACACCCTCGCGCCCGCGCGACCGTTCGCGGCGAATTTCGCAGCCAGTGCTAGCAACAGGAACACGTGTTCCTAGACAACGCTCGGGATCGCCTCCATCCAAACGCAGGATGGTAGTGCAGGACAAGGAAGATACTGAGGAGAGGTTAGTGCATCATTCTTCCCCACCTTCTTTTCAGGCAGGTACTGTGGTGTCCACTCCAAAGGATCGCCCGATGCCTTTCCCTCCAGCGAGGATTTCGGACTCTGTGTCCGTGGAGCAGCAGACTTGGTTTGGTCCTCTGCTGCGGGCGTTAGTGAGGGTTATGAAGCCAGCACTCGCCGATCAGGGCAACAAACCAACGGCGGTCTCTCCTACGCTGAAGAGAAAGAGAGGAGTGGACTTCGTGGTGACTACCCCCAGGGCGAAGTTGGTTCCCAAGAGGTCTGTCGTGAAGCCCCCTTCTCCTGCTCGAGTGCTTTCTCCTTCTCCCGTGGACGAGGCCTTTCCGTCCTCAGGTGAGTCCAGTGAAGCGGTAGTCTTCCCCTCGGCACCAAGGGGGGAGACTTCGCTTCGTGGAGGAGAGTCGTCTCGTGAGGAAGGGGCTCCTCGACCCTCTTTGTTGGGATCCTGTATCCCTCCCAGGAGGGAATCCAAGGACTCCAAGACCGTCCCGAAATCATCTTCGAGGATTCGCCAGGAACCCGCGGCTCCCTGGGGGAACGTCCACACTTCACCCAGGAAGAGATTCCTGGGACAGGAGACTTAGCTGCCAGCCCGCAAGGAGGAGATCAGCAGGAATCCGAACATGCCTTCTGGTAGGTCCTAAGCCTTATAAGGCAACTTACGGGCTTATGGACCCCGTGATCGCCTCCCGTGAAGGCAAAGACACTATCTTGGATGAAGTGTTTGACGTTCGGAAGGCCCCTAAGTCCAGTGCGGCTCTGCCCTGGTCTCGGGGTCTGAAGAGTGCCAGAGCTAGGGCCAACGCTCAGCTCGCGGTTCTTGCCTCCTCCAGTCGTTCCTCTGCCAGGAACAAACTCATCCCTCCTCCTCGTCTTCAGCAGAGGAGGTATTTCGAGATCCTGGGTGAGTCCAGCCTCGCTCTTCCTCTCCATCACTCTGTGGTGGAGCTGGCGAAGGGAGTTCCCCTTGAGTCGCTCTCTGCCCGGCAGGTGTCGTTCTCGGCGGCAGAGATCCTTAGCCATGATAAGGTCGCTAAGTGTGCCATGCAGGCCACTTTGTGGCTGGACTTTTGGCTAGGAACTCTGGGCATCCTATTGCGCTCGGAGGACTTGTCCAAGGAGACCAATAGGAAGGCCCTAAAGACCTTCTTACTCTCGGGCACCCGCTCCATCGAGTTTTTGGCGCACCAGGTTACCACCCTGTGGGCCAACTCGGTGTTGAAGCGTTGCGATGCTGTGTCCGAGAGATTCCATCCGAAGGTCCCCGCCGTGGATGTGTGTAGGCTCTGACATGCTTCCCTTCTAGGGGAGAACCTGTTTGAGCCTCAAGACATGGAGCGAACGGCTGAGAGGTTGAGGAAATCCAGCACGGACTCCCTCCTCCATAGGGCCCTTACAGCTCGGCCCTATAAGCCTCCAGCTCCGCCGCAACAGCAGCAGCAGCCTCGTAAGGCTCCAAAGCAGGCACCGGCAGTTAAGAAGGTGGTGTCTAAGCCCCAGCCCTTTCCAGCCAAGGTCAAGAGGGGCGGTAAGTCCTCCAGGGAAGGCAAGACTCCTAGGGGTGGCGGCCGCGGTCGCAAGCCCTAGGGGTGGCAGTCCCCCTGCGTGTCCACCTGTGGGGGGATGCCTTCAGCGTTGCGTCCGCAGGTGGCAGCAACACGGGGCCGATGCTTGGACGGTCTCAGTGATCAGCCAAGGCTATCGCGTCCCGTTCACAACATCTCAACCTCCCCTGACAGCGAATCCAGTGTCGTTGAGCTCCTATGCCATGGGATCGGCAAAGGGGCTGGCCCTTCGGGGCGAAGTCGAGACCATGCTCGAGAAGGGTGCTCTCCAGGAGGTCTTCGACGGCTCCCCAGGCTTCTTCAGTCGACTCTTTCTTGTAGAGAAGGCGTCTGGAGGCTGGAGACCTGTCATCGACCTCTCGGCTCTGAACGGGTTTGTCAAGCAAACCCGGTTCAGCATGGAGACAGCAGGCACGGTCAGACTTGCGGTGAGACCACAAGACTTTATGTGCACGCTGGATCTAAAGGACGCGTACTTCCAGATCCCAATCCATCCGTCTTCCAGGAAGTACCTGAGATTCTGCCCAGACGACAAGATCTACCAGTTCAAGGTGCTGTGTTTCGGTCTCTCCACAGCTCCTCAGGTGTTCACCAGTGTTTTCACCCTGATTTCATCTTGGGCGCACAGGAACGGCATTCGTCTCCTTCGTTATCTGGACGATTGGCTGATCCTAGCAGACTTGGAGTCGACCCTTCTTCGGCACTGAGACAGGCTTCTGGATCTTTGCCAGGATCTGGGGATCGTGGTAAACCTCGAGAAGTCCTCTCTGCAGCCGTCCCAACGACTGGTTTATCTAGGCATGCTAATAGACACCAATCTCCACAAAGCCTTTCCATCAGACGACCGGATAGCAAGGCTGAGGAGGGTGGCGGAACCCTTCCTCAGGCGAGAAGAACTCCCCGCCCAGTCGTGGTTGCGTCTCTTAGGTCACCTATCCTCCCTGGCTCGTCTGGTTCCAAACAGCCGCCTCAGGAGGAGATCCCTACAATGGCGGCTCAAGTCCCGGTGGAATCAAGGATCCGATTTCCCGGACATTCTGATCCCAATGGGGTCTCTGGAACAGACGGACTTGCGATGGTGGCTGGTCGACGAGAACCTGCGGAAGGGAGTGAGTCTTCTCGTCCTCCCCCCGGAATTGACTCTGTTTTCGGACGCGTCAAAAGAAGGGTGGGGGGGCGCACGTTCTGAACCAGAGGGCCTCAGGCCTTTGGTCAGAGTCAGAAAAGTGCCTACACATCAACCTGCTAGAGTTGAAGGCCGTCTTTCTGGCTCTTCAGCAGTTCCAACGGTCCCTGGCGGGTCACTCCGTGGTGGTGATGAGCGACAACACCACGGTAGTGGCTTATATCAACAAGCAGGGAGGCACTTTTTCGCAGCAGCTATCCCATCTTGCAGTAGAGACTCTGAGGTGGACCGAAATCCACTCGATAACACTATCAGCTCGCTTCATTCCTGGCAAGAGGAATGTGATCGCCGACAGTCTGAGCAGGGCCTCGCAGATAGTGAGTACCGAGTGGTCTTTGGATCCTCAGATAGCCAGCAAAGTCCTGACTTTGTGGCGTTCCCCGACTGTGGACTTGTTCGCGACAGCTTTGAACTTCAAGCTGCCCCTGTACTGCTCCCTAGTCCCGGACCCCAAGGCAATCTGGCAAGATGCTTTCCAGCAACGGTGGGACAACATCGACGTGTACGCCTTCCCACCGTTCTGTCTGATGAGAAGGGTGCTCAACAGGACCAGACTATCGGTCAACTTTTCGATGACTCTGGTAGCTCCGCTATGGCATCATGCGGAATGGTTTCCGGACCTTCTGCAGCTCCTGACGGAGCTCCCGAGGGAGCTTCCTCTACGACACGAGCTTCTCAGACAATCCCACTCCAGCGTCCCTCACAGGGCCGTAGCCTCGCTTCGGCTTCACGCCTGGAGACTATCCAGCGTCTCCTCGCGGAGAGAGGCTTTTCGCAACAGGTTGCGGAGAGAATGTCTTGGCACCTGCGAAGGTCCTCTGAGGGAGTCTACCAAGCAAAGTGGAGAGTCTTTTGTGGTTGGTGTCGTTGAAGGGGTATCTCTCCACTCGATGCCACTATTCCAGCAATAGCGGACTTCCTCGTTTATCTGCTGGAAGAAATACGCCTTTCTGTCTCGGCAGTGAAAGGCTATCGCTCAGCCTTAAGCTTGGCCTTCAGACTGAAGGGCGTGGATATTTCTTCATCGCTAGAACTCTCTTTACTCATACGTAGCTATGAGCTTACCTTCCCCCAGTCAGGAGTGAGACCTCCGTGGAACGTGGTTCGAGTCCTCAGGTCTCTTAAGAGACCTCCCTTCAAACCATTACGCCAGGCCTCCGATTGCCACCTGTCTTGGAAGACGGCTTTCCTACTCGCTTTGGCTTCGGCCAAGCGGGTTAGTGAACTTCATGGTCTCTCGTACGACATCGCCCATTCAAGGGGATGGGGGGAGGTAACGTTCAGGTTCGTCCCTGAGTTTGTTGCCAAGACTCAGAATCCTGGAGTGCTTCGACTCTTTCAGGATCGCGAGTCTCCGTTCCGTAACAAGCGACCCAGACCCGCTGCTACTATGTCCAGTGAGGTTTCTGAGGCACTACTTGAAGAGAACAGCTGCAGTCCGTCCTCAAGTGCGAGCTTTGTTTGTGAGCACAGGCAGGACTAAGAGGAGGGTCACCAGGAACACCATCTCAGCTTGGATTTGAAGGGTTATCCACCATGCCTTGAATCCGGACCCTCTTCCGTCACGTCGCCCTCGGGCACACGATGTCGGGTATTGCTACATCCCTGGCCTTCAAGAGAAACTTCTCTGTGACGCAGGTACTTGAAGCTGGGGTCTGGAAGCGTCAGACGACCTTCACAGCCCACTACCTGAGAGACGTGACACACAGGAGCCTCGATACGTTTTCTATCGGCCCTGTGGTGGCTGCACAACAGCTGGTCTAACCTCAGGCTCCTTTTTGGACAAGTAGCAGTAGGTTGAGGGCGTTGTTACCCGGTCTTAGTCTGCGTGAATGAAAGAGTGTGTCTGACCCTTACTTCTTTCTTCATTCTCCCCTCTCTTGGGGAAGCAGCAGCCTGGTCCTCGCATAGCTGACCTCGACCTCTGCAGGTAACCCATGCTTCTTTGTGCTCCTAGTATTAAGCTTAATACTGTTGCGTCTCCCATACCCTGACGAGGTGGTATTGGGAACGTCCTATCCTAGAATTCCTATCTGAAGGTCTCAAGGTCAACTTCATAGGACGAGTCACACTCCTCCACACACTGCTTATGTAGGCCACTCGTTCCTAGCGATGCTAGGAACTTGTGAGGTACAGGGGCTCCCTTTCTCTAGTGCTGCTCACTGAGGGATCGAGAACCCGGGCAAGCCGAAGTCAGTAAGGGACTTTCCACCCTTCCTAAGGGGTAAGTCACCCAATGTAAATAGCGTGGTTTGTATTTCGGTTACGGAACAAATGACAAATTCGAAGATAATTGGATTTTTCCTAACCATACAAACCTTAGCTATTTACACATACAGTGGAACCTCTACATACGAATTTAATCCGTTCTAGAACCAACTTCGGATGTCGAAACGAATTTTCCCATAAGAATACATTGAAATAGGATTAATCCGTGGTTGAGCCCAAAAACCTATGATAACTTCTTAATAAACTACTACACATAATTTTCCCATGAGAATAATGAACACTAAATTAGATAATAGACATGTAAATAAGAAGAATAGACATGTAAATAAGAAGAATTAGCAAAAAAATGATAAATAAGAAACGGGTTTTTAGCGTCTCTTTACCTTAGAAACTCCAGCGCAGGTGTTGTTCGTCTTTGCTACGCAGAGAGGAGAGAGGAGACGGACGGACGGCGAGGAGGTAGAGAGGTTAACTACGATAAACGTAACACTACCGTAACTTATTCTAACTTACACTAAGTGAACTTTAACATAACTTAGCTTATTTTTTTTTTATTTTTATATTTTATATTTTTTTTTACATTTTCTTTTTTTCTCTTTGATGATTACGTAATTTTAATCACTATCACTTACATTTAAAATTAACTGAATTTCTTTTGCTTCACTCTTTAACGTTTTCTGTGTTTCACTTTCTTCCGCTTCACTCTTTGCCGTTTTCTTCGGTTCACTTACATCCTCTTCATCGCGAGTTCGCTTCGCAGTTTTTTTAAAGAAAGCATCGATAGATAATTGCTTGGTATGGCTTTTCAGAATGTTTCGAAAGTGAGTTAGGCAAACATCATCGAATTGAGAAACTACACGACAAACCTGCAATTTCTTTGGATGGTATTTGTCGATGAAGTCGACCACGTCTTGATATTTTCCTAACACCTCTTTTATTTGCGCTGAACCTAACGCATGTTCTACCTCCTCGCTCTCTTCCTCGTCATCACTCATGTGCTCCGACATAGCATGGAGTTCCTTGAGCTCATCCGTCGTCAGTTCGTCGTGATGTTCGGCGACGAGTTCCGTAACGTCATCTGCGTCTACCTCCAGACCCATGGACTTGCCAAGGGAGACGATTTCCTCTACGGCTTCCGCTGCACCGACCACGGGATCAGGTTCGGGGTCAAAACCCTCGAAATCTCGGGGAGAAACTGCATCAGGCCACAGCTTCTTCCATGCAGAATTGAGGGTCCGTCGAGTTAATCCCACCCAAGCCTGATCTATGATCTTCAAGCAGTGCACGATGTTGAAGTGGCCCCTCCAAAATTCACGCAAAGTTAAGTTGGTGCTTTGCGTGACATTAAAGCACTGCTTGAATAAGTGCTTGGTGTACAGCTTCTTAAAATTAGAGATGACTTGCTGGTCCATGGGCTGGAGGATAGAGGTGGTATTTGGTGGAAGATACAGCACCTTTATGAACTTGAATTCATCGAAGATATCATCTTCAAGTCCGGGGGGGTGAGCGGGTGCATTGTCAAGGCATAGCAGGCACTTTAAAGGCAATTTCTGTTCATGAAGATACTTCTTCACAGAAGGGCCAAAAACTTGGTTTACCCATTGCACAAAGAATTGCCTAGTGACCTAGGCCTTCGGGTTGGATCGCCAGAAAACATGAAGCTGATCCTTATCGACGTTGTGTGCTTTAAAGGCCCTAGGGTTCTCAGAATGGTAAACAAGCAAGGGCTTGACTTTAAAGTCCCCGCTAGCGTTGGCACATAGAGCAAGAGTCAACCGATCCTTCATTGGCTTATGCCCAGGCAATTTCTTCTCTTCGGCAGTGATGTAGGTTCGACTCGGCATCTTCTTCCAAAACAGCCCGGTTTCATCACAATTGAACACCTGCTGCTCTACGTAGCCTTCTTCCTTTACAATCTTTTTGAAGTTTTTAACAAAGTCAGCTGCAGCCTTTGTGTCCGCACTAGCAGCCTCTCCGTGGCGAACAACTGAATGAATCCCGGACCGTTTCTTAAATTTCTCGAACCAGCCACGAGATGCCTTGAAATCATCTGAGGAAGGCTCGGTTGAACTCTCCCCAGCATCACCCCCAGAGCTCTCCTCCTTCAAGTCCGTAAAGATGGCGTGCGCCTTCTCGCAGATAACGGTTTCGGTGATGGTGTCGCCAACGATCTCTCTATCCTTAATCCGCACTAGTAGAAGTCGTTCCATCTCTTCTATGATAGGGGTACGGCGTTTGGAAATTATAGTGATCCCCTTAGAAGGTTTCACTGCTTTAATAGCTTCCTTCTGTTTAAGGATTGTCGAGATCGTCGACATATTACGGCCATACTGTTTAGCAAGTTCACTCACGCGGATGCCACGCTCATGTTTTTCAATAATTTCCTGCTTAATTTCTATAGAAAGCATTTCCTTCTTCCTTTTCTCACCACTACCACTACCACTGGCAAAACTAAGCCTCTTGGGACCCATACTTTACGTAAATTATCGTTAATGGATGCACGTAAAAAATCACGATTAAAACACAGTTAATATCAGAACGCACAGAGCACAACCGCAAGAAGCCGACGAGAACAGAGGACTGACCCAAGCCGCGCTAATTGAGCGTCCCTCCGAGGTCGATGTGCTGCCTTCTATCGGCGGAAATAAAAAACACTTCAGGCGCTATGAGCAACGACTACGCGTACGAGTATTGTTTACTTCGGGTGTCGAAAAAAACATTCGGTGTAGAGTCGGAACGTGTTCGAATTGTACTTCGCGTGTCGAAAAATTCGGATACAACCGGTACGACGAAAATTGCTTACTTCGTGTGTCGAAATAAAATTCGGGTGTAGAGTCAAAAATTTGCTCGAATTTTACTTCGGATGTTGGAAAATTTGGATGTAGATACGCTCGGATGTAGAGGTTCCACTGTATGTGCCCGCCATCCCTGACCTCCATGTCAAGTCCTACCTCTAGGTGAAGTGAAGCAAGTCACCGGTGTGTGGGGGGGAGGGGTAGCAAGCTACCCTTCCCCTACCCCCCGCTAACTAGCGCGGGGGTAATTAACCCTCGTTAAAACTATTGGCTCGTCATTTCAGCTGCGCTAAAAGGTAAACCCAATGTAAATAGCTAAGGTTTGTATGGTTAGGAAAAATACAAATTATCTTCGAATTTGTCATCTATATATACAAACTTGCCCGCCAACCCTATCCCCCTTGAAGTCCTACCTCCAAGCAAAGTGACTAAATCACAGGTGTGTGAATGGGAGTGGTTGCAAGCTACCCCCCCCTACCCCCGCTAACTAGCGGTGTGGGTAGTTAGCCCTCGGTAAATTATAATGGCTCATTTCAGCTCCGCCGAAAGTATAACCACTAATAAATAGCTAATGTTTGTATGGTTAGGAAAAATACAAATTATCTACAAATTTGTCATCTTAGTGTGACTTGTGTGATAGGTTGTAAGAGGACTTCTTCCACTAGACAATACCAGTCGATATGAAAGGCATAGCTGGTCATCCTGAAGGATAGGATGCTGTACCAGATAACCCCATACTTATTGGCTTCCTTGGTCCATCATCAGATTTGTCATAAAAAGTTTTGACAAACTCAAACAGGCTTTTAACATCTACTCAGATTCTGACATGTTTTACAAGATTACTCCCTGCCAACCCCATCAGTTTTCTGGTCTCTTGATAGAATGCTAAGGTTTTGTTAAAACCAGGTAACTCTACCATTTACCTAAAAGAGTTACCCCCGAAGGCTATTTTCTTGATAATCTTAGCCTCAAGAGTAATAGCTTGTGAGCCCACTGCATTATGTAGAAAGCAGGAGATAATCATCATCACACCTGGACATCTGATTCTGGCTTTGGCTCTCCAGTTTTTGATAAAAAACAAAAAGCCTCTTCAGAGGCAGGATCATCTTTATATCACAGTTTAACAGCCTAGGGATAGTAACCTCTGTCTGGTGTCTACCCTGAAATTGTATTTGCAGCGATCCACATCCTCAGAAGGAAGTCCGTTTCAAAGTACCCAGACCAACAAGTCCATTTCTATCGGGGCTATACATAATATAATGACCTCCCTTATTAACAAAGCTGATCCTCTCTCCCTCCCTAAAATCCACAATGTGAGAGAAATAAGTGTCCTCAGCATTTTTTGCTAATATGCAATTTCAGGGCATCCATTGCTATAAAGGTTGTTCTGGGCATATGGTGTTTATAAGAAACTACGTGAAACAAATCCAAGTGATACAAAATGCATCCATGGTATTCGTCTCATTCGTGGCATCTGCAAGAGAAAATTGGATAGAAGAATCGGTCAATTACCAAAGTTCCTCAGTAGAAGCAATATGACAGGCTTCCTATGCCTTTGAGGATTTCCCTTATGAGGTGTGTCTCTGACATATAAGGTTTTCCTTCTCATGCGAACACACACGTATTGGATTTTTGCCTGGTTATAGAGGATTTTTTTCTCTATTCTAGTATTGCTCTGGTGGTATTCCTTGAAGACCAGACAGCACATTAACCTCAAAAAAGGGGTTTCGACAAAGGAAAAACCCATAAGTTCCTACACAAATACAAACCCTCGCCCTTTAATAGAAGTATGTTGTCAAGAGTAGCTGGAACTTGGCTGTTAAAATCCATAACAAAGTGTTGGTATTTACGTTTGATTAGTTCTTAAGTAGGTGTACCCATATTCTCATATGACCATACATTTAGACATGTCCTCCTCACAGATGTAGGCCCTTCCTTGACCATCTACCAGTTCATGATAGGGACAGCATAACACCTGACCCATCTTCATGTCCAGGTTGTAGGAGGTAAATAGAGGTCACCACTTTTATTATTATTATTATTTGCTAAGCTACAACCCTAGTTGGAAAAGCAGGAGGCTTTAAGCCCAGAGGCTCCAACAGGGAAAATAACTCGGTGAGGAAAGGAAACAAAGAAAAATAAAGTATTTTAAGAAGAGCAACAATATTAAAATATATATCTCCTATATAAACTATAAAAACTTTAACAAGAGGAAGAGAAATAAGATAGAATAGTGTGCCCGAGTGCACCCTCAAGCAAGAGAACTTTAACCCAAAACAGTGGAAGTCCATGGTACAGAGGCTATGGCACTACCCAAGATTAGAGAACAGTGGTTTGATTTTGGAGTGGCCTTCTCCTAGAAGAGCTGCTTACCATAGCTAAAGTCTCTCTTCTACCCTTACAAAGAGGAAAGTGACCACTGAACAATTACAGTCCAGTAAGAAGAATTGTTTGGTAATCTCAGTGTTGTCAAGTGTATGAGGACAGAGGGGAATAAGTAAAGAATAGGCCAGACTATTTGGTGTGTGTAGGCAAAGGGAAATTAACCGTAACCAGAGAGAAAGCTTCAATGTACTGTACTACTGTCTGGCCAGTCAAGAGACCCCCATAACACTCTAGCGGTAGTATCTCATCGGGTGGCAGGTGCACTGGCCAACCTACTACCTACAAATTGCTTTTGGATTTTGTGGGAAAGTAAACTAGCCAGTTGGTTATAGAACTTTCTCCTTACTTTGGATTAAAGAATGAGGGTTTGCATTTGTGTAGGAACAAATCACAAATTTTAAGTTACCCTTCTTGCCTCAACCACCCCACAAGTCCTATATTTAAGGTTAAAGTGACTGTTCAGTGTGATTGTGGGGAGGCAATGCTTCTCCCCATCACCTGTCAGAAACTACCGGCATCTCATTTTAAATTTCAACAGCTGAGTTCTAACTGAACTGAAAACATGCTCCTATTAAAGGAGTCTGTTTTGTATAGTTATGAAAAACACAAATTACTTAAAACTTTTGGGATTTTTTTGAGGTGCTGTCTCATCTATGGAAGGAAGAGATAAGAATCTTACTCGGAAGATGGTAGATGGATACAAACAATGCAGCTTGGTAGTATTATCTCCATTATTAGTATAGATTCTTGATGATGCGATATTATCAGTTGTCAGGCGAGGTGTTGCAATGTGTTCAATTAAGCCTGAACCTGTGGGTCTGTCTCTTATACACAATGAGTCTGTCCTTTGCATGTTAAAACACTTGTCCTAGACCAAGAGAGAGAATATTTGTTTGTATTTTATGTCTTATTGGATTCGCTGGTTTAGCCTTTCTCAGGAAAGTCCCTGGAGACCACACAGCACCTCCCAAGAATAGTTTTTATCTCTTGTCCAACCCCCTTTTTTGGTAACTTTCTTTATAAGTTTTTTTTTTTTTCCAAACAAAGTTTATTTTATTGTGCATTATAAATAAGTACAATTTTCAGAAAGATTTATTAGTTTTTAGTGTTTATCCACATTCTATTGATACATTTAGAAGAAATTTTATAAAGTGGTATTTGGTGCATTTGTCAAACAAATTAAATTGTTATACTGTATTCGTACATTTTAACCAAAGGCTTTCCATATTGCTCAAAGCTTTTGATTCTAGCTTAGTACCCAAATTCTGAAGTTTTATATGTCACCCTGGTAGATTTAAAAAGTTGAGTCATAGATGGAATAAATTTGCTAGTGTAGAAAAATATCTAGATAATTACCCATTTTTTATGCATAACTTTCATTTTTTCAGTGTCCTTCTAAGGTAAGTTTCAACCTTAATTTTTGCAACTTTATGCAGGTTTTGAAACCAGTACAGTAATTTTTTTTAGGATTTTCCTTCCTTGTTTTTATGGAGGAGAGTTTATTTAGGCCAAACAGCATGCATTGTTAGTGTGTTCATTTCTAATAATGGTAAAAAGGGTTAAACCTTTCAATTATAGTAAATAGTCAAGGTTAGACAAGGTTCCTGCTTTTTTGGATAGTATACAATAAATTTTTTTTTTTGCATGAATTTGTTGACTGGTACTGTCCAGGATAAATAAGGCTTAATCACTTCTCATATTTTCTGCATCTCTCGGTTAAGGATTCATAGTACTGTATTTTATTAGTATAGTGTAGAGAATATTTACTCTAGATATTGAAAGATGATTAATAAACTTTTTATAAAGATTTTCATATTTGAATTTTTTATCTTTTTTTTTTTTTTTCTCTTTTAATATAAAAGGTGATGAGAAATAGGAATTTTTTCATACATGTTGAGTGTCATGCACGATTTATAAGTACTGTAGTGCAGTGTTTTCCACTGAGTAATACCATGTTCTGTAATCATAAATATGAGAAAAATCAAACTATTTATTTGGATGTGTATTGCCTTTTTTTATGTAATATTGTACTGCATATGCGATAGCTGTTGATAAAAGTAAATTGCAGACAAAGGCATTGTACTGTATTATGGTATGCTATCAACCAAATCTTTTCAAGATTGCATTTTCAGGGAACAGAATAAAGATATTTAACCATTGTTGTAAGGAAAATTAATTTTTGCTTTACCGGTCACGACACTCTTATTAAAATAAATGTTGGTCTCTAGGTGCATAATGATAGGCCTTGCAGCATGGAAGAAATAGACATAAAGATGTGATACAAGCTCATTAGTTATGCTATTTCTGGGGTTAACTAAAAATTGAATTATTTGTTTTATACTCTTTATTCATTACAGTTTATATGCCCCTTTTCCTGGATTAGCTGAGTTACTAATTCTAGAATATAAATAGCCATATGGTGATTTGGTATCCTAGAATATGATGTGGTCTTTCTTTTACATACCTAAGTGGATCCATTTATATTTATTCTCCAAGACGTATTCACTTGATGTTTTGCAATCAAATCCTTTGCTTTCAGCCAGGTTTTCCATTTTTCATAGGAATATTACTGTAAAACTATTTTTATATTTGATTATCAGAATTTAGTTAATCCCATGAAACCTAGACACATCTATCTTTAAGAGAGTGTTGGTCAGTTGCAGCTTGCAGGCCTGAGACTAGTTTGTTCATATACAAATACAAACCTAAGTCCTTTAATAGAGATTGATTCAAGCACAGCTGGAACTTGGCAGTTAAAAGCTTATAATGGGGTGTCAGTAATAGCTGGTAGTTAGCAGCCAACGGTGGGGAATCCCTGCTCCTTCTGCTGGTACACTGAACGGTCACTTTGATTCCTGCCGCTGAATAACATAGATGAACTATCGGTTTCTTTTGAAACTTGACTTTTAAAATTTTCTTACTTAAACTCATGGACACCTGCTCCCATTGATGACGCTGAGCTATGCCTTTGGACTTAATGACATTGTCATTGGGTTTGAACTTGAGCAGCCGGCTAATATTCTGCCCTTGAGTCAGGCTTGCCTGATTGTCCAACCCCCTACGAGTTAGAAAAGATGACAGTATTGGGAGGAACGAGTTCTTCCTAAAGGAGAGATTGTATTCCTTCTATGTTAGATGGGCACACTTGAAGCAATATAGGTTATCCTTTTAGGTTATCCCTCATCCCTAGTCTGTTAGTTGGTGTAGGTGAGTTGCCACTGGAATTGTATCGCCAGTCTTCTATGATTATATACAGTTATAGGTTACAGAGTCTTCCCAATTCACTGTCCTTTCAAACTGCCAATAAAGATAATCTCTTTTCCTACCATGAGGCTCACTTTACATCCCTAAACCCTTATGAATTTAAAGTGAAATGTGTGGTAAATACTCCAAGTCTTTCCAGGAGTGGGGTATTACATTTAAGTTATCAGTTATCCCTCCCTGGAAACTTCCAGAGGTCTCCCTCTGTAATTATTTTACCGGCTCTAAAGGCAACATGGTAAATGATGAAATACGATCTACCTTTTTTGAACATGCAGAACAACATGGAGATAATGGATTTATAGTACATTTCTTGTTTTAGTTGTAAACGTGTACTCTCTTTAACATCATACATCTTTACTAAAGATCTGTATGGTATTCTGACTGCTATTGAAAAACTAGCAAAAAGGAAAATCTTTGTGATTTTTGACCTTATTGAAATCTGTGGATCAGAATAAGGTGAAGGAGATCACAAGTGCAGTACCTCCATGGCAATATGATAAAATGCATAGAAGGTGGGAAACTGCCCTTTTTTGACTAAGCATTGGGTACACTAATTTAACACAAGATCTTGATGACTGACATGTGCCAACCCTTCTGTAATGATTGCTTGGTTTCCGTGAGTGTTAGGAATTTACTGATTGAACGTCCCACTATTTGGGATCTCGGAGAACAATTCCTCTCTAAAGCTTGTGGTTAAAATGTCATGTACATCGTACCCAGATTCTTAGAGATGTAAATGATGCCAGTAGCCGCCTTGTTCATTTTTAGATGTGCACTATGTACAATCTGAAATTTTTTATGATTAAGATATTTATATATACTGTATATTTTTTAATTTTTAATTGTTTTCTTAAGTTATTAATTCTTAATTAATCTTACTCCAATTGGCACCAGTAACCATTGATGTTATGATGCCAGATAATTATCGATAATTCACTCATTCCTAGGGGATCAGCTGTGGGCTGTGATTAGAAACCCTACAATTTGTAACAGCGAGCATGAATCATGCAGTTGGGAACCACACAATCTGTATCAGGGAGCAGGAATCATGCAATTGGGAACCACATGATCGGTAACAGCGAGCAGGAATCTTGAAATCAGGATCCACGTGATAGGTTGTCACACGATGGGAAGCCTCACGATTGGAACCACACAATCGGAACTTACGCTCACTCTTCGGTTGATCGTTATTTTTGAGTCACCAGGAAACTTGTACACCTGACAATTGTTTCTTCCAAGTGCTATCACCCCAGTCCTGCCATCCTGAAGAGAAGGAAGAATAGGTCACAGAAGCACAGGACACCCGATCGGGCTGAGTTTCGTGAAACTTAAACTGATTTCTCTGCATAGTTTCATGATAGGAGCAACACTGTATCAAAACCCAACCCCAGGAAGGGTGTTTGGTATGGGATTTATGAGCTTGAGCACTGCTGGTCAGAACGTGTGCCAGCCACCTTTGTCCCCTTCCTGCCTCGAGACGTTCCAAAGACTCGGTGTTGAGACTGCTTCTCGAGACAGAGATTTTCCTAGATACCAAGACTGTTCCTCGACAGACATTTTTCCTGATGCCAAGATCTTCCAACTCAGTTGTGCATTAGGGATTGGAACAAGTGACTTCTCAGGTTAGATCTATGCACTCTTACAAGCACCAAGATGCCACATGACAATGGAGGAAGGAGAGTCATGACTCCCTGATGCACCCAGCTGTGACTTTCAGGGATCCGGTTCTTTTAAGTCAACCAGCTAATTCAGCGCTGAAGAGGCAGACAGTGGATCTTGATCTTCACGGCAGAAAGTTGGTTAGTGAAAGTCCTTCGGAATGGATACCTGCTTCCTTTTACCCGCTCTTCCTCTCCCCTCATTTGCTCCCTGATAACGCTACAAACATACCTTCAGAATCGCTGAAGCCTCTTGACACTTGTGGGGGAAGTGATGGTGATGATGGATAAGAATGTGCTAGAAGTCATCCAATACTAACTTCCTGAATTCTACTGTTGGGTGTTCCTTGTGGAGAAATCAAGTGGGAAATTAATTACATTGACATTTCCCGGCCTAATTAATCGGCCAGTTTTGTTTTAGAGGATTTCCTCACACCTTAATATGAGTCTCCTAATAAGGGTTGATGGCTTGTGTTTGTATTACGTGTAAGTAATATCACAAATTTTAAAGTAATTTGTATTTTTCATAACCATTCAAACCTGAAATCTTTAAGTTGCATTGCCTGCCTCAGCCACCTTGTAAGTTCTAGGTTAAAGGTCAATGCAAGATTTGCTCCATCTTTTGGGTGGATGTGGCTTACCTCCCAATGAATGTTAAGCTGTTAAAAGTCTTATTTCTATTAAAAGTTTTAGGTGTGTATAGTTAGGAAAAATACAAATTACTTTAAAGATTTGTGATATTCAAACCAAAACTGTTATAAAGAAAATCCTTTCGTGGAAGTGGAAAAAACAATTTGGTTCAAAATTAACATTGATTATTGATGGAGTTCTCAAATCTACTAAAAAATGACATTTTGGTGAAAGAAGGATATTGGGAGTTAAATGGCAGGACAGGAGTAGAAATGAGACTAAAAGATTATTTGAGTGCCATGTGTGGATAAGATAATGATGAGGGGTAGATGGAGATGGTTTGGGTATGCTCTTCGCACTTCCCAAGAGAGATTACTTCACCAAACATTCAGATGGGCTCCACAAGGCACAAGAAGAGTAGGAAGACCCAGGCCTACATGGCTGAGGACTATGAAGCGCGAAGTAGATGATGAATGGAGAAGTATTGAATTAAAAGCTCAAGATAGAGACCATAAGCAAAATCTAACAGAGGCCCTTTGCGTCGATAGGGTTAGGAGATGATGATGATTGTTGGAGTAAAAAGAAGGTTTGAGAGCAGTAAGCCAAACATTTCAGAATTTTTTTCATGTTGAGCATACTTTCATGTAGTTACACAAGATCTTATTGCATGTTTGTTTTTCTAAATCCTAATACATTTTTTTTATGATTTTTGTTCATATCTTGCCTAATTTTATTTCTTCTGAATGAAGAGGCTAAGTTGTTTATTTGATTAATATTGATCCTTGTCTCCCAACAAGCGGGCTTGATGTAAAACATGTTATTAATTTAACTACTATTGTGCTGCTTTACTTCCAGTATTTTTACCTTTGAATTAAAAGTTATTAACTTGGTACAGCCATCTTTCATGACTTTGAAATTCTAATATTTTTTTTTTATATCTTGCCATGTTTCCACTTCCCACAAATCGGTAGCTTGAGCACTGTACCTACTTCATACGCTTATTAGCAAGACTTGAAAGAAAATTCAATTTCGACTGCCAACAACCAAGAGATAGTTTAACTTGATTTTGATATTTTAAGTAAAATCCTGTTACATACTGTATTATTATGAAGAATCTTACCTGGTAGTTATCATGCTTTAGTCATCGAAGTCACAACTTCTTGACCGTTAACAAAAATTATTTTCTACTCCATTCTCTCCCATTCCCTGTGATGCCTAGTGGACCCATAGCTACTGCCACTGGGCACACACCACAGACTTGTACTCCAAAGAACTTCATATAATCGTCATTGGGCACGCCGTGTAGACTGTCCTTTTCTGTTCCAACTTAATTCAAGATTTTGAAAATGGGTAATGTGATTGTAGATTTTAGAGTTAAAAGGTATGTCTTTGTCTGATTTTAAGATAGGTATATACTAAAGTGTTTTGAGAATAGAGCCAATTGAATTGGTAACAAACAGGTACATGATAAGTCTAGTTATATGAAGTACTCTCCGGTCTACTGAGCATTACAGGAAATTGTAGTATGAGAGAGAACGGTGTTGAAAATTTTTTAAGAGATCAGGAAGTCTGTGGCTTTGATGATTAAAGTATGATGCCTACTAGATAAGTAAATTTTATCATTCAAATTGCATTTTTGATGTTAATGAGAATAAAGTTCCATAGTTTTTTATTCACCAGTATTGATCGTACAAGCTGTTTTTCTTGCTTTCTATTGTAAAGACCGACTTGTTTTTGGAATAATTAGTATGAGAGCATTGCTTAATGCAGAAGCAAGTAAAGTAGGATCCAAACTTACAGGAAAGGAAAGACACTAGGTGTTGAATCATTCCTTTGCCTTATTCCTTCTAGCCTGATGGTTCACTTTTTATGGCTGGCTCCAGCCAAGCTTCATGAGCTATTTTGCTCATGAGATATAGAGGTCCATACTTTCAATGTGATGAAGAAAGAACAGAAGAAACCTTGGGCTAGAATAACTAGCACAGCAGCCGAATAGTGGCTGAAGTCCCAGTTTCCTAAACCCTGCTAGGGCGGGCTCATCTTCCCTATGCACAATCCAAACATTTAAGAACCAATCGCTACTTCTCCGTCAAGGTCAACAATTGGTAGGGTTCATTTTGAGGTAGTAGGTTGGCCAAGGCACCAGCCGCCCGTTGAAATACTACCGCCAGAGAGTTATGGGGTCCTTTGACTGGCCAGACAGTACTACGTTGGATCCTTCTCTTTGGTTACGGTTCTTTCTCTTTGCCTACACATACGCCGAATAGTCTGGCCTATTCTTAACAGATTCTCCTCTGTCCTCACACACCTGACAACACTGAGGTTACTAAACAATTCTTCTTCGCTCAAGGGGTTAACTACTGCACTGTATTTGTTCTGTGGCTACTTTCCTCTTAGTAAGGGTAGAAGAGACTCTTTAGCTATGGTAAGCAGCTCTTCTAGGAGAAGGACACTCCAAAATCAAACCATTGTTCTCTAGTCTTGGGTAGTGCCATAGCCTCTGTACCATGGTCTTCCACTGTCTTGGGTTAGAGTTCTCTTGCTTGAGGGTACAATCAGGCACACTATTCTATTTAATTTCTCTTCCTCTTGTTTTGTTAAAGTTTTCATAGTTTATATAGGAAATATTTATTTTAATGTTACTCTTCTTAAAATATTTTATTTTTCCTTCTTTCCTTTCCTTACTGGGCTATTTTCCCTGTTGGGGCCCCTGGGCTTATAGCATTTTGCTTTTCCAGCTAGGGTTGTAGCTTAGCAAATAATAATAATAATAATAATAATCAGAAGGGTCAGAAACCAGTCAGCAGTTCAGGGGAGGAACTGATTGGAGTGGAGGCAGTGATAATGATGGAAGGGAGCTAATCTATATGAAAATCAGCAGAAGTAAACAGTACACTGTCAATTATTAGCAGAAACATCGAGAGAGAAAAATGAGGAAATTGTATTGTCCCCTCTTTTTCAGCAGATGTCTTTCCAAACAAAGAAAGCAATAGAGGCAAGTACAACCTCAAGAGTGATCACACTTCAGTTTTTGTTGGATAATAGTATATTTTAAATATTAAACTTGGCCGGTGAATATATAATAGCTGACGTCTCCGACGGCTCGACAGATTCCAAAAACTCGCGAGCGATCGCCGTGAAGGTTGCGGGTGTGCCCACCAGCGCCGACTATCGGCCAGATACCGCATATACTTGTCAATTTCTCCAGTTCTTCTCTGTCGGTCTTGTCGACAAGTTGGTTCCGCTCGCTTTATGACCTCGAGTTTTCGACCGAATTGGTGAAGTACTTGGTTTTGGTTTTATTGCTTTCGCCGTGTTGGATTATTCAATACTATCTTCAAAAGAAATGCTTTTGAAAGGAGAGGAAAAGTGTTTTGCCCTTGCTTTTTTTTTAATCTCTGGTTTTTCCATAGAGAAAAGATGGCCGACCCTTCCCTCAGTGTACGGAAGTGTGTTAAAGGCTTTTAGTAATTATTTTATCACTTTATAAATTATTGTTGATATTTATAGATTTACCTCTATATATTTTATATTTTATATCTCACCCGCCTTTATTAGGCCTCTTCGATTAGCTTTCCATTTATACTAAACATCAAGATAAATTTTATGTTTTTGTTTATATGCGGCCTTTACCTATAATTTGTAGGCGGTCCTAACTTGGAAAACGAAGTTAAACAACGTTGAGCCCATTCAACTTTTATTTTTGTTTAGTTTAAAACAGTTGCTCTGTAAGAGTGATGAAATGAATATTTTTTAGAAAATATTTTAAGAAATATATTCTTTGAATAGTCTTCGTGCTGTTTTTTCAAAGATGAACTAACGTTTGGTTTATTTATGCTACTCAGTTTGCGCTCTATCGTTACGATAGAGAAAGAAGAATCACGGTTTCACTTTGCAGAAAGAGTAAATCGATTTTGGCGTTTTGTTCATTCTTCTTTCAAACTGAAGTGTTTTAGATACTAATTTAAAGGAACTTGTTAATTTTCAATTTCTTAGTCCTTTCAGTTTTTTCCTTTAGTCAAATAACCTGTTATTGACGAAGGGTGAGTGGGCCATTCTCTTGTGAGTGACAAGAGAGAGAGAGAGAGAGAGGGAGAGAGATGGAGAGAGAGAGAGAGAACGATCCGATCTTTATTCTCGTCCCAAGTCTCTGTACAAGGAGTTTGGGAGCGAGTAACGTTGTTCTCGATTCAGTTTTTTTTTTTTTACTCTCGTCCCAAGTCTCTGTACGGGGAGAGAGGATAAAACGTTTTAGTTTTTATTCTCGTCCCAAGGAACTGTAAGGTGAGAGATTGAAAACGTAGTCCTTAGTGAACTAGTGTTTAGTCTCCTCCCCAGTCACTGATCTTTTTAACTTTATATACTGTATTTCCGTTTTATTCGATATACAGTGAACCCTCGTTTATCGCGGTAGATAGGTTCCAGACCCGGCCGCGATAGGTGAAAATCCGCGAAGTAGTGACACCATATTTACCTGTTTATTTAACATGTATATTCAGACTTTTAAAACCTTCCCTTGTACGTAGTACTGTTAACAAACTACCCTTTAATGTACAGAACACTTAATGCATGTACTAACGTACCCTAAACTAAAACAGGCACAAATATTAAGGGCAACTTTATATCATGCGTTTCCTAAACACGCCAAAAAGCACGATAAAAAATGGCAACCAATGTTTTGTTTACGTTTATCTCTGATTATAATGAAGAAACAAACGCATTTACACATCTGTGTATAGGTTAGTTTCTGCATCGATTATATTGATTATTCAGTACAGTATGTTGATTTGGTTATTACTAATGTTTTACTTAATTTTTCTTAGGACTTCCAAATGAAATGTTTTTCTTTATGACGCCGCCTGAAACGACGGCGTCATAAAGTACGCTCAGTAAACAAACTAAGGAATTTAACGCGCATGATGAAAGTGATAAATAATGATATTACAGTAAAAGCTTTGATAAAATATGTTATTACAAATATTATTTACCGTATCTATATAAAATCATACATACGTAGCAAAGCAGGAAAACAATCTACGAGAGAGAGAGAGAGAGAGAGAGAGTTGTTTTACATACGTAAATGTAAATTTAAAAAAAAAATAGCCCCATTTCATATAAAATAGATTACAAATATTTTACTTTATCATATTACAGTAGTCTGTATAATACTGTAAAGTTCAGTACAGTATGTTGTTGTTAAAAGTCGTGGCGATGAAATTCTCACGAAACAAAAACACGCCATTTGAGTACAACAGCTGATCTCTCTCTCTCTCTCTCTCTCTCTCTCTCTCTCTCTCTCTCTCTCTCTCTCTCTCTCTCTCTCTCTCTCTCTCTCTCTTCGTATTATACAATACTTACATTTAGATGAAGAAACTAAAATTAGTTTTCTTAGTGTCAATTAAATACGAAACGAAATAATTAGGCCGAGTCTACATCCATTTCAATCATAGCTCAAAATATGGCATCCGATTTCATCAGCAAACCACTATTTTTTGGGAAATATCATTTTATTCTAGAAAATTGCCACTCTTTAAATAGTTGATTGCACATTAAGAAAGCGTGTACTTTTGTTTTTAAATTTCGGGTTTGTTTTAAAAATCGAGTATTGTTGACTTCTTTTTTTTTTTTACTTTTGGCTGTGATTAGATCAGCTGTCATCTAGCTGCCGCTCTTGAGTGTGTACGAATACACTAACAAAGTATCATTTATACCATTTCTTAACTTATTCAAACCGTCTACAGTATACAGTTGATATTACATAAGCACCAATGTGTTATAACCTATCAAATTTTTTTGTTTATTACATTTAAACCCCCCTCTCTCTCTCTCTCTCTCTCTCTCTCTCTCTCTCTCTCTCTCTCTCTCTCTCTCTCTCTCTCTCTCTCTCTCTACCTCTACCTCTCTCTCTCTCTGTGGGCTACTTTTCACTACCTCCCATTACTTACCTCTCTCTATCTCTCTAACAAATGATATCTTTGTTGCTCCTCAAAGTTTCATTTATATTGAAAATCAATCACGATTCAATTTTCCTTACTTTCTCCAATCTCGCACCATCGGTCACATCGCGGTATTTTCGATATTTCTGGAAAATCCGCGATATATGTATATACATGGGTTATGAAAAAAATCCGCGAAGTGGTGAATCCGCGATGGTCGAACCGCGAAGTAGCGAGGGTTCACTGTACTGTATATGTATATGTTTATTGATTTTTGCATGTGTGTTTCATTTTGTACTAATGTGCTTACATTATACGACTCATTTCGCAATTCTAACCTTTTGATGTAAGGGAGAATTGCGTGCTTCAGGTAGAAATCAGTTTTATTCATGTTTAATGTGAAATTATTGAAAAATACGATATCAGTGAAGTAAGTGCAAAAAACATGTTCTGTGTTGCGGAGGGTTCGTTTGTTCGTGCTTGTCACTTGCCTAGTCCGAGACCTCTTTCAGGCTCCCCTGCACCAGGGAGAAGGAATGTCGTAGGACCTAAGGGAGTGAGGAGTGTAAACCAACGAACAGACGTTCCCTCAAAGGTATCAGACGTTGCTCGGCAAGCACGTCCTTGCCATAGGACAGGAGAGACGAAGTTTCTCCTCGTCTTCCGATGATTCGTCTCTTTAAAAGCCTGGGCGTAAAGTTTCGAGACGGTTGAAACATTTATTAGTTCCTTCAGAACAAGTTCAACGTCCTAGCTGTAGTCATAATAAGAGTCCCGTTCATAGCGATGACGTTCATGTACAGACGTTTCTGCCACAGACTCGACGTGACGTTGAGCGGTAGACACCGTAGACACAACGTGACATCGAGTGTCAGTCACCGTAGTCTCGATATAGCATCGATCAGCAGTCACTGCTGTTTACTACGTGACGTTTGAACGTCAGCCACTGCAGTCACAGGTTGATCTGAAGTTAGATATGCTGTTAAAGCTTTCTTCTTCAATAGAAGCTTTCGATCCTGTTCCTGTGCGAAAGGATCCTTTGCTTTTTGTACGTCACGGTTCTGGGATACGTGATTCGGGTCTTCAACCTTCTAGACGAGCTTTGTTACGCCACGCTGACGTTATCTCTAGTGACAGCTTTGCTGTTAAGCGAGATGCGGAGCATAAATCTCGATGTAACTTTGTACGTCAGCCACCGCAGTCACAGCGTGACGTTGAGATGCAGACACCGCAGACACGACGTGACGTTGAGCGGTAGACACCGTAGACATGACGTGACGTCGAGGGTCAGTCATCGTAGTCACGATATAGCATCGAACAGCAGTCACCGCTGTTACTACGGGACGTTTGAACGTCAGTTACTTCTGTCACGACGTGTAGTAGAATAACATTCTCTGCAGTCACAACGTGACATCGACCCTCCAACTTTAACTTCTGTTCATATACAAGTTGATGTAGCCTGTCAGGCTTTTTCTTCACGTCATTCTGAATATAAATCTCCTTCTCGCAAGACTTTAGATTTATCAGATGATGTGCCTTCTGAAGAAGTAGATGACCCCCTTTCAACTAATGTACCTTTGGGGAGTCATTCAGAAGAGGAGTAACCTAGGGTGGTCCAACAATCCCTTGTTTTTTAATTATGAATTTCTTTAGTGAAATTTTGTCCTACTCGTTTTGTAACGGCTGCTCCGCCGTCTGAGTTTACTCTTGGCATGACTTTCTTCGACTCCTACATTTACGAAGTCAGTTCTCTCTTGTTCTTCCAAGAGGGCCATGCTCTTACTGGGAGACTGGTTGGAATCCAGGAGAAGTTTAGGAAAGTCTGCTTTTGCTTTTCCTCCTTCTTAATTAGCTTCTCGCTCGGGCGTCTGGTGTGACACAGGAGAAGCTCGAGGAGAAGTTCTCGGCTTGGGAGTACCTGCCTCTGCCCAGGGAGACTTCTTAAGCCTAGTGGACTCTCCTCGTCGTCTAGCCATGAGACGCTCCAAGATTTTATGGTCTGCTTCAGAGCTAGACCATCTCCTGTTAGGAGTTTTTTTCGAGCGTTTGAAATTTTTTATTTGTTGGATTGGTCACTGGGAGCCTTAAGTAAGAAGGTCTCTCCAGTTGTCAATGTATTGCTATACAATTATGTCATGCATGAACAAGGCTATCAGGGATGGCTCCAATGATCTGGCAGCCACGTTCACTGCAGGAGTACTTAAGATGTAAGTGCGCTCAATGCGTTCATTGTCAAGACAAAGTTCACTATGAAGACTACCAAATCTGTCTTGGCAGCAGTAAGGGAAGGCGACTGGATGGTCTCTCTCGACCTTCAGGATGCATACTTCTACATCCTGATTCATCCAAACTTTCAACAACATCTGAGGTTTGTGGACGGGAAAGTAATGTACCAATTTCGAGCACTGTGCTTCGGCCCCATTCCTGCTCCTCTTGTTTTTACAAGGCCCTTGCAAAATGTAGCAAGCTTTCTACATTTTTTTTTGGAGGATTCAGAGCCTCCCTTTATTTTGACGACTGGCTAATCAGGGCGTCGTCATTAAATCGCTGTCTGGAAGGCCTCTAAGGGACATTAGACCTAACCAAGGAGCTAGGTCTCATAGTGAACGTAGAGAAGTCGTAACTTACAGTACTCCATCCCAGACTATTCTTTATTTGGGAATGGAGATACAGTGTCGGATTTTTTCGGGCCTTTTCGTCTCCCACAAGAATGGAACAAGCTCTGTTAAAAGTCCTTCACTTGCAAGAGAAAAACAGTTGCTTTGTAAGAGTTTGAACGAGCCTCGTGGGAACTCTTTCATCGCTGGAGTAGTTTATCTCTCTGGGGAGACTCAACCTTTGCCCTCTCCAATTTCACCTAAACCATTGGAACAAGGAGAAGGGCTTAGAGAGTATCTCTTTCCCAATCTCCAACTCAGTCTAGACATGTCTGACTTGGTGGGACAGCAACATCAGACTTCGAGAAGGTCTTTCTCTTGCGATCAAGAACCCAAACCATGTGTTGTATTCAGATGCATCGGATTTGGGTTAGGGAGCTCCACTGGACAGTCTGGAATGCTCGGGTCTTTGATCCACGGATCAGAAAGAACTCCATTTAAGGCAAGTAACATCTCTCCTTTGGCGAGATTTGTGCAAGGAAAAATGAATGTCTTGGCGGACTGCCTCAGCAGAAGAGGACAAGTCATCTCCATGGAGTGGACGTTGCATAAGACTTTGTGCGAGAAGCTATGGATGACATGGGGTCATCCCACCATAGATCTTTTTGCGACTTCACTGACAAAGAGGCTCTCGACTTACCGCTTTCCAGTTCCAGATCCAGAGGCAGCCCACATAGACGCTTTCCTGCTGGACTGGTCTCACCTGGACGTTCATGCCTTCCCACCTTTCAAGATCCTAAACAAGGTGCTGCAGAAGTTCACCTCTCAAGAAGGGACCAGGTTGACATTGGTTGCTCCACTCTGGCCCGCGAGAGAGTGGTTCACAGAGGTACTTCTATGGCTGGTAGACGTTCCAAGAAGTCTGCCGTTACGGATGGATCTCTTGCGACAGCCTCACGTAAAGAGTTTTCATCAAAGCCTCCCCACGCTTCGTCTAACTGCCTTCAGACTATCGAAAGACATTCTTGAGCTCGAGGGTTTTCGAAGGAGGCAGCTAGAGCGATCGCGAGGGCTAGAAGATCCTCTACCATCAGGATCTATCAGTCGAAATGGGAGGTATTTAGAGACTGGTGCAAGTCCTCCTCTATTTTCCTCTTCCAAGTGCCTCTGTAGCGCAGATTGCGGATTTTCTGCCTTATCTGAGAAACGGTCGCTCCCTCTCTGCATCCACCATTAAAGGCTACAGAAGCATGTTAGCTTCTGTTTTCAGGCATAAGGGTTTGGATCTTTCTAATAACAAAGATCTCCAAGACCTGCTTAAGTCTTTCGAGACTTCCAAGGAGCGTCATATTTCGACTCCTGCTTGGAACTTGGATGTGGTCCTACAGTTCCTTATGTCAGACAGGTTTGAACCATTAGATTCAGCCTCCCTGAAGGATCTTACCCTCAAGACACTTTTTTTGGTGAGCTTGGCTTCGGCTAAAAGGGTTAGTGAGATACATGCTTTTAGCAAGAACATCATCTTCTCCGCTAATAAAGCAGTATGCGCTCTTCAACTTGGTTTTTTGGCCAAGAATGAACTTCCGTCTCGTCCTTGGCCTAAATCATTTGAAATCCCCAGTCTTTCTGAGATTGTGGGGAATGAAGTTGAAAGAGTGCTGTGCCCCGTTAGAGCTCTTAAATTTTGTTTATCCAGAACTAAACCGCGATGAGGTTGTTCAGAGGCTTTATGGTGCTCCGTTAAAAAGCCCTCTTTGCCCATGTCTAAGAATGCGTGGTCTTATTTTATTAGACTTTTGATTCGGGAGGCACACTCAATTAAGTGAGAAGGATCATAATTTACTTAAAGTCAAGGCTCATGAAGTTAGAGCGATAGCAACTTCTGTAGCGTTTAAGCAAAATAGATCCATTAAAAGTATTATGGACGCGACCTTTTGGAGAGGCAAGTCGGTTTTCGCTTCATATTACTTGAAAGATGTCCAGACTCTTTATGAGGACTGCTACACACAGGGACCATTCGTAGCAGCGAGTGCAGTAGTGGGTGAAGGCTCTACCACTACATTCCCTTAATCCCAATATCCTTTTAATCTACTCTTGAAATTTTTAATCTTATTTTGGGTTGTACGGGAGACTAAGAAGTCTTCGCAATCTTTTTGATTTGGCGGGTGGTCAAAATATTGTTTCTTGAGAGCGCCCAGATTAAGGGTATTGATGAGGTCCTGTTATAGGGGTGTTCACCCTGGATATAGCAGCTCCTGGGAGTCTTTCAGCATCCTAAGAGGATCGCTGGGCTTCGTGAGGATAGCGGACTAATGAGGCAGAGTAATTATCAGAGTCAGCTTCCTTACCAGGTACCTATACTTAAGTCTGTTTTTTGAATAGTTGTCAAAAACTCTTGAGCATATACGCCTTTATTGTATTAATACTGGTCTCTACCCACCACCATGGGTGTGAATCAGCTATTATATATTCACCGGCTAAGTTTAATATTTAAAAATGATATTTTGATTATAAAATAAATTTTTGAATATACTTACCCGGTGAATATATAAATTAAAGGCCCTCCCTTCCTCCCCGATAGAGACCCAGCGGACTGAGAAGAACTGGAGAAATTGACAAGTATATGCGGTATCTGGCCGATAGTCGGCGCTGGTGGGCACACCCGCAACCTTCACGACGATCGCTCGCGAGTTTTTGGAATCTGTCGAGCCGTCGGAGACGTCAGCTATTATATATTCACCGGGTAAGTATATTCAAAAATTTATTTTATAATAAAAATATCATGATTGTTAGTTTGATAGAAGATTTAGATGTAAGTGGTCTTCAGAAGATCACCTAGCAAAAGGAAAGAACATACCACAGTAGAATCCAACACTCGGACCGGGAAAGGTGTTGTCACTCATTTGACCCCAAGGGTGGGACATTTGGAAAATGGTTGACTGATTATTTATGACAATGAACTTAATGACTGTACAGTATTAGTCAAATTGAAAAGAATAAATGTCCAAGTAGTTTGTAACTCCTCTAGTACTAAAGCGTTTCAGCAGTGTTTGATCAATATTGTTGATAAAAGACTTGATATCACAACTGAGAAATGGAAAGTCACATTAGATGAGAGGAATTACTTGGTACCTAGGCATCTTGTTTGATGCAAATTAGGGAGACCAATGTTTGATCTGGGGAGTCTGCACTTCTAGGTGATATAATCATGAATAGGAAAGTCTTATACTCCTCCAAAGACATCTTACTACTGACAGAACAAGAGCAAAGCATCATAATATGTGGTATTTCAGGAACATCAAAATTATGCCAGAAGACTGAGTATAAGAGAACAGAGTGATGTTGATGCACATGAAATTTCCTCACAGGTGGTGTGTATCGCTAACATCTGGGCTTGATCTAGGCTTGGGAGAATGAAGCAACAAAACACTAGAGGAAGAAACTGCTTCCCTACTTATAGTCTTTATTCAGATTTCAAAGTTCCCCTTTTAAAATTTGCAGTTAGATGAAGTCAGTGATCTAGAAATGATAGGGAGAAAATAACTTCAGAACTGGCCTTCCTCTAAATTCCTGTAATTTTGGTGGGAGAGCATCTGAGAATCTAGGAGTCCAGCATTGTGCATTCATGAATAGTGCCTACTTTTATGAAGAGATACAGGAGTGTTTTTTTACAGATTTCTTCATACACTCATTATCAATAAAATGGGGGTTTTTGTGTAGGGCTGAAAAGATTAGAGACTGGAAAGTAGTAGTACCTAGTGTAAAAGAGCAGGGCATGATAAAATAAATGAGACTGATAAGTCAGTAGTTATCATCTTTATAGTGTTCTGGGGAGCTGATATATAAGTACTGGTTCAAGACCCCTCAATAGTTCTTCAAATAGAGACTTTTGTTCCAGATGAAGTGTTTTATTAGTACACATTGCTTAAAGGAAGAGTGGTACTTGTAGTATTTATAGATCCAGTTTTAATTCCTATGTACAGAAGATTTTTAATGCAGTAAAACAGGCACCTCAGTACCTCTTCTAGCTCTAAGATGAAAATAAATCGAAGGAAGGATGGAAAGATAGTGCATATCCATAAGGAAGTTGAGTCAGAAATCACATAGGGGAAAGATAATTCAAAAGTTTGAAAATACAGTAGATGTAAAAAGGTTTATGATCACCAGTTCCTCCAGAGTAAATATTGTAAGAGATTGTAATCATGTGTTACAAGGCTGTCTTATAGGAGGAACTCTTCCTTTCTAGCAATGAGGAAAATAGTATTTTTAGAAGAGAGAATCCACCTTACAACTGAGAGAAAGCAAATAAGAGATGAAGCAAAGCAGGATTATTGATCACTAATCAATACTGATGGCTTTTGTGTTCACTGTTGCATTAACATGTGTTGAGATCCGAGTTTTGGAAGTGTCTTCTCATCACCTGTCAAGAGAAGTCCTAGGACTTGCACATTTATTATTACTACGTACATCTTTTTGTTTTAATTTTTTTTTTTAGATATTTCTCTCCTTTCTGGATGCCAGTGCCATCCCAGGACCATTATCTGGTATAGGAAATAGCTTTTAGTTTGGTTTCCCTTTCCTCAGCTAAGGTATGATGTATTATTGCAGTTGAAATATAGACCATTGTAAGAATATGCCCTGAATGATCAGAGTCCAAATGCTGTATTTTAGCGAGTAATTTATATTGCCTTTTGTCTGTCTGCTGGTTAAAATAATGTATCTTATGCAAAATTTGCTGAATTGTTTTTTAAATATCCTTTCATCACTTTTCACTTGCTTTAGACAATGTACAAATAAGCCAACGGTCAACAAACTAATTTTTGTTTTTGTCATAGATACAAGATCATTTCTTACATGTAGGGTTTTTTCATAACATGCTAATGTGGCTTTGATTCTAATATTTTACACAATGTTTTGAGCTGTATTCTATAATACAATGCTGAATAAGTAAAGTTACACTTATCTTATATTTTCAAGTAAACTTACATGTATTGTCTTGTTTTGAGTTAAAATGAATTTGCATGAATTTTCAGTTACGCAACATTTGTCAATGTTGAGCTTTCATAGCAATCATTAGTTTAATATCTATCTGTAAAGTGCTATGCTGTGCTGTATGATTGCTCTCATCGTTTGCAGCTAAAATGGACACAGCTTATTGTCGCAGTGTTTTTGTTTTCATTCTTGTCAATACTTTAAGAAGTTGTGATATGAGTGGTAGAGACAATGTATAATGTACATATATTTGGAAAGGATTTAGAATGCTTTAAGCCTTATAAATGTATGCAGTATATACAGTTTATACAAGTGCAAAAGATTATTTAAACAGTATACTGGTACTGTATACTGTACAAGTTTGGAAGGCTCAATGGTACAGTACTGTTTTTTTTTTTTTTTTCCATTTCAGGAGGTGATTATTGCAATATGTAATTTTCAAGTTTAAATGATAAGAGCATATTTGCTTGTAGGTTACAAGGATTATTGTATGCCTTTGGCAAATATAACATTGCAAAATAAGAAAATGTCAAATAAAATAATGTGGACAAATAGGATAATTTTATATGATTAAGGGTAGAATTATTTTATGTAAAAAGAGTTCAAAGAGCTAGGGCAGAATAGATATGAACTGTATTCATCAAGTCTTAGAGTGAAAGAAATGAGGGGGAGTAATCTCTTGAGAAAAAAAAATGCTATGCAAAATTGCTTAGCAGAAAAAGTTCAGGACTAGTTAAAAGAAACATATAAAATGCCAAACTACAGTTTAGTTGAAGAATTTTTATCTCCTTCCATCTAGGATACTGAAAGCTCTTGGTTTTGACAGTTTCTTTTATGAAAGATTATTCTATGGAGTGTTTATTGCTGAATAAACCTGTTATCTTATTTTTTCCTTATTGTGTTTTTCATTTTCTGTTCTAGTGTTACTGTTATTGTCCACAGTAAGTTTTTATTTCTTGATGATGGATTTTTCTGTGTTTATACTTCAGTGTTATTTGTGTTAAAAGTTGCAGCTTGGATAGAAGCATGAGTGCAGTAAACAAAAGTTATATGTTCAGTTTGAAGTTGATAGAGCGAGAGAGTCCGTCTGCATTTTAGGGTAGATTATTAGCGTTTATTCGTGTTAGGCTCCGGATACTAGTTTATCAACATTTACATCTGTGTAATTGTAGCAGTTATTTACCGAACCTTACTTTATAACTTGACAAACAAATTATGTTCCGAGTAGTTTGAGAAGAAACAAATACTGTAGGTTCATTGTACTTTTTTAAAATTAAGTTTTAACTTTGGTAAAAAAACTCACGTTGGGATTGGATTCTCCCAGAGGAAATTCAGTGTGTTGAAAATCACAATGTTTCCAAAAATCTACAGCCATTTGTTAACAGTTCATTATATAATTACAGGAAACAATATATTCATCTGTGTGCTTATGTTTCCTGTAGAAAAGCTTCATGAATAATTATATAGATATTTGTTATTTCTGGGTAAGAAGAAGGCAAATTACACCCCCAACACTAAAAGTAAAAAAAAGTCTCACTTTATTTAAAAATTATAAACCATATTTTTTTTTACTATAATCTTAAATTTTCATAATCATTTACTTAGTTTTTACTTTTATCCACAGAATGAGGAGATACAACAGCAGATAATCAAGGAGACTTTTCAGTTAGTGTCCAAGAGAGATGACAATGTTTGCAACTTCCTGGAGGGAGGAAGGTAAGCTTGTTGGATTTTACATGCTTCATCATAGTAATTAAATCTAATCATTAAGAATTTCATTATGCTGTCACTGCATCCTTCAATATACATATATTTTTTTTCTTTTTGAAATCCTGAAATTGCAATGTTTAAAGCTGTGGTGTTAATTAGCAAGAATCAGGATTAACAATGTAGTACTGCTTTTGTGTACCAACAATTGTTTCTAAAATGTTGTTTTATGTTATAATAAAGGTCGGTCACTTTATAATATTGTATATACAGCATACAGTTCCTTACTTTACTATTTTGACATTCAGCCACATATAAGAAGTATTTATTACTAATTTTTATTTTCAGCCTTATTGGTGGATCTGATTATAAGTTGATTTATCGACATTATGCAACTCTCTACTTTGTATTTTGTGTCGACTCATCAGAAAGTGAACTTGGAATACTAGACCTGATTCAGGTCTTTGTCGAAACCTTGGATAAATGTTTTGAAAATGTATGTGAACTGGATCTAATATTCCATGTTGATAAGGTAAGAGTTCTTGATAGTTCTTAATAGTTTTTATGTTGAAACACTGAAGTGAATACAGTATTTACAGTGGGGTTGACAAGAGAGAGAGAGAGAGAGAGAGAGAGATTGGGTGCACTATAATGTCTTAACATTGGCAGTTGATTTAAACTGACAGGTGATTTAAACAAGTGCAAGAGGATAGTTATGAAAATACACTAAGAAGTGTTATTAGAGAAGAGATTTTAGGGATTGAAAATAACAAGGTATGTACTAAACACTTAAAATAAACACAGTTATTAAGAACATGTACCATAAATAATGTTGCTATCATCATGCATTATCATTGTATACCAAGCTCAGCACTAGATAGATGTGGAAGTAGAATGTCTAAGAACATCATGGTGTTATATCACTTCATAAATCCCATGAATATGTGAATATATAAAGACTATCTGATACTTACAATTGGATTAGATTCCCTCCCTTTGATTAGATATGGTATTGTGTACTACTGTATGCTTTGTTTTCTTCTCAAGCCAGGCATATATACTTACTGTATACTGTTTTTTATGGATTTTTAAATTAATGTACATAGTTTTCTGTTTTTATTCCATAAAATCATTTTTCAATATTAAACTTAGCCGGTGATCATATAAGCTGTCAGCTCTGCTGCCCGACAGAAAAACCTAAGGACAAAATACGCCAGCGATCGCTATACAGGTGGGGGTGTACATCAACAGCGCCATCTGTCGAGCAGGTACTCAAGTACTCCATGTAAACACAGAACCAATTTTCTCTCTGTCGTGCCACTGGCAAGACCTACTAAATACGCTGTTGCTTACTGGATTGATTTTCACAGATTTTGGTGAAGTACTCATTTCTAGTTTTTAGCTTTCGCTTTGCAGAGGTTATCTTCAATACTTCCTTGCATTCTTTGATTGAATTTTGGATTATTTGTTGACGACTTGGATAGATTTTGAATTTCCCCTTTGACTAATTCAAAATGGCTGACCCTTCTCAAGTCCCTAAATACAGGAAGTGTAGTGCTAGGGACTGCTCAAGGGGTCTTCCGAAGGCCTCTATCGATCCTCACACCATTTGTTCCAATTGTCGGGGTAAATCCTGTCAATGGGAAGATCGGTGTGAGGAATGCGTTGGGCTTTCGGAATTCGATTTTCTCGAATTCCTTAAATATTCACGTAGGCTAGAGAGAGATAGAGTCAGGAGGAGTTCATCTCGCTCAGTTGATTTTTCCTCTCCCCATGCCCCACAACCTATTCCTTCCCCTGTAGTGGTTACTCCTGATCCCCCTTCTAGCACTCAACAACCTTCGATGGCAGATATGATGCGTGCCATCCAGGCTCTGGGTGAGAGAGTCGAGTCATTGGCGAGTGACCGCAACCAACTCATGGCAGACGTCAGGGAGTTGAAGGGTAAGAGTGCAGTGGGAAGTGAAGTGAGTGGTAGTGCTGTGAAAAGTGTTAGTGTTGCGCATGAGGGTGCGTCTGTTCGTGCCTGTCGTCCTCCCAGTCCGGGACCTCTTGCAAGCTCCCAAGCCCAGGGGAGAAGCAATGTCGCACGACCAAAGGGTTCGACAGGCTTTAATCAGCGGACAGACGTTCCCTCCGTGGTTTCGGACGTATCTTGCCAAGATCGCCCCACCCACAAGAAGACGAGAGAGCCCGTTCATTCCTCGTCTGCGGAAGAGGTTTCACGCCAGAAACGATGGACCAAGGTCTCACGGCCTCTCAAACGCAAGGTCCCTTCCGCGCAAGTCCAACGGCCCAGGTGTAGCCACTGGGTCAGTTCGGACTCGCTGCAGTCTTCCGATGACTGCACACCTCCTAAGAGAGGCAAAGTGGTACCGCAACAGGCAGTAACACCGTCTGTTGCCGCACCTGCTGCTGTAGACCCTAAGTGGTCTTTGCTACAGTCTATGCAGACACAGTTAGCATCTTTTATGCAGGAGTATCGTGCGGAGAAGGTTGACGCTGCACCCGTTAGCCTACAACCAACCTCGGTTGTGCGTCCAGTAGACGCTGAGGCTACCTTCTCCCGCACTCCAGCTGTGAGAGTCCCACCACCCATGCGCAGTGTACCCTGCCAGCCGCACGTTGACGTTCACAGACGCACGGAACCCTCCGTTGACGTTCGCGAGTTACCACAACAACAGGAGGGTGGAGTTAAGTTGCTTTGTTTTGACGCTGTGCGTCAACCTCCGCAACCCACTGTGGTTACCGCTACTCGCCCGCAGCAGACTAGACAGTCAGGAGTAGAAGCTTTGCGTCCCCACACAGCTATGGTTGTTGCCAGCTCACAGACTGACCAACAGTTCCATGACGTTGCGTCCAGTGCAGTCACGCATGCACCCGTGCTGCCGGACTCAGCCGACCAGCTGATTCCTACTCCTTTGCTGCTTCCTCCTCAACATTCAGACGATGGACTCTCTGATGATGACGACGCCGCACATCTTGACGACCCGCACACGGTCATCGACGAACCCAAGACCACGCCTCCCTCCTTGGACTTTAGGAAAGTGCTTGCACTGTTCAAGGATTTATATCCTGATCAGTTTGTGTCTGCAGCACCACGCTCTCCTCCCTCTGAGTTCGCTTTAGTCACGCAGTCATCCGCACCTGCCTTTACGAAGCTCGTCCTCGCCCGCTCGTCCAAGAGAGCTTTAAGAGTGCTGGGAGATTGGTTGCAGTCCAAGAAGCAACTTGGGAAGACAGCTTTCATGTTTCCCCCTGCCAAGCTTGCTTCCAGATCTAGCTTCTGGTATGCTACGGGAGAAGTTCTCGGCTTGGGAGTTCCTGCCTCTGCCCAGGGCGACTTCTCAAGTCTTGTAGACTCTCCCCGCAGGCTGGCCATGAGACGCTCCAAGATTTGTTGGACTCCTTCGGATTTAGACCATCTGATGAAAGGAGTATTCAGAGCGTTCGAAGTTTTTAACTTTTTGGACTGGTGTTTGGGAGCGTTGAGCAGGAAGACCTCCCCTTCTGACAAGGAAACTTCCATGCTCATAATGTCCTGCATGGACAAAGCCATACGGGATGGTTCTAGTGAGCTTGCGGCTTCTTTCGTTTCCGGGGTCCTCAAGAAACGGGAACACCTTTGCTCCTTCTTGTCAGCTGGAGTAACCCCATATCAAAGATCGGAGCTTATGTTTGCTTCTCTCTCGAAGTGCCTCTTCCCTGAGGAGTTGATCAAGGAGATTGCTGCCTCCTTGATTCAAAAAGACACACATGACCTGGTTGCGTCATCCGCACGCAAAGCCACCCCTTTGCCCTCCGTGTCTAGACTCAGGATGGATACTCCAGCGTCAAGATTCATTCCGCCCTTTCGTGGCAGAGCCTCCAGCAGAGGAGGTGCTCGTGCCGAAGGTCAACGTGGGAGCAAGAAGAAAGGTTCCAAGTCCTTTAGAGGCAGAGTCTGACTGCCACCTTCTTCAGACAGCAGTGGGAGCCAGGCTCAAGAACTACTGGCAGGCCTGGGAGAACAGGGGCGCAGACGCACAATCTGTGAAGTTACTCAGAGAGGGGTACAAGATTCCATTCTTGCGCAAGCCCCCTCTAGCAACAACTCCCATCGACCTCTCTCCCAGGTACAGAGAGGAGGACAAGAGACTAGCTTTGCAGCAAGAGGTGTCTCTCTTACTACAAAAGGGAGCGGTAGTCAAAGTCCGGGACCATCAATCCCCGGGCTTCTACAACCGTCTCTTCTTAGTCGTGAAGAAGACAGGAGGGTGGAGACCGGTGCTAGACGTCAGTGCTCTGAATGTCTTTGTCACAAAGCAGACGTTCGCCATGGAGACGACAAAGTCGGTTCTAGCATCGGTCAGGAAGGAAGACTGGATGGTCTCTTTAGACCTCAAGGACGCTTACTTTCACGTCCCCATCCACCCAGATTCCCAACCTTTTCTAAGGTTCGTTTACGGGAAGGTTGTATACCAATTTCAAGCCCTGTGCTTTGGCCTAAGCACGGCGCCTCTTGTTTTTACGAAACTGATGAGGAATATTGCCAAATTCCTGCATTTAGCAGACATCAGAGCCTCCCTCTATTTGGACGACTGGCTTCTAAGAGCTTCGTCAAGTCGTCGCTGTCTGGAGAATCTAAAGTGGACTCTGGATCTGACCAAGGAATTGGGTCTCCTGGTCAATATGGAAAAGTCCCAACTCGTCCCATCCCAAACTATAGTGTACCTAGGAATGGAGATTCAGAGTCAAGCTTTTCGGGCTTTTCCGTCGGCCCCCAAAATCAGTCAAGCCCAAGAATGCATCCAGAACATGCTAAAGAAGGACCGATGTTCAGTCAGACAGTGGATGAGTCTGATAGGGACGCTTTCATCACTGGACCAGTTCATTGCGTTAGGGAGACTACACCTCCGACCCCTTCAATTTCACCTAGCTGTTCACTGGAGAAAGGACAAGACGCTAGAAGCGGTCTCGATCCCTATTTCCGAGAAGATGAAGTCTTCACTGACTTGGTGGAAGGACAACATTCACCTCAGAGAGGGTCTGCCACTGGCTGTTCAGACCCCCAACCACGTTCTCTTCTCGGACGCATCGGACACGGGCTGGGGTGCGACATTAGACGGTCGGGAATGCTCGGGCACGTGGAACGCGGATCAAAGAACGTTACATATCAACTGCAAGGAGCTACTGGCAGTTCATCTGGCCTTGAGAAGCTTCAAGTCCCTCCTTCTAGGCAAGGTGGTGGAGGTGAACTCCGACAACACCACAGCCTTGGCGTACATCTCCAAGCAAGGAGGGACTCATTCGATGACGTTATACGAGATCGCAAGGGACCTCCTCACCTGGTCAAGAGATCTAAACCTGTCTCTAGTAACGAGGTTCATTCAAGGCAACATGAATGTCATGGCAGACCGCCTCAGCCGGAAGGGTCAAATCATCCCAACAGAATGGACCCTTCACATGAATGTATGCAAGAGACTATGGGCCTTGTGGGGCCAACCTACCATAGATCTATTTGCAACCTCGATGACCAAGAGGCTCCCAATTTATTGCTCGCCGATCCCGGACCCAGCAGCAGTTCATATAGATGCCTTTCTTCTGGATTGGTCCCATCTAGACCTTTATGCATTCCCCCCGTTCAAGATTGTCAACAGAGTACTGCAGAAGTTCGCCTCTCACGAAGGGACAAGGTTGACGTTGGTTGCTCCCCTCTGGCCCGCGAGAGAATGGTTCACCGAGGTACTGCAATGGCTAGTGGACGTTCCCAGAACACTTCCTCTAAGAGTGGACCTTCTGCGTCAGCCACACGTAAAGAAGGTACACCCAAGCCTCCACGCTCTTCGTCTGACTGCCTTCAGACTATCGAAAGACTCTCGAGAGCTAGAGGCTTTTCGAAGGAGGCAGCCAGAGCGATTGCTAGAGCAAGGAGGACATCCACTCTTAAAGTCTACCAGTCGAAGTGGGAAGTCTTCCGAAGCTGGTGCAAGTCGGTATCAGTATCCTCAACCAGTACCTCTGTAACTCAGATAGCTGACTTCCTTTTATACCTAAGGAAGGAAAGATCTCTTTCAGCTCCCATGATCAAGGGTTACAGAAGCATGTTGGCAGCAGTCTTCCGTCACAGAGGCTTAGATCTTTCCAACAACAAAGATCTACAGGACCTCCTTAAGTCTTTTGAGACCTCGAAGGAGCGTCGTTTGGCCACACCAGGTTGGAATTTAGACGTGGTACTAAGATTCCTTATGTCAGAAAGGTTCGAGCCACTACAATCAGCCTCCTTTAAAGATCTCACTTTGAAGACTCTTTTCCTCGTCTGCTTAGCTACAGCTAAAAGAGTCAGTAAGATACACGCCTTCAGCAGGAACATCGGATTTTCATCTGAAACGGCTACATGTTCTTTGCAGCTTGGTTTTCTAGCCAAAAACGAACTACCTTCTCGTCCTTGGCCGAAATCGTTCGATATTCCAAGCCTTTCTAATTTGGTTGGAAATGAACTAGAAAGAGTCTTGTGCCCTGTTAGAGCTCTTAAGTTCTATTTAAAACGAACTAAACCTTTACGAGGACAGTCAGAAGCTTTATGGTGTGCTATTAAGAAACCTTCTTTACCTATGTCGAAGAATGCAGTTTCCTATTATATTAGACTGTTGATACGAGAAGCTCATTCCCATCTGAATGAGGAAGACCATGCTTTGCTGAAGGTAAGGACACATGAAGTTAGAGCTGTCGCAACTTCAGTGGCCTTCAAACAAAACAGATCTCTGCAGAGTATAATGGACGCAACCTATTGGAGAAGCAAGTCAGTGTTCGCGTCTTTTTATCTTAAAGATGTCCAGTCTCTTTACGAGAACTGCTACACCCTGGGACCATTCGTAGCAGTGAGTGCAGTAGTGGGTGAGGGCTCAACCACTACATTCCCCTAATTCCATAACCTTTTTAATCTTTCTCTTGAAATGTTTTTTATTGTTGTTTTTGGGTTGTCCGGAAGGCTAAGAAGCCTTTCGCATCCTGGTTGATTTGGCGGGTGGTCAAATTCTTTTCTTGAGAAGCGCCTAGATTAGAGGTTTTGATGAGGTCCTTTAGTATGGGTTGCAACCCTTGATACTTCAGCTCCTAGGAGTCGCACAGCATCCTATGAGGATCGCGAGGCTCAGTAAGGAAGACGTACTTAAAAAGGCAGAGTAATTGTTCAAGTCGACTTCCTTACCAGGTACTTATTTATTTTATGTTTGTTATTTTGAATAACTGCTAAAATGAAATACAAAATACTTAGCTCTTAATAATGTAAACATGTAATGCTGGTCTCTACCCACCCCGCTGGGTGTGAATCAGCTTATATGATCACCGGCTAAGTTTAATATTGAAAAATGTTATTTTTATTAATAAAATAAATTTTTGAATATACTTACCCGGTGATCATATATTAAAGGACCCTCCCTTCCTCCCCAATAGAGACCCAGTGGACCGAGGAGAAAATTGGTTCTGTGTTTACATGGAGTACTTGAGTACCTGCTCGACAGATGGCGCTGTTGATGTACACCCCCACCTGTATAGCGATCGCTGGCGTATTTTGTCCTTAGGTTTTTCTGTCGGGCAGCAGAGCTGACAGCTTATATGATCACCGGGTAAGTATATTCAAAAATTTATTTTATTAATAAAAATAACATTTTTGGGGTTTAAATGTTGTGCGATCTCCAAGGACTCTCCTGTAAACTCTCCTGTAAAAGTCTAGAGGTAATCCAGAGTGACATAAATACTAAAGAAATATTGTCTCCCCTGTTCTAGTGCTAGTGTAACAACATGCAAAGCACGTACTTCATGTGTATAAGAAAGACCCTTGAGTTAGGTCACACAGCACCTCCAATACTGAAATCATCTAGCTATTGGTGACACACCATCATCACATCATCATAAAAAACCACCACTGCAGTTGCAAACAATGCTATCTACATTGTAACTTGCACCAGCTACCCTCTTCATTCCCATTATTAAATCATCAACACATTCCCGGTGTTTGTCTTTGGTGAAGTGAGGAACCTTTGAATATGTTTATGTTAAATAATAGGAATCGTGTTATTAGTTATTCACTATAAATAATAGCATTAAAGTAATGATGGTTAAAATTATAGTCAAGTTCCCTGTCGATAGTTTATTTGTTTTTGCTTTCAATTTGTACTGTGTAATTAGCTTTTACTCCCCAGCTTTCTTAACAACATGGAGGGGTTTTGTTCGTTTTATTATACTTTTTCAATTGATATAGTTTTACAACTTTATAATTGAATGATAGTTATATAATTCCTTGTCATAATATTTTTATCTTCCATAGCCTAGTAACTTCCCTTTTTTATAACTACACACAAGGTAAATAATGGCTATCATAATTGCGTGCTAAATAGGAGTGACGTCACTGGCGTGGGATTGTTGGTACTTTAGTAGTGGGAGGTGGAACGGCACCTCGCTGTTCGGGGATTTTGACAGGAGATATCTAAATGGTGCGAGGCCTCTGGTTGTGATTTATCACGCCCCAGTATTATATATCGACACCTTTTATAGGTGAGCGAGCTGGGTTCAACCTGGCATCCCTATGCAATTTTTTCTCTGGTAATATATAGCAGTTATATACCTTAGAAATTGTGCTAAAGGAGCATTTCACTGGGCGACACGGGTCTCTCGCCCAGAAATAGATTTTTCCTTCGTCAAAATCCCTTTTTTATAACTATATGAATGATAGTTTTATAATTCCTTGTCATAATATTTTTATCTTCCATAGCCTAGTAACTCCCTTTTTCATAACTATGTGAATGCTTGTTTATTTAATTACCAGCATAATTCATCTTATCACCCTGGTTATCATGATTAGCATAGGAGTGTATATATACAATGAAGTGATCGTTATAAAACTAGATAGGAGAGTTTTAGTCTAGCCTTATTGCTGACCTAGCATTATGGGTAGGCTAGCGTAGCCTAAAGCTGGCTTTTTCTAGCTGCTTCTATACCTGATTATTCTATTTATACCATTGCTTGATTGATATCTGTCAGTAGTTAACTCTTATAAAGAATTAACAATTCCCTGATCTATTTAAGTTTATAAATTTATTTCAATAGTATCTAGCTTAGTTAGGTTAGTCAAGGATGGGAATGGAGGAGTTCTATGGGCTATATAGTATCACTGGCCTATTTAGCAGTTTTATAGGCTGATGATGTTTAGCAATAAAAAGATTATGTTGGACAGGTAAATAACCCATTGATTTTTCAATTGGGTACTGCCTAGTATTTTCACATACAAGAATTTGTGTATGAATATACAGACAGATTTTGAGATATTGGTCTCTCCTCTTCCATAAGGTTCAAAAGGTAGGTGAAGGGGCTAGCAGCGAGCTTATTCCATCAAAAGCAAGGTTCTCTTCATCTTTTTGTGTTCATGTGATATGAGTATTGGAGGGAGGGGGAGGGAATACGATTGAACCATACATGGTTGGTAAGCTCTCAACTAATCAGTGACTTTATAAGCCACTGGTTCACCTACAGTAGTTGAGGAGAAGGCTAACCTGGTATGACCCCCTTCCCGCATTTGCCCTCCGGGGTCGACTATCGATGTTGATAGTTCAGGGAACGGGTAAGTCATTTGGGTTTGCTAAATAATTTCAATCAAGTCCTCCCAATAGAAAATTTTTATCATCCTATTTGAAGAATTGTTAGGCTTACATAAAGTTAGTTATCTTTCTTACCTTTTGGGCTGATAGACCCTACAGTAGGTTCAACTACTGGATAGTTGGAGAAAAAAATGTGACCCCTTGCTTTACCCTCCCCTCGAGGGTCGTTCCATCTGTGATAGTTAGGGGAAGGGTCTGGTAATTTTGTCAAGACGTTTTCTAGTGTATGTGGACCTGGGTAATTGGGGGAAGG
Organism: Palaemon carinicauda; assembly: GCF_036898095.1. Lineage (NCBI taxonomy): Eukaryota > Metazoa > Arthropoda > Malacostraca > Decapoda > Palaemonidae > Palaemon > Palaemon carinicauda. The sequence goes on along the minus strand of NC_090728.1, from coordinate 162,411,299 downwards.
AGATATATCACCCCTTATTTTGGTGATAGGGAAATACAGTAATTGATATTTCCAGTTAGAAATTTTTCTTATTACAGATGAATAAAAGAAAATTGAAGTGTCCAAGATGGACTGGATAATCAGGCCAACCCTAAATTGGGTAATGAATGTTGTCACTATCAAAGTGACTGTATTGTTTCCTGTGGCAGGGCTTGGGAGGGGCCCTGTCAACTGTTTTATTTGCTTACAGTGGATCTATTCCATTCGTAACAGGGATCACCTTACTACAAGCTTGAGAGAGGATGCCATCTTTCTCCTCTTAATGTGGGTGAAAGCACTCACTAAGGTCGCTGGGTCCGCTAAGTATTTTCCAAGCAAGAATCTCCAGGATTTTATATGCTGTGCAATATCAGATTTGGCAGCTATGAGTTTTGGAAGAGGGGTCTTGGTGGATTAGGCCCCCTTTCAAGTTGTATAACTTGGTTCAGAAGACAACTTAGATCCTTTACTTTGGAATTCCTCAGAGGTGGCTGGGTCTTCCCTAGGAGGTATCCTTTGGTTGCTAACATGACGGCTAGTGTGAACTCTAGGTTGGCTCCAGTCCGCCTGGATTTGGTCAGCTGCGAAACTGTAAAAATCGGCAGCTGAATCAAGCTACTTATACTGTACCGAGGATATGCGCCCATAGCACATACTGTATTAGTAATATAATTTCCAAACTTATTCAAACCCATCTTAATAATAAGTTTTCATACAGTTTACTAAAAGCTGTTAGTATTGTCAATTATCCCTTGGATGTATAAATGTGTTTGTTTGTTTGTTATGATTGGCAATGAAATGTAAACTGAACAATAGTTTCCCTTTTTGGGCATCGTAAATATGAAATACATGGTATAGAATCGGCTTTTTTTCAATATTAAACTTACCCGATAATCATGTAGCTGTCAACTCTGTTGCCCGACAGAATTCTACGGAAGGGATACGCCAGCGATCGCTATACAAGAGGGGGGTGTACTCACAAGCGCCACCTGTGGCCAGGTACTGCAGTACTTCTTGTTGACACCACTTCAATTTTTCCTCTGTCGTGCTTCCGGCAAGACGTTCATGGATACGCTTATAATTTTGGAGTCTTGTTCACGGTTTTTGGTGAAGTATTGCTCTAAGATTTCAGCTTTCGCTATTCAGGAAGTTCTATTATTAGCTTAGCTAGCTTTTGGAATTAATTTGATTAATTATGGTGACGAAGAGAGTATGAACTCTCTTTCACCTTTAAATGGCCGACCCTTCCCTTAGACGGAAGTGTTGGTGTCTAAGAGAGTATAGACTCTCTTTCTTAATTTTGCTTAACAAAAGTTATAGATTTATTTTATATCTCTCCGCCTTTTATAGGCCTCTTCGATTAACTTCCTTTTATTATAAAATTATTAAAATTAATTTTTATATTTGTTTATATTCGACCTTTCCTAATAGTAGGCGGTCTTTTCTTGTACCGAAGTTAATTAACATTGAGCCCGTCATTTCGGTTTTACCTGTTAACATATTATGCTATTTTAATGTTTTTGAAAGAATTTCTTTGATAGTCTCGTACTGTTTCAAAGTTGAACTAACGTTTTGTTTTGTCTCTGCAGTTGTTGACGTTCAGAACGTTCAACTTGCGCTCTATCGTTACGATAGAGAGAGAATTTTCACGGTGTCACGTTGCAGTAAGAGTAAACCGTTTATAACGTTTTGTTCATTCTTTCTTAGCTTAATGGTTTTAATTCTAATAAAGGAACTTTTTATTTGGGAAATCTTTCAGTTTTTTTCCTTTAACAATAATATGTTTTAACGAGTATATATGATTGGGCTCTTCTCTCAGGTTCTAAGTCTAGAGAGAGAGAGAGAGAGAGAGATAGAGACGGAGGGAGAGAGAGCTGGATAAACGTTTCGTTCAAGCGAGTAACGTTGTTATCGTTTTTGCTCTTCTCCCTAGTCTCTTTAGGGGAAGAAGGTAAACGTTTCTAGAGTTTATTCTTGTTCTCAAGCTTTATGCGGTGAGAGATTTTAAACGTAGTTTATTTGATCTAGTGTTTAGTCTCTTTCCAGCCACTGAATTATTTATCTTTCATTAGATTTTTCTGTTACATTGTAATTCTGTTTTCGCAATTACTAACTTTTAAAGAAGGATAGAATTGCGTGTTTCAGGTACAAACCACTTAAAGTTTCGAGTTCAGTGAAATAAGTGCAAACAGAAATTCAAAAGTGATAAGTGATTAGCGCAAAGTGTGTCAGTGTTGTGCGTGAGGGTACTTCTTGCGTGCCAGTCGTCCTCCCAGTCCGGGACCTCTTGCAAGCTCCCAAGCCCAGGGGAGAAGCAATGTCGAAGGGCAAAAGGGTTCGGCAGGCCTTGATCGGCGCACAGAAGTATCCTCGGTGGTTGCGGGCGTGTCTTACAGAGACCGTCACTCCCACCCGCAGACGATTGAGCCCTTATTTTACTCGTCTGCAGAAGAAATTTCGGGGAGATAACGCTGGACTCAGGTCTCAAGACCTCTTAAACGTAAAGTCCAGACCTCTAGAGTTCAACAACCCGGATGCAGTCATTGGGTTAGCTCTGACTCTCTGCAGTCATCAGGTGACTGCACACCTCCTAAGAGAGGTAAGGTGATGCCGCAACAGACCTCATCTTCTGTTAAGGCTTTGCCTCAGCAGACCTTAGCGTCTGCCGACCCCAAGATGACTTTGCTGCAGTCCATGCAGTCACAGCTTGCGGTCTTAATGCGTGAGTGTCAGGCTGAGAAGGTTACACCTCCTCCTGCGATCGCTCCGCCTCACCGCAGTCCAGTCTGCCAGGCGTACGATGTTGAGGTTCCTCAGGATGCCTTACCGCGTACTGAGTTGCCAGTTACCAGCGGTGTGCAGCAACCTCCGCCTTCCTTAAGGCAACCTCAGCAATGGGAGCAGGAATCTTATGCCTTACTTCCTCCGCTTCCGCTTGCGGTTCCACCAGCGAGGCAACAATCTCTTGAGGTACGACAACCTCTTCCATCAATGAGGCAGCCACCTCAGCACTCGCTGCAGCTTAGGCTAGCACCTCAGGAACCTCAACTCGCGAGACAAGAACTGCGTTCTGCGCAGCCGCTACCTCAACTCTCGCAGCTCACACCTCAGGAACCTTAACTCGTTCCTCAGGAACCTGCTACTGCGCATCCGCAACCCTTACAGCAAGCGCAACTCTTGAGGCAGCAACCTCATGCTATGAGTCAGCCACCTCAACGCATGCATCTGCCACTTTCTCCTCAACTTGAGCCTCTTCCCATTCAACTTGGAAATAACAAATGACAATAATAACACCTCATTACTTTCATAACTTGCATTTGTAATCATATACATGTATGCCTACACAAACATTATGATAATGGAGGTTATTTGTATTACTTATATAAAAATATATATGTATTCCTTGCAATATATTTTTAACAATATCGCAAAATATGGCAAAAATATCTTCAAAACAAAAATGAATCATGAGTTATGAATGTAAGGTAAATATTATGTTGATATTAAAACCCCATGCAAGCATGCATGAAGTAATGCAGTGTTGCCAACAGGGCGAGTTTCCCTTTCCTGAGGTGAAGTAGATTACTGTATAGTACATTTAGTGTAGCTTAATTCTACGATTATCATGCCGGCTATCAAATTCATCAACAAAACAGTCTAAATCAATTCCCTCGGCACGTGCACTTTCAATGGACGGTAATGCGATATTACTCACTCTAGCACTGGTCATGGAATTTCTGAGAAATGTTACACGCCATGCAACACGCTCTGCTTACCTTACAGCATGCTCTACATACAGCATGCTCTGCATACAGCATGCTCTGCATACAGCATGCTCTGCATACAACATGCTCTGCATACAGCATGCTCTGCATTCAGCATGCTCTGCATACAACATGCACTACATACAGCATGCTCTGCATACAGCATGCTCTGCATACAACATGCTCTGCATACAGCATGCTCTGCATTCAGCATGCTCTGCATACAGCATGCTCTGCATTCAGCATGCTCTGCATACAACATGCTCTACATACAGCATGCTCTGCATACAGCATGCTCTGCATACAACATGCTCTGCATACCTTACCGCATGCTTCCCAGTCACACATCTTTGGTTGTTGCCAACTCACTAGACTGTCAAGCAGTTTCATAACGTTGCCTTCTAGTCTGCTGCTTTTGCACCATTGAAACCCTCACTGAGAGAACTTAGCTTTTCTCGGATATGGTCCCTGTAGATGAGAAAGTGCTTTTCTCCCTCCTTCTGATATTCCCTTGAGGACTCTGTCATTTGGAGAGGAGCCTTTAGCTGCGTAGCCTCCTATGGACTTTTATTTAAGCATAACATGCTTCCAGGGAAGGTAATGGTTCCACTTCAGTCACTAACCCCGTCTGTTACCACACCTGCTCCCATAGACCTTGAGCTGTGTTGCAAGACATGCAGTCCAAGCTTAGTCCTTGTTAAAGGATTTTTTGTTTACGGAGTCAGTGTGTCACTGGGAAGACGTTCAACAACCAGCAGAAGTGACTTGTTGTGACGCAGTGCGGCAACCTCAGCAACCCGATAAGGAGTTGTCTGTACGACCCAGACAGTCTAGACAGCTTCGGGTTGTCACTGTACTTCCTCGCTTCCCCATGGTTGACAGTTCACAGACTGTGCAGCAGTACCATGATCTTGTGTCCGGCTCCGTCAGACGACTGGCTTTTAAGAGCTCCCACAAGTCGTCGCTGTCTGGAGATTCTCAGATGGACTATGGATCTGACCAAGGAACTGGGCCTCCTGGTCAATTTTGAGGAGTCTCAGCTCATCCCATCCCAGACCATTGTCTCCCTGGGTATGGATCTTCAGAGTCGAGCTTTTCGGGCTTTTCCGTCGGCCCCAAGGATCTTCCAAGCCCTAGAATGCATCCAGAGCATGCTGAGAAGGAACCGATGCTCAGTCAGGTAGTGGATGAGTCTAACAGGGACACTTTCATCGCTGGCCCTGTTCATCGTGTTAGGGAGACTCCACCTCCCCCCCTTCAGTATCATCTAGCTGCTCACTGGATAAAGGACATGACGCTAGAGACGGTCTCAGTTCCTGTTTCCGAAGAGAGGAGGTCTTCTCTCGCGTGGTGTAAGAACAGCTTTCTTCTCAAGGAAGTCTACCTTTGGCTGTTCAGAAACCCGACCGCCGTCTCCTCTCGGACACATCAGACACGGGCTGGGGTGCGACTTTGGACGGACAGGAATGCTCAGGAACATGGAATCAGGAGCAAAGGACACTTCACATCAATTGCAAGGAGTTGTTGGCGGTTCTTCTGGCCTTGATAAACTTCAAGTCCCTCCAGCTTAACAAAGTGGTGGAGGTGGGCTCTGACAACACCACAGCCCTGGCTTACATCTTCAAGCAGGGAGGGACTCTTTCGTGAAGTTGTTCTAGATCGCAAGGGACCTCCTCATCTGGTCTAAAGATCGAAAGCTCACGCTGGTAACGAGGTTCATTCAGGGCGGTATGAATGTCATGGCAGATCACCTCAGCCGGAAGGGTCAGGTCATCCCCACAGAGTGGACCCTTCACAAGAATGTTTGCAGCAGACTTTGGGCCCTGTGGGGTCAGCCAACCATAGATCTGTTCGCTACCTCGATAACCTAGAGACTCCTGTTGTATTGTTCTCCGATTCCAGACCCAGCAGCAGTTCACGTGGATGCTTTTCTGCTGGATTGGTTCCATCTCGACCTGTATGCATTCCCGCCGTTCAAGATTGTCAACAGGGTACTTCAGAAGTTCTCCTCTCGCAAAGGGACACGGCTGACGTTGGTTGGCTCCGCTCTGGCCCGCGAGAGAATGGTTCTTAGAGGTACTGCAATGGCTGGTCGACATTCCCAGGACTCTTCCTCTAGGAGTGAACCTTCTACGTCTACCTCACGTAAAGAAGGTACACCCAAACCTCCACGCTCTTCGTCTGACTGCCTTCAGACTTTCGAAAGACTCTCAAGAGCTAGGGGCTTTTCGAAGGAGGCAGCCAGAGCGATTGCCAAAGCAAGGAGAACATCCACTCTCAGAATCTATCAGTCTCAAGGGGAAGTCTTCCGTAGCTGGTACAAGACCAATGCAGTTTCCTCAACCAGTACCACTGTAACCCAGATTGCTGACTTCCTGTTATATCTAGGAAAGTAAGATCCCTTTCAGCTCCTACGATCAAGGGTTACAGAAGTATGTTGGCAGCGGTTTTCCGCCACAGAGGCTTGGATCTTTCCACCAACAAAGATCTACAGGACCTCCCTAGGTCTTTTGAGACCTCAAAGGAACGTCGGTTGTCCACTCCAGGCTGGAATCTAGACGTGGTCCTAAGGTTCCTTATGTCATCAAGATTTGAACCTCTCCAATCAGCCTCTTTTTAGGACCTCACATTAAAAACTCTTTTCCTCGTGTGCTTGACAACAGCTAAAAGAGTAAGTGAGATCCACGCCTTCAGCAGGATCATTGTTTTCACATCTGAAACGGCTACATGTTCCTTGCAGCTCGGTTTTTACTAAACGAGCTTCCTTCACGTCCTTGGCCTAAGTCGTTCGAGATCCCAAGCCTGTCCAACTTGGTGGGGAATGAACTGGAGAGAGTACTTTGCCCAGTTAGAGCTCTTAGGTACTATCTAAAAAGGTCTTAACCTTTACGAGGACAATCAGAAGCCTTATGGTGTGCTATCAAGAAACCTTCTTTTCCAAGTTCTAAGAACTCAGTTTCTTACTATTCAGGCTTCTGATTAGGGAAGCACATTCTCATCTGAAGGAAGAAGACCTTGCTTTGCTGAAGGTAAGGACACATGAAGTGGGAGCTGTGGCTACTTCAGTGGCCTTCAAACAGAGCCATTCTCTGCAGAGTATTATGGATGCAACCTATTGGAGAAGCAAGTCAGTGTTCGCATCATTCTATCTCAAAGATGTCCAGTCTCTTTACGAGTACTGCTACACCCTGGGACCATTCGTAGCAACGAATGCAGTAGTAGGCGAGGGCTCAGCCACTACATTCCTATAATCCCATAACCTTTTAACCTTTCTCTTGAATACTTTTTATGGGTTGTACGGTCGGCTAAGAAGCCTTCCACATCCTTGTTGATTTGGCGGGTGGTCAATTCTTTCTTGAGAAGCGCCGAGGTTAAAGGTTGTGATGAGGTCCTTTAGTATGGGTTGCAGCCCTTGATACTTCAGCACCTTAGAGTTGTTCAGCCTCCTAAGAGGAACGCTGCGCTCAGTAAGGAAGACGAACTTATTTAAGGCAGAGTAATGGCTCAAGTCGACTTCCTTACCAGGTACTTGTAATTTCATTGTTATTTTGAATAACTGATAATATGAAATACGGGATACTTAGCTTCTTGATATACATGTACACTGGTTTTCACCCACCTCCCTGGGTGTGAATCAGCTACATGATTATCGGGTAAGTTTAATATTGAAAAATGTTATTTTCATTAGTAAAATAAATTTTTGAATATACTTACCCGATAATCATGATTTAATTGACCCACCCTTCCTCCCCATAGAACCAGTGGACCGAGGAAAAATTGAAGTGGTGTCAACAAGAAGTACTGCAGTACCTGGCCACAGGTGGCGCTTGTGAGTACACCCCCCTCTTGTATAGCGATCGCTGGCGTATCCCTTCCGTAGAATTCTGTCGGGCAACAGAGTTGACAGCTACATGATTATCGGGTAAGTATATTCAAAAATTTATTTTACTAATGAAAATAACATATTTCATTTATTTTCATTTTATAAAGTATGTAAGCTAACATTTGTAATAACATCTTTACTTAACCTATACACTAATGATTTTGTAATTTAGCAGTCATCTTATATTACAGATATGAGATGAATTCATTAAAATTTGCTTTACTCTATTACTTTGTCTTATCTACAGATTTTCTTAAACGCTAGTTTATATGGTACTGTATTTATATTTATTTGATTATTTGTTTACAAATATATTTGTATTCTTGTACTGTATACAATTTTTATTATTTTGTTAGATTTAATTAAATTTGGAAAGTACAGTACAGTAGTAGTAGTACTCAGATTGCTTACTTGTGTTTTTCAGAATTGTATTCAGTTTGTTTTGATTCGGTTCATGCTTACAGTGGTCTTTGTTTTTTGAGTTAAATTCAATTTACGTACCCTAAGTATGTCATCCAAGAGTGAAAATCAAAAGTTTGTTAATCTCAGCTGCTCATTTTAATGTTACCCCAGATGTTAGGCATATATAGTAGGCCTCTATACAATTTGGTATGAGTTTACTTGATTTTATGCTTTGGGAAACATTTTTGATATAATAGAGAATTGGTAATAAGCCACCCCTAACGCCATATTAGTCTAGTATTGCAAGGTTCAACTGTACTGGCATTTGAAAACCGAATTTTCACTGGTTTTACCATAACCAAAAATAATGAAAGATGATCACTAGTATGGGAATCTGGAGAAGATTGCAACATTAAGGCTGTCTTTGTGCACAAAGCCGGTTGCAAAGATTCAGGTTATAAAGAGACCAAACAGCTGATCAGCATCTCCAGTCTCTCTGGTCATGTAACTTGCTTCTTGCTAACACATAAAATAAATAATTGAAGGTTGTGTTAAGATAAAACAAAATTATTTACAGTAATGTGAATTATGGTTATATAATTGCAAATCAGCTGTCTTATTTACAGTATTTATTTTTGGTAACTTTTCTAACTCTTTACTATCCTTGTTTTCAGGTTCATTATATACTTAATGAACTTGTGATGGGTGGTATGGTACTAGAGACAAATATGACTGAAATTATAACCAGAATAGATGATCAGAACAAATTGGAGAAGCAAGAGGTTTGTGCTACATTTTTTTCAAATATTTCTTTAGTTCATAAAATCTTTAGTAGTTATTGATTAATTAAGAATGTTTGCCTGCCAGATCTGGTTTTAGGGCTGAAAGCATAAGCTTTCTAATCCTAAATATTTTTTTTAACTATCTGCTTTATCTCTATCTATAATTCACATAATCATAGTGTTAGGAGATTGAATGCTATTCAGTTAGAGGCATTCAATATTTGTACTTTATGGCAATTATTGTATTACTGTATTCAAGTATGGTAGTGGCTTTTGAGTTGGTAGTTGGTATTCTCATAGTTCATTAATTGTATTGTTACACAAATGGTATTGTATAGGGTTAGTCTCACTTCAATTATGCACAGCTTTAGGACAAAAGCTATTCCAAAAATTATGCATAATCCTCTTGTCCTTTTTCAGTCTTACAAAGGTTGCATTATTGTGAAATAAGGCTTGTCTTGTTTTTTAGTAAGATTACAGACTTTAATGGCCTAAGCCTTGTTCCTGTAGTTTATGTGTGTATAAAGCACTGTAGTTTCCGTTGTATCTTTATTATAACTAAAAGGGTTGTTTCACAAACGCATTTAAAAAAATACTTTTTATACTTGGCTGCCAAAGTTTACACAAAGAAGTCATTATGACGGGTAAATGAAGTGTGTTATGTTTTTCATCTTACAGACAACAATTGTCACCTATTTTTAAATTAGATTAATGCACCAGGATTAGGATTAATCTATGATAATAAGTCATACAATTTCACTTACTCTGGGGATAAAAATGTTCTTCACCGAGTGTTGCAAAATACGTATCAGTTATAGACTTAGCCTACAGGCTATAGCGTTGAATCTAAATCTAGATATATTATTATTAATATGAGATGATTGTCACATTTCCAGACACTCATTGGGTCCACCCACAGGATGTAGTATTTTTAAATTGGATGAAAATTGGAGCAAGGTAAAGCTTGAGAATTTAAATAGCTAAGTAAGAAGAGACCAAAGAGAACCAATAAAAATCAAAATTATGTTTGCCTGACTGCATCAAATTTGATGTAAAATAAATTTATGGCCAAGGGGAGTGACTTTATAGATTTCTTGGGATTTTTGATACAATATCATCTTGATGTTGGAGGGTATTGGAGGGAGTATGGTTACCTTAATAAAGGTTAAGATAATTTGTATATCAGGAGATACAGGGGTTATCATCATGTAGGGTTCAGTACAAATTTGCTAAAGTACTTTTAAATGCACAAGGAAATCCTATAAAGAAATTAAAAGCGGATAAGGTATGTTATCAAGATCAAGTTAATGGTGAATTGAAATTTGTGTAAATATGTATATGGTTATTAGTACTAATTTTAGTTTTGCATGATTTTGTGTAGTTGTGATTAGCAGAGTTTTAAACTTTTATTTTATTATGTTTTCATTTCTTTATCCATTCAAGACAACCCTAAAATTTACTTAATTGTGTAGATATTTTGATTTTCAGCTCCTAATATACTGTAGTCTTATCCTCAGGGTCCATATAGTTCTGCATCATCATCGGTACTTAGAGTAAGTGATTATTGAGTTAGTGTGGTTGTGTGTTGCTAATTGGCAGTTGAAAATATCAAAGCTTCAAAATTCCAATGAATTCGTTTTTGTCATTTGTGGTTAGAGTATCACAAGCAAAAGAACAGGCTTTTTTGTGTGTACCCTTTGCTGTACATATTTCAATTGGTATTGATTGTGAAGAGAAAATAAAAAAAAAAAATACTAATGGAAAATATTGCTAGTAATCTATAGTATTGAAAATGGTTGATTTTTGTGTTGTCTTTGTTTTAAGTTACCTTAAGTAATTTTCATATCAACACCCAATCATTCACTGTTAAAGCTGCACTCCTATGCAGCAGTGGTGAATATGTTTGATATAAGATACACAAAATCCATCATTACCACATGCTCTATAGTACTGTATTCACTATACTTAGGAATTTGTTTTTAAAATTTGATAATTACAGGTTAACTACGATTTCATCTAAATCCTTAATATGTCTTTATGGCTTGTGATTTTTTTTTCTTATTTTGAAGTAAAAATCTATCATAAATTCAAAATTTTGTGAATTCTTTTGATTTAGGAACTGTTGATAAGCTATGGAGTTAAAAAGTTTTAACTTTTGCGGATTTATAAACAGTTTTATAGTAATACCCGACACTTTCACAAATAGTCTGTTGTAGAAAGTTATATTGGGCTGACTATAAATATAACTAAGCTAAAACTTACTAACGATAGCAAAAAAACTAGGGAAATTCTCAAATTTTAAAAATGTTGTAGTGAATGACACAAATTTACACCTCCCGATTGATGAAAATACTGGAATCATACCCATGCCATGCTACTTTCTATATATAGCCATGTGTATAATTGGCGATTGTATATTTGGAGATGAGAATTGATGTGAGGGGAAATGGGATCTTGTATTACTTTTTGAAAGAAGTCAACATGAACAAGCTTCGAGGAGGAAGTTGGGTGAACCTTGGGTGAGATTCATTAAAAGATATTTTAAGATGCATTTAGTTTAACATTAAAACAATAAGACATTAGATTTGTAGCTATAAACCAAGATTGCTTCCACTGTAAGATAATTATACCGTATTTCAGGTTACTGAAATAATTTAATAACCATAGTATAGAGGGTTTTTGCGGGAATATTTAACACCGCTTTTCAAGGATCCATGTAAAACCCTCATATTTTTCTTTAGCGGAGATGATGCAAACACATAGGGACATAATGAAATCATCACAAACATTTTCTAACATCTTATCATTCTTCTCTATTTGTGACACTTCCTTGTAATTATTATTTTATATACAGTACTGTATTCATATCTATTTTGTTTCATTACATACTTTATATATTTTATGCCTATTTCCATGTAGCTTGAAAGCTGTGTATGTTCATTTGATTAAAGCATACCTTGTTTGCAGAGAATTGATATGTATAGCAGTATTAGGGGTTTTATTGATGAGGTTAGACTTACTTATATTTAACCTCTTCACAGGCTTTGAGGTTTGTGTCCAATGTTTGTATTTCTCTGTTATGCTATTTTCAGGAGACTGTTCCAAAGAGCCTGCTTTCTCAGTTGAAAGGAATTACATAGTGAGCTTAGCAAAATGTTCCTCTTTTGTGTTGGAAGCCTTTGTTTGTCTGCAGTAGTCTATTTTTACTAACATAAACCAGCACTCCATAAATTTTGTGATTGTTATTAACACTGTTGTAATATATATACATAAAGATTGTGTAAATATTTTTTATATAAATGTAAAAGATTTGCATTAACTTTGTTTGATACGTGAAAGATTATTATTTTAAGAATATGGACTACATATGTGTAAATATCCTTTTCAATGTTAAACTTACCCGATGATCATATAGCTGTCAGCTCTGCTGCCCGACAGAAAAACCTACGGGCGGAATACGCCAGCGATCGCTATACAGGTGGGGGTGTACATCAACAGCGCCATCTGTCAAGTAGGTACTCAAGTACTCGATGTCAACACAGAACCAATTTTCTCTCTGTCGTGCCACTGGCAAGACCTACTAAATACGCTGTTACTAACTGGATTTGTTTTCACAACTATTTGGTGAATTACACTATTCCAGTTTTGAGCTTTCGCTATGCAGGGGTTTTATCTTCATTTCAAAACTTGAACTCGTTTTGGATAGATTTAATTATGGTGACAAAGAGAGTATGGACTCTCTTTCACTTTTAAATGGCCGACCCTTCCCTTAGACGGAAGTGTGTTTAGGTTTTTAGTAATTTTGCTTAACACGTTATAGATCTATATATTTTACTGCACTCCCGGGTCCTGAGACATAGGGGCAGTGCTAGTCGAGTCACTAGGAGCTCCGGGGAGGGGAGCCTTCTTGGGCTTCGATGATCCAGGTAGTGTAGGATTCTGACGAGTCCTCACTAAAGGTCTTTTCTGAGATTTGACCTTGGCAGGAACCGAGAGCGATCTTGGGGAGGATTCGTGGTTCCCTTCAAAACCAAGAAAGGAAAAATTATTAGAAGTTGGAGAAAAAGAGGGGCTAAGAAGAGAGGTCTTAGCGCCAGACCCACCTGCCTCACTTACAACCTTACCTGTGTCAGGTTCGTCAAAAACCATGGGCTCTATGTCTAAGGTCAGAGCCGTAACATTGTCTTCAATGGGGTCCGGGTCGTCAGGGATGTCTGTATCCTGGACGAGATTGAGTTCTACGATTTCCGCAATGTCAGCAATTATAGGAGCCGCCACTTGCCTAGGCACTGCTGCCGAAGATTTTGCGTTCGGGTAGATAAGTCTACAATAATCTTCTGAGAGGACGTAGGGCTTCCTGGCCTTTACGTTACGGGCGAAGCCGCCTACCCACAATTTCAAAGTGGCTCTTGCTGAAGTTTTAACCGCCTGGGAACTCTGAAAGAACGGGGATAAGGTTAGCAAACCCGAGGACAAAATGATAAATGAACCCGAAGATTCATAACAGAAGTCAATGATTATCTATCATATTGATGTCGCCCAGTGAAGGGAAGTAAATACAAAAATGACTGAAAGAGGCTCACCGAATCTGAAGCGAGGGTGGAGATAAGGTCATAACAGATAAGGCAGTTGTCAGGGTGCCATACCAAAATATCGTCCATCTGGATCCCACAGTCCGCGTGGGACCGACAGACAGCATGGCCGCAAGGCTGGTGAAGGACGGCCGCGCAGGCTGTCATCCGGCAACGGACCACCTGTAAAAGGAATAGTCCATGAGCATCTACTAGTTTCTCTATAAGGGGTCCCGGAGGGTCCGGGACCTGCCAGTTAATAAAATAAATGTATAGCCTTAGACTAAACATGCAGAGAACTGAGACTATTCCAATAGCAATCCGGCAGAGCCGGGTATGAAAAAGGATGCAAAAAACAGTGATTAATATATAATCATAACTAGTTCCGGGGCCCCCGTGGCCGGGGAACAGGGTTGGTAAGTAAACTTAAAGTAAACTTAAAGTAACTTAAAGTAAACTTAAAGTACCCAAGATACATCCTTAAAGTACATAAATAGAAAACGCCAATTATGATCAAAAACTAATGTCTGTAATGAATAGGGCTCCCGGAGGGAGGATATTAATCAAAACCGTGTCAGTGTCAACCGATCATGTAGTTAAGAGCTCGGCGGCTCCGATGTCTGATGACGGGAGGGTACAACGGGAGAGCGCGGGGGGAGCCAGTGGAACCCCCCCTACCTTACCTGAGGTACCGGGACAAAGGTAATGATTCATGTAGAATATAAAATAATGATATGGGATATAATAAGTCCTATACGGACGATAATAGCATGAGGTACCGTAGGGGAGGACACTCCTAATATAAGTGCTCATTCTAACAACCGTAATTAAAAGCAAGGTTACACCAAGGTGCAGATATACCGACTAATCACGTGTGATAGTCCCCGGTGGTCCCGGCCTTCCCCCTCCCCGACCGATGGCGACGGGAGGGGGGAGACGAAACCGCCCGGTATGAATGAATGAGACTAAGTCATACCCCGTTGGTATACTCAGTCCTCAATATGTCGGAACGTTGATGGAAGACTGAGGTACAAGCATACTTGACCCGTAAATCATAACCAACAACCATCGAGTGAGAGGAAGGGTGTACACTGAAGGGGGGGGGGGGGGATGGAATAACCTCCCCAACTTGTTGGGGGGGGTGTAATGGTACAGGGAAATCGCCAGTGCGCAGTGGTAGACAGGGCTACCAACTGGAGATCCCCTAATCATGACATGAAAATCCCAAAAATATGATCATAACGGAGTAAGCAATAAATATAATATCAATGCACAAATACATAAAAATAATTAATGAATTAAAAGCGAAATCACGTAAGTAAGGTTAGGCATGCAGAAAAAATATGGCGAGAGAGGGACTCGGGCGAGTGGTAGGGGAGGAAGCATGACGCCATCAGCAGATGGAAAGCAGGGGTACCAACCTAGTTACTGAAGCGGTAGATCGAACAGTAAAAACAACAAAATACGCGAGAGTCCCACTCGAACCAAACGTAAAACTAGGTGGAGCGTAATAAAACAAAAGGTTTTACTAATAATAAGTGAGATGGTCGAAATTAAAGCTCCTAGAACTAGCGAAACAATCTCAATGTTGACGCTATCCACCAACATGCACGAATGCAGGCATACCAACATAACCTACTCCTGATGAAACGCTAACACCGATATCATAGGATAACATAAAATAAATGCTATATGAAAGCATAAAGTCGGTGTACTAAATGAATATTGCTATATGAAAGCATAAAGTTGGAGTACTAAATGAATATAAGGAAAAAACTCCTAAAGGATCGAACGAATATAAAAGACGGACGAACTAACGAGACAAAGGGCAGAGGCGAAAGAAAGAACGGGGACGCCGCTCATATATAAACACTTCTAAATAATAAAAACAAAGATGACACTGCCCAATCTCGTTAAAAACTCATGGATAAGGTACTTAACTTCGATGGGGTATCTTGGGAATCGGCCATCGAGAGAAAGTTGATGATAAATCCAATGAAACACACGAAATAAAACACTTGGACTTAAATCAAACAGGTGCTTGAAAGGAGTGATGGGCAGGCGTGGGTTGAGTTAGTAGTACTGGTCTGCGAGGCAGGGGAGGTTGAACGGCACCTCACTATTGGGGGATTTCGAAGAGGAGAAATCTAAATGGTACGAGACCTCTGGTATTTCGCCCCAGTCTATACCGACACCATTAGGTGAGCGAGCTAGTTCAACCTAGCATTCCTTTACATTTTTTCTCTGGTAATATTAGCAGTTATATTCCTTTGAAATGGTGCTTAAGGAGCATTTCACTGCGCGGCACAGGGATTGAGCCCAGAAATAGATTTTTCCTTCGTCAAAATCCCTTTATTAGGCCTCTTCAATTAACTTTCCTTTTATTATAAACATATAAAAATAAATTTTTATGTTTTGTTTATATGCGACCTTTTCTGATAGTAGGCGGTCCTAACTTGGAACCGAAGTTAATCAACGTTGAGCCCGTTATATCGTATTTAACCTTTAAAGAATTTAAAACTTTTTAAATTTAATGTTTTATGAAAGAATTTCTTTGATAGTCTCGTACTGTTTTCAAAGATGAACTAACGTTTAGTTTTTTAGTCTACGCAGTTGTTGACGTTCAGGACGTTCAACATGCGCTCTATCGTTACGATAGAGAGAGAGTGTATCACGGTTTCACTTTGCAGTAAGAGTAAACCGATTCTGGCGTTTCGTTCATTCTTTCTTAGCTTAAATGGTTTAAATTCTAAATTAAAGGAACTTTTTATTTGGAAAACCTTTGTTTTTTTCCTTTAGCAAATAACATGTTTTGACGATATATAATTGGGCTCTTCTCTCAGGTGCGAAATCTAGAGAGAAAGAGAGAGATAGAGACGGAGGGAGAGAGAGGAGAAAAAAAAACGTTTCGTTCAAGCGGGTAACGTTGTTCTCGTTTTACTCTCCTCCCTAGTCGCTGTAGGGGAAGAAGGTAAAACGTTTCTAGGGTTTTTATTCTTGTTCCCAGGCTATGTGCGGTGAGAGATTGTAAACGTAGTTTATTTGAACTAGTGTTTAGTCTCTTTCCCAGCCACTGAATTCTTTATCTTTATATATATGTTTTCTGTTGCATTATACGACTGTTTTCGCAATTACTACCTTTTAATGAAGGGTAGGATTGCGTGTTTCAGGTAGAAATCAGTTAAAGTTTCGATTTCAGTGAAATAAGTGCAAAACAGAAAATCAAAGTGATAAAGTGATATGCGCAAAGTGTTTCAGTGTTGCGTCCGAGGGTTCGTCTGTTCGTGCCTGTCGTTCACCTAGTCCGGGACCTCTTGCAAGCTCCCAAGCCCAGGGGAGAAGTAATGTCGAACGACTTATGGGTTCGTCAGGCCTTGATCAACGAACAGACGTTTTTCCCTCCGTTGTTTCGGGCGTATCTACCCAAGATCGCCCCACCCACACAAAGACGAGAGAGCCCATTTACTTCTCGTCTGCGGAAGAGGTTTCTCGTAAGAAACCTTGGACCAAGGTCTCGCAGCTTATTAAGTGCAAGTCGGTCCCTTCCGCGCAAGTCCAACGGCCCAGGTGTAGCCACTGGGTCAGTTCGGACTCGCTGCAGTCTTCCGATGACTGCACACCTCCTAAGAGAGGTAAAGCGGTACCGCAACAGGCAGTAACACCGTCTGTTGCCGCACCTGCTGCTGTAGACCCTAAGTGGTCTTTGCTACAGTCTATGCAGACACAGTTAGCATCTTTTTTGCAGGAGTATCGTGCGGAGAAGGTTGACGCTGCACCCGTTAGCCTACAACCTACCACGGTTGTGCGCCCAGCAGACGCTGTGGCTGCCTGCTCCCACACTCCAGCTGTGAGAGCTCCTCCACCCATGCGCAGTCGACCCTGCCAGACGCATGCTGACGTTCACAGACGCACGGAACCCTCCGTTGACGTGCATGTGCTACCACAACAACAGGAGGGTGGAGTTAAGCTGCCGTGTTTTGACACGGTGCGTCAGCCTCCGCAACCCACTGTGGTTACCGCCACTTGCCCGCAGCAGTCTAGTCAGTCAGGAGTTGAGGCTTCCCCACACAGCTTTGGTTGTTGCCAGCTCACAGACTGTCAAGCAGTTACATAACGTTGCCTTCTGGTCTGCTACTTATGCACCAGTGCTGTATGTCCTCACGCACCTGTTGTGGTTGACAGTTCAGTTTTTTGACAGTTCACAGACTGTCAAGCAGTTACATAACGTTGCCTTCTGGTCTGCTGCTAATGCACCAGTGCTGTATGTCCTCACGCACCTGTTGTGGTTGACAGTTCAGTTTTTGACAGTTCACAGACTGTCAAGCAGTTACATAACGTTGCCTTCTGGTCTGCTGCTAATGCACCAGTGAGACCCTCACTGAGATAACCTAGCTTTTCTCGGACTAGGTTCCTGTAGATGAGAAAGTGCTGTTCTCCCTCCTACTGATATTCCTTTGAGGACTCTGTCATTTGGAGAAGAGCTTTAAGCTGCTTAGCCTCCTATGGACTTTAATTAAATCATGATGATTTTTTAAGGGTCTTCGTCCGGATCTTGTAACTGCTGCTCCTCGTTTGCCTCACGTCAGAACTTACACTAGGCCTAGCTACTTCGAAGCCGATGTTGTTAAGCTAGTGCTCTCTCGCTCTCCTAGAGAGCGTTACGTTGGCTAGGCGACTGGTTTTTGCACCAGGAGGAGTTTTAGGGATTCAGCCTTTGATTTCCCTTCTTTTAAACTGGCTTATAGAGCGAGAGTCTGATAGGACACGAGAGAAGTTCTCGGCTTGGGAGTTCATGCCTCTGCCCAGATAGACTTCTCAATTCTGGTAGACTCGCCCTGGCACCTAGCCAGGAGACGCTCCAAGTTGTTTACAGGTCAACTTCTCAACTTTTGTGAGCCTTTGAAGTTTTGCTGTACTATTATGTCACACATAACAAGGCTTTCAGGGATGGTAAATGGTTCCGCCTCAGTCGCTAACCCCGTCTGTTGCCACACCTGCTCCAGTAGACCCTAAAGGGCTTTGCTGCAAGACATGCAGTCCAAGCTTGCGTCCTTGATAGAGGACTTAAATGCGGAGAAGAACCTTCTGGCCAACAACCTTCCAACCGGTTGGTTGTGCGCCCTGTTGACGCTGAGGTAACCTACTCGCGTCTGCCAGTTGAGGTGGTTCCTCCTTCTGGCCAACAACCTTCCAACCGGTCGGTTGTGCGCCCTGTTGAGGCTGAGGTAACCTACTCGCGTCTGCCAGTTAAGGTGGTTCCTCCACCGATGCGACCCAGTGTGGGTTGCCAGTCGCACGTTGACGTTAAGCGACGCTCGGAGGTGGTTGTTGACATTCAGGACGTTCAACAACCAGCAGAGGTGACTTGTTGTGACGCAGTGCGTCAACCTCAGCAACCCGGTAGGGTGTTGACTGCACAACCCAGACAGTCTAGACAGTTTCGGGTTGACGCTGTACTTCCTCGCGCACCCATGGTTGTTGACAGTTCACAGACTGTGCAGCAGTTCCATGATTTTGCGTCCGGCTCCGTCACGCATCCACCAGTGCGACCGGATTCAGCGAGTCAGACGTTGCCCACTCCGTTGCCGTTTCCTCATCAGTTTCGGATGAGGAACCCTCTGATGAGGACGGTGCTGAACAAGACGATCAGCCCCCAGCCCTGCTATCCATCCAGAAGATGCTGAAGAAGGAACGCTGCCCAGTCAGGCTGTGGATGAGTCTGGTAGGGACACTGTCATCCGTGGATCAATTTGTGTCACTAGGAAGACTACACCTCCGTCCTCTTCTATACCATCTAGCTTTTCACTGGAAAAAGGACAAGACGCTAGAAGCGGTCTCGATCCCGGTTTTCGGAAAGATAAAGTCTTGTCTGACTTGGTGAAAGGACTATATCAACCTTAGAGAGGGTCTTCCCCTGACTGTTCAGACTCCCAACCACGTTCTCTTCTTGGACGCATCGGACGTAGGCTGGGGTGCGACATTAGACGGTCGGGAATGCTCGGGATTATGGAACTCGAGTCAAAGGACAATGCATTTCAACTGCAAGGAGCTACTGGCAGTAAGTCTGACCTGGAAAAGCTTCAGGCAGGTCTCTCCTTCAAGGCAAGTGGTGGAGGTGAACTCGGACAACACCACGGCTTTGGAGTACATCTCCAAGCAAGGAGGGACCTACTCTCTGACATTGTACGAGATTGCAAGGGTCCTCCTCACCTGGTCAAAAGGTCTAGACATATCACTAGTAACGAGGTTCATCCAAGGCAACTTGAATGTCATGGCAGATTGTCTCAGTCGGAAGGGGCAAATAATTCCAACAGAATGGACCCTCCACAAGGATGTAGGCTAGAGACTTTGGGCCACCTGGGGCCAGCCAACCATAGATCTCTTCGCAACCTCGATGACCAAGAGGCTCCCAATATTTTGCTCACCAATCCCGGACCCAGCAGCAGTTCATATAGATGCCTTTCTACTAGATTGGTCACATCTAGATCTATATGCATTCCCTCCGTTCAAGATTGTCAACAAGGTACTGCAGAAGTTCGCCTCTCTCGAAGGGACAAGGTTGACGCTAGTTGCTTCCCTCTGGCCCGCGAGAGAATGACTCACCGAGGTACTTCGATGGCTAGTAGACGTTCCCAGAACACTTCCCCTAAGGGTGGACCTTCTACGTCAGCCACGCGTAAAGAAGGTACACCAAGGCCTCCACGCTCTTCGTCTGACTGCCTTCAGACTATCGAAAGACTCTCGAGAGCTAGAGGCTTTTCGAAGGAGGCAACCAGAGCGTTTGCTAGAGCAAGAAGAATATCCACCCTTAGAATCTACCTATCGAAGTGGGAAATCTTCCGAAACTGGTGCAAGTCAGTATCCGTATCCTCGACCAGTACCTCTGTAACTCAAATAGCTGACTTTCTCTTATATCTGAGGAAAGAACAATCTCTTTCAGCTCCCACTATCAAGGGTTACAGAAGCATGTTGGCATCAGTCTTCCGTCACAGAGGCTTAGATCTTTCCAACAATAAAGATCTACAGGACCTCCTTAAGTCTTTTGAGACCACGAAGGAGCGTCGTTTGGTTACGCCTGGTTGGAATTTAGACGTGGTACTAAGATTCCTTATGTCAGACAGGTTCGAACCGCTTCAATCAGCCTCCCTGAAAGATCTCACCTTTAAGACTCTTTTCCTGATATGCTTAACCACAGCTAAAAGAGTCAGTGAGATTCATGCCTTCAGCGAGAACATCGGATTCTCATCCGAAACGGCTACATGTTCTACAACTTGGTTTTCTAGCCAAACACGAGCTGCCTTCTCGGCCTTGACCAATATCGTTCGATATTCCAAACTTATCGTATGGTTGGAAATGAACTAGAAAGAGTATTATGTCCTGTAAGAGCTCTTAAGTTCTATTTAAAAACCTTTACGAGGCCCGTCTGAAGCTTTATGGTGTTCAGTTAAGAATCCATCTTTGCCTATGTCAGAGAATGCTTTATCCTATTTTATCAGACTGTTAATACGAGAAGCTCATTCCCATCTGAATGAGGAAGACCAAGCTTGGCTGTAGGTAAGGACACACGAAGTTAGAGCTGTCGCAACTTCCGTGGCCTTTAAACAAAATAGATCTCTGCAAGTATATTCGACGCAACCTATTGGAAAAGCAAATCAGTGTTCGCGTCTTTTATCTTAAGAATGTCCAGTCTCTTTACGAGAACTGCTACACTCTGGGACCATTCGTAGCAACGAGTGCAGTAGTGGTGAGGGCTCGACCACTACAATTCCCTAATTCCATAACCTTTTTTAATCTTTCTCTTGAAATGTTTTATTATTGTTTTTGGGTTGTCCGGAAGGCTAAGAAGCCTTTCGCATCCTACTTGATTTGGCGGGTGGTCAAAGTCATTTCTTGAGAAGCGCCTAGATTAGAGGTTTTGATGAGGACCTTTAGTATGGGTTGCAACCCTTCATACTTCAGCTCCTAGGAGTCGCTCAGCATCCTATGAGGATCGCGAGGCTCAGTAAGGAAGACGTACTTAAAAAGGCAGAGTAATTGTTCAAGTCGACTTCCTTACCAGGTACTTATTTATTTTATGTTTGTTATTTTGAATAACTGCTAAAATGAAATACGGAATACTTAGCTCATTATGTCAACATGTAATGCTGGTCTCTACCCACCCCCCTGGGTGTGAATCAGCTATATGATCATCGGGTAAGTTTAATATTTAAAAATGTTATTTTCATTAGTAAAATAAATTTTTGAATATACTTACCCGATGATCATAAATTAAAGGACCCACCCGTCCTCCCCAATAGAGACCCAGTGGACCGAGGAGAAAATTGGTTCTGTGTTGACATCGAGTACTTGAGTACCTACTTGACAGATGGCGCTGTTGATGTACACCCCCACCTGTATAGCGATCGCTGGCGTATTCCGCCCGTAGGTTTTTCTGTCGGGCAGCAGAGCTGACAGCTATATGATCATCGGGTAAGTATATTCAAAAATTTATTTTACTAATGAAAATAACATATTATAAGGAATTTTGCTTCTTCCTTGAATATAGATAGTACAGTACAAGAGTAGCTCATATATTACTCTGCCAGAGAAGATGCGCTTTAAGAAAAATGTATCTTGAATAAGGACATAACCAACTCTTAATGCACGATTCTTTTTCAGCTTATTGAGATGGATATATTATCTTGACACTATATATGTACAGAATATAGATGGCCAAACTTTGAATATATATATATATATATATATATATATATATATATATATATATATATATATATATATATATATATATATATGTATATAATATATATATATATATATATGTATATATATATATATATATATATATATATATATATATATATATATATATATATATATATATATATATATATATATATATATATAGATAGATAGATAGATAGATATAGATAGATACAGTATATAGATAGATAGATATAACTTAATTGGAATTAGTACTGTACTTCTATTTTATTGGTGACATTAAAAGAGGGGAGAGGTAATTCATTTCTGTTGTTCTTCAGTTCATTGTTTCATTGCTTAAAAAAGTGAGTGTGATTCTAGATTGAAAAATAATAATAAAGTTAGAATTTATATAAGTACTTTTCTGATTATGTGATGTCTCTTTTTAGAAGAAAGCTGTTGAAAGATATGAAAGGATAACATTAGATACTTTTAACTCTTCTCATTTTTTTTTAGTATGAAATTTGAAAGATAATTAACCTCTCCTTTAAAACCAGCAGTTGTCGTCCTCGTCAGCATTTGATGAGAAGCACGATGGTAGGGGCATCAAAATCAAAAGATTTAAAAGGTTTTTAGGTCTAAAATTGGCTTAGGGATAAGTGGGTTATTTGTCTTGGCCCGTTATGACAGATAAAGATTTTAGCTCTTTCTAGTATGCCCTTCGATCAAGCTACGAACAATGGCAGCCTGAAGTGAACACCTTTGATAGGACAAGAGATGATTGGAGCAACAATTTAGAAAAAAAATTTATTAGAATAAGCCAGAAGAAAGACTGCATACCAGTTTGTGTCAATGATAGAGAAATTTTAACCAGTTGATTGAAATGGCTGAAAACAGGAAAACATTGAATGATTTAGCTAATTAGAAGACAATTTGTTGATACTTGTTCAACTTAGTTGGAACTATATCTCAGGAATAAATGCTGAAGGACATTGTTGAAATGGTGGAGATTGTATATTGTTTCTTAAAAACATAAGTACAATGGATTGTGAAAACCCAGTGAAAAAAGTCTAGTGAAGTTAAAAGACCTGAGGACTATAAAAGTTAAACAGAAGCAGACTGATAAGAGTGAAGGTACAGTACATGCTTTGTACGTCACAAACAATGACACCTAGCAAAGAGCTGTATGCAATTCAAAGACAAGGACCAAAGGTAGTTTAAGAAAAATGCTTGAGTCTCAACTTTTAAATGTCTCAACAGTTATATTCATTGTTAATTTATATAGATGGCTAGGTAAACCATATATTGGTTGGACAACCACATTTCTTTCCTTTGAAAATTTTTATCAAAAAGAATTTTAACTATGTCGCTGTCATTTCACAACTCATTGGGCTCACTCAAAAAATTTTCTTTCAAGTTAGAACTGGACTAAGGTGAAGTTCAAGAAGATTGTCCGCTAAGTTTTTGAAGCTGGGGTTTTAGGGCAGTTGTAATTAATCCTGGGTCTCTCTCAAGGCACATAATTATTGCAATTAAAAAAATCACATGTAACTGTGTATATTTATGTAATAATTGAGAGATATATAAAGCATAATAAATTACATGTGCAAGATTTTTCCTTGTCATGACCACTTATAGTAAGGCTACTTGTCATTATGTTTAGTGATAAAGTTATGCTGTTTTGACTAACACTCTAACAATAGTTTTTGGTTTAGGAAGTGCTAGTGCTGTGTGAATTGTTTGATATTTTTTGTATAATCTTCAGATCTTTTAGGTATTCTTTGTGTATTTGAAAGGATTTTCTTAATAATGAGAGATGGTTTGTGGAAAATTGTTTGAGCTAAGGTTTGCTATTGATAAGACTGTACTTGTGATGTAGATGTGTACAGTATTCATTGAGATTTTATAGACCACGAATTGAAGGTCTTCCATCAGCATTTTCCCTGTTTTTGCCCTAAACCATTTTGTGCTCTATTAATATATACAAAGTTGAAGTTAGTAACTGAAGAGACTAAAATTTTTCAAACTATGGAAAATCTGATCTAATTTATGAACTTTAGCTGAAAGTTACAGCATCTCCTTCAGATTATAATTTACTTTATGTGGAATTTCAAATTTTATGTGTACTAATGGTTTGTAGGGTTTTTCTCTTTTAGAAATCTTCATGAATGTGTAAATGTTGTCGTTACCTTTTCTGTTTTCTTATTGCTTCAAACTTTTTCTAATGTGCTTTAATATAAGAATCACAAACAGCATTAATTTTACTTTGAATTTAATTCCAGCGCAGGGCTGAAAATCACAAGGATTTAATATTTCTGGTGTTTTCTAAGAAAATCTAAATTTGCAGGCTGGTCTAGCTGCTGCTCCTGCCCGTGCTGTTTCAGCTGTTAAGAATATGAACTTGCCACAACAGATCAAGGATATCAAGCTACCAGATCTTCCAGCAGCTATCAAGGATCTGAAATTTTGATCTTATCTGAAGTTCTACAAAGTTTTGTACATAAATATATATTTACATTTTTGTCAGGTGTTTGTATTTTTTTTATCAGTAAAGGTGAAGTCTGTGTCACAAAAACAAAACTTTTTCTGCTATTTCACCTTTTTCGGAATATTCATTCATTTACATTTGAAATGCAATTTCTTGATCCATATGTATAGTGTACTGCAGTGTCATCCATTTTCTTGATAATCTCATTATTCATTAATACTGATATATTACTTCCTTGGTTTATTATCATAAAAGTGATTTAAAGTGACCCTTGAACTTGCAGATATGTCCATATACTGAAATAAAGATCTGTATGTTGAAATAACACTAAATTGTTGTAAGTTCCTGTTTCTTGATTCTGCAAAATTAGTATGATTGAGAAAAGTTCTTAAAGAAAATTAATATACTTGAGAAAGATCACACATGAAGTAATTTTAGAATCTATATTCATTTTTATAATTAATCAAGTTTATCATTTTCCCAGTATTTAAGAATTAACACACAATACACAATTTACAAAGATATTTAATTACCAAGGAAGTTGCATGTATTTGCATGTTAAACAAGTGATTTTGAAATTTGCTAAACAAAACATGTTTAACCATTAATAAATTGGTCAGAAAAGTACTCTTGTGACACTTTCTTTACAAAATAGTTTGAGTGACAAAAAATGTTTTATTCAGTGTTAGACTAGAAGCTCAAGGTTAAAAGAAGCTTTTTATTTCTCTATTTCATGTTACCTAATGATCAGATTTCTTTGTGCAGTATTGCTGTGTTGTAGCCAAACTCAATTCTATGTTTTGATGCGTATTGGCATTCTTTATTTTTACAGGAACAAAAATATTCAGTTAATAGTAATATCATGTTTTCTTTTGCTTTCTTTTGTACAGTACAATCATATGCCTTAAATATAATTGAAAATATGTTTCAAAAATAAAATTTATTTGCTATATGACCTAGTTACTTTTAGAATCACTGTTTAGGAAATTCATAGGTAAGAAAGAATTATTTCTATAAACCTTCTCTGGTGTTCATATTGCTTTCGTCTCTTGAAAACCACTCATGTCGTTGTTACCCCTTAAAGATGAAAAGATTACCATTTTTTTTCCTTCCAGTATACTAATGCCTCTAGAATAACGGTATCTACCGACAATAACATACTGCGCGTGTCATATCTTCTTTAGTGTTTCAGTCACCCTAGTTTGATAGTTTTCGTATGATTTAAAGGTTTAAAGATGTCTTTCAAATTTGTTAGCAATTGCTATCGCTGTGTAAAGGAATTAGTTATTGGTTTTGGGTAATAATTGGATTTCTTTTTCTTGTCTCGTGCTGGGGACACTTTTTTTCTTTCAGACATTTGTTGGGAGGAATGTATAAGTCTCATTGTTCCTCTTGGAAAGTAAGTTCCAGAGTAAAGCTCTAAGCATAAAAGAAAGATCACTTTTAGTTCTAGGAGAAATCCAGAGAATGTTAGGCTAGCCAATTTTAAATAGAATGATAATGGTAATACCACTCTAGCATTTGACTTTTCTTCAGTCTTAACGAGTTTAGTTTTGATAGTCATGAACTTAAAAAGCTTTATCACGCTAGCTAATTTTGTGGAAGCTCAGAACACCAACTAGTCTTTCATTAAAGGTAATTTTTCAGTCCTAACCTGTCCTGTTTGATTTTTTTATTGTGCAATATTTGGTAATAATTAGAAATAGTCAAGTGTGGTGTGACAGGCATTTTATTTTGCTAAGTATTTTGGTTTTCTGGAAGTAATTTACAAAATACCGTAAACTTTTTCCTTTTATCGCTGAAGAACATTCCATCAAAAAAGCTTTATAAACTTATTCTTGATATTCTTGATATTTGTTTTTATTATGAGATTTTATAATATTTGTAACTAGTGAGAGAATAATATTGATGAAAGCAATGTTTTTTTCAGCCTTTAAATTTGGGGATTATCTTCGGTAAAATCTATATTAATATTTACTTATGTTTTTACTATTACGGTTTTCAGACAGAGGCAGTAATTATCAGCAGATACACCACCAAATTTCTGGTGCCTAAAATTCCAGTTTTCCTGGATGAATGATTTTGTCAAGCCACCTGAGGTTATGTAATAATGTTATTTTACTGTTTACCTTTGTCCTGCAAAGCAAAGAATGACATTTGTTTTTAACAAATATCTTTATGATTACACTAAAGCCAATTTGTCTTGTAAATAAGAAACTAAGATTTGGGTTAACTTGAAAAAAGTTTTGATACAGTGATCAGAGATTGTTGTGTCCATATTTCCTAGGAACAGGTTCTCAAATCTGCAAAAAAAATTTGTGATAACCTCCCTTGATGTTCATGTTGCTTGTTTCTTAAAGCTTGGTTTCTATTGACATATACCCCCAGAAAGCTAAAAAAAAAATCCTGTTTTCTTTCCTTCCAATAGGCTTAGGCCTCTAGTATAGCAATGAGGCAGTCTTGATGGCTAATGGCAGTAACTATGGTTTGGGAACAGCGTTGTTTTTGTTTTTTTAATATATCAGTGCCTTCGTTGGTGTCTTGTTGATCGGCAGTGCCCGTTTTCCAGATTGTTGTTATTCAAGTTATTAAAGATGTCTTCTCCATAGCCACTCCCTGAATTCATAGCTTTTTCAGCTTCATCTGCTTTCTGGTCTAAATATTCTCTCCAGTTAGTCCTGTCTTTTCTTTTTACCTCTGTCGATATTGGAATACTCAGCATGCTCTACCTTGGAATTTTCATTTCTAACTCAAAAACTCTCAACAATCAATTTCTATCTGTCTTCTTTTTATAGTATCCCAAGTATCATTTGATATCCATGGCTTTCTCCTTATAACTGCATCTCCAAAAACTTTACTGCTATGTTCTTAATATCACACCATTCTACACTAATTGCCTTCTCTTCGTCTCTAAGACTGCAAATCGATTTCTACATTCAATTGCAAATGTTTTTCTGTGCTCATCTTCCAGAAGCTTGGGTGCTTTCAGTTTTAATGTCAATGTAGCAGTGAGGAGCTGGTGATCACTACCAATATCTGAACCTCTATAGCTTCTTACATTTCTCAACGTCATCCTTCTCTCTTTATAAAAGGTTTTAAGTTCTCCGATAAAATGTATAAAGTGTTTGAGCCCATCAGTATATAGTTTTTCAAGTCTGATAAGTCTGATTCATAACCAATTATGTTTTCCTTTTAAATGGGTGAATAGCTGCTCTTTTCACTGTCTTTGCAACTAGTCCTTCCATGTACCATTCCATTGTTCTCAAAAGATCAAGAATACTGCATAATTTAATTTATTGAATTCTTTTATTTTATGGTGTCCTATGGTTATGATGCTCCATACTTGAAGCTGATAACTACTACTTGATTCTCGAGTAGAGATTATAACAATGACATAAATAGAGATGCCAGGTTATCAGCTTCGGACATTTCTTCCGATCTTTGTCTGGTAAAGAGTAGAAATCCTGGTAGTCAACTTAATCTGGTACCACTGTTACCATATCAACTTCCCTAATTTCAATGCTTATGACGTCATTTTCTTTCAATTTAGATACGATAACAGTTTTGTCCGACAGACACTGTTCGACCGTGTGGAAGCACCTTTATACGCACTGAGTCTGTGCTCTGTAACTAGATACATTAGCCCTAAAACAGGAGAGACTATATCTTTGGTAGTGTAATTACAGTATTTTGTACACTGTTGTATTTCCTGCTCTATCCAGTTGTTTTCCCTGTACCCTTTAGTTAAAGATGAGGAAAACAAGTATAATTTAAAACCTATTGGCAATACTCAAAAAGCCAACTTATCATAGAAGTAACACCTTTGTAAGGAAAATAAAATCTTGGTGAAGGTTTTCCCAATATTTTATTGGGTTTTTTTGATAATAAAATAAACATTGCAAGTGACCCTGCTTTACAAAACACAAAAAGAATGTTTAACATCAAAATGTATTGTGGTATTACTATACAGACTAACAATTTCGTAACATGCCTGTATGTTTAGCATCGCAACCAGAATTATAATAATTTTATCATGAAAATTTTTGCTTAAAAGGCAATTAACCAGACACTATTAAAATAACTTGAAAATTTTCTTTAATCTACAAACAGAATTACTAATAATGTCTGGATCATTCCCTTAATGGTACAAATATGAAAATATAACAAACCTTCCCCTTTACCTAGTATAAAAGCCTGCACTTTCTTTCCAGGTTTGACACTAATAAACTTTACATTCTGTAAAGCTCAAGTTATGCACAACAGTAGTCAAAGATTTAAAATTGGCAATATCTTTCCTTACATGTACATTCAGATTTTAGATCATCCTGGATTCTCTCTCACCAATGTTTAAGTGAAAGTAAGACCAGCAGAACTGTAGGTGTTGAAGATCTTCTCGATAGCATTGACGTAGGCAGCTGTGCGCAAATCAATTCCCAAGTTGTACTTGATTGCAGTTCTCATGATGGCCTGTAACAAATATTTAAATAATTTTTGTTTCATAGAAATAATTTTACAAAATCTCTGAATAGTTGACAGTAAGAGAACACAAAACTTAATCATATAATGTAATAGTTGGCCCTCCGGGTAGCATTTGTGACGCTGTATACAGTACTATGTAATCAATGGCATTACTGTACATAATTTCCATTTCCAAATGCACACACCAGAACTATTTCCTTGTACAAGATTCAGCCTTTGATGACAAGCTAGTTATGAGGAAACCATTACAACTTGTAATCTTAACACAAATACAAGACTTGCTCTGGTAAATTCATTATAATTCTGATATGCATCATTAAATATATTTTTTCATTAATTTGGATTTTTCCTAGCTACAAAAACAGTCTTGTACATAGGAAATTGGTTTACAGCATGAGCTGGAACTGGTGTTGATAGTTAAAGAGGTAGTAGCTAATGACAGATGGTGTGAGGTGAGGAAGGACTTCCCCTTCAAAAATTCAAAGCACAGGACAGAGGGCTGGTTGAGGTGTTTAACTTAAAGAACTCTGTTATACTTTAACAAGGAAAAATAAAATTTGCTTAAATCATTTGGGATTTGTTAAGTGTATACTGTAAAAACCTTTTGTCCTTTGAAGTAAGGAGACTCGCTGATTGGTGGGTATTAAGTCCCCCTAGAACCAAAATGGATAGTTCTTTTACTTCCCTGGAAATGTCAATCTACCTAGCCTGATGCAGAAGTGAAGGAGAGGATGCCAGCAACCTTCTACCTATCCATCATTGGGATGAATAGGCTGATATGGCCTAGCCTGTCCAAGAAGATTGGTACTTGGTCAAATGAGGGATCCCTTCCCCCCGAAAGGGATAGAAATTCGGAATAATACACTTGGCATGATGATCAACAAGTGGACTTACATCTATACTTTACCAAAGAAGATATGTTTACTGTCCCACATAGGAGCTGGATTTGTTATACAACTACTATACTTGAGCAACTACCACAAGAAAAAGCGCAAAGGGATCAAGGGAGACTGAAGGAGAAATTCTCTAGTTTTATAAAGAAATGAGGTCATATAAAGTCATTCAGAGAGTAAACCTTCAACTGCTTCATCCCCAAGAGAAGGCCAGAGAGAATTGAGGCAAAGAGCCAGTCATTCTAGGCTTACATCCATAAGTTACCAAAGAAAATACTTACCATCCCAAATGAGAGCTACAGTAGGTTTTACTACACAACTACCTCCACAAGACCAAGCGTAATTGAGCTGTCACCACAAACAAAACGCAAAGACATTCAATGGACTTCTGGGTTCTCCTGTAGAAGGTGGTCTGATGCATACAAACCTCATCCTTTAACATTTGGCTGACTGCAAGATTCCTCTTAAAGGAGAGGGTGGATGACCCTCTCACCAGTTGAGGCGTATGCATAATGAATAAATTCGAAGTCGGAACTAAATTGTGTTCCCAGACACCTTTCTTTGTTCTGCCAGTTCTCAGGAAGAGTCGGGCCACAAAAGCATATCCTCTCCATGTCATCCGACTCTTCATATAGAGAGGATGGAGAAGAGCTCGAAACTTAAGTCGTGCCCAGGCAGGTTCCTAGTTTTGGACGTACAACCTGGCATCAAACTAGCAAAGCTCCTTCAACCCCTGAGCATGGAGTAGGGCAGAGAGACTGTATAACTCGCTTAAACAATTCACCATGTTATGGCAGCAGAGACAGTCTTAAAAATTAGAACCTTGACTGACAGCCTTCTCAAAGGCTTGAACAGGTATGAGCGAGCCTGGAGAATGACGGACACGTTGCTCTCTGGGGCTCGAGATCCCGGGATGAGCAAGACTGTTCAAAGCTCTTCATAAGCACAGACAACTCCTATGAGGAGACATCTATCCCCCCATTAAAAGACCATATTCAAGGCCTTGGGATACCCTTGACAGCAACGACAGACAGGAGTTACTCTCCGTGAAGGTAAACTAGGAAATCTGCAAGTTTCTCTCTGTGAAGGTAGACTAGGAAATCTGCAATCTGCTCATGACTGCAGAAGAACCCCTTCTACAATATAAGTTGCCGAGGAAAATCTACAGTACAATTTTCATTATTTTTAAAATTTCATATTTTTATTAAATAAATTTAAGCTTTTATAAACACTCCTATCAATCTTTATTAACCCATTTTACATTTTGAAAAAATTCCCAAACTACTTTCACTGTAAACTCATCCTTACATATACGTTAATGAAAAATCTTAAACTGAACACTCATTAACATATGCACAGCTAGGCCAGGCTATGCCGATGACCACACTGAATGTCTATTTACTGGGGCAAAAAAAGACTGCTGTATTCAAAATAAACACATTTTTAGGAACGCTTTCACTTATTTGTATCCAATAATAATGATGATTGTAATAAAGACATCACATTATGAAATAAAAACGGCAAATATTCATCTTTTCCATTGTTTACATTTGTAAGCTCTTCAAAATTACCGGTTTTCAAAATCAGATGATTAAGGCAAACTACAGAATTATTTTCTCTTCCTAAAATAAACCATTATCACTTGAACTATCATTTTTATTTTATATAAAAGTATATAGTTAATAATAAAAAAATTTTTTTTATTTTAATAGCATATCAAAGTTTACTTGCGTTCCATCCCTATTGCCGATGCACGATTTGCATACATAGTAGTATATTTATAAATCCGTGCAGTACTGACGAAGTGATAAGTGTACCGTGATATGGAGAGCGATTACTATACTCAACTAATATTAACTATAAAATTAAGCCACTAAACATAATCCTTTGATATGATTATTAAACACGAGAAAAGAAACTATTAAATTTCAGATGCTTACATCCTTGGTCGCCAATGAACCTATGCAGTGAACAGGAGAAGGAATGCTTAGGTCAAAGACATAAAATGGTTGTACGTAGAAAGCAAGCAATTTTAAGATACTATAGGCAATGACTTATAAGATTCATCAAAATAAATACAGTATTAGAAAAAAATCATCAAAAGAAATACAGTATCAGAAAAAAATTCATCAAAATAAATTTAGTATTAGAAAAAATTCAAGATAAATACAGTATAAAAAAAAAAAAAAAAAAAAAAAAAAAAAAAAAAAAAAAAACTTACTCGTGCTGAACGCTCCATGGTATAATCCAGACCAGAGTGGACGATATCTTTTTCAGAGGCACCCTGAAATATATGAAACATTATTAATTTACTGTAATGATCCACATTAACATAGTAAAATTAATTACACATTTCAGTTATATATTTTACATTTTAATCAGGAAAATAATATATTAGGCCAATAGCTTAAATTCTATGCACACACAAGAACAATAATTTACAGTTAAGTGTAATATAACTACCAAATGGCGTAATATATACAGCAGTAATTCATGATGAATACATTTAAATACTAACAGTACGGTAATAAAAGGCTATTTCAATAACAGGGAATCATGCGACCACAAAAGGAAAAGAAATAGCTTATAAAAATGGTAACTAGTACATATGCCTCACATCTGTCTCAAAGGACATATTTTAAGTGAAGATTTACAACAACCAACTAATTAACTAATTACATAGCTGTACAATACTTTTTGAGACTAAATATCTGTAAGAAAAATTTTAGTTTCCCTCAATCCAAAGGCACAGAAACAAAATATGCCAATAAAAAAAAAAAAGGAAAAAAAAAGTTTTAAACAAAAGTGACCAGTAAACTACAAAATATTGAATTAAAATAAAATCACATCATAAACAGAACTCTGTCAGCTACCAATTCCCACTGTCAGCTACCAATTCCCAATATATAAGATGTAACAGCTTTTAAGTCCCAGTATTATATCTACATCCCTTCTCGTTATCTTTTCAACTTTTCAAAAATGTTAACTTCCAGATACTGGTACGACCTTAAAATCTAATCATCAAATGACTTGTTGCTTTAAATTTATAGTTCATTGCATTGTATTTTAATTTTAAGTCATAATCCTAGCTTTGTAATAGCAAAATCTTGAGCTTTGAAAAAAAAAGAATAACATAAGAAACCTAGGATAATCATTAAGTATTTCATAAATTATGTCACCATACTAATAAACGGTTCACCATTTATAGCTATAGCTATTATTTTACTGCAGCAGAAAAACCTGCTATTATGAGCTACACTCTAGGTCTAGTTGCTACCTTGTTCCCGATCAAAGATACAAGGCCAAAATGGCCAGCAATTCTGTAGATGGAGAACTGCAAGTTATAAACTATCTTCTAAGTCAAATGGTTCTTGGTTCTGATATTTATGTAGTGCTGGGAAGTGAAATAGTCATGCAGATTCTACATCAGTACTAAACTAATATCAATAACTTAAAGCCTAACATTTAAGTATACTCCTAGTTGGTATAAAAATACAAAATAGGCAATTGAAGAATCACACATTACTTTGTCCTGCACTTGGATAAAAAAATCCTCCTCATGGTTGGCAAAACAAACTAATAGCTGTCAAAATTCATAATTAAATATAATTTTCAGCTGAGGTTTCAAACATGACTTTTGTTAACTCAGGGGTCTGGATAAACTATCTAATCATGTTTCAAACATAACTTATTTTACTCCAGGTTTGTTTAAAAGTTTAATTTAAAAATAAAATAGAAAAATGCATGCAATTTGATTTATAGGGGGGGGTGTATCCATAAGCTTTTCAGCAAAAATCTAATGGGAATAGTGCACTGCAATAATCACGAATGTCTCCAAGAAATGCAAGGAATGTGCAATATTGAGGGGAGTGCTTCAGAATAAGCATGCATACATTCAGCATTAATAAACAACAAACATTCTAAAATATATTCATGAAATAAAGCCATAAAAATCTCTTTGGACATTACATTCATTGTATGCCTCTCTCAGCATCGCTATAACCTCTCACACACACAAATTCAGTCCGTTATGCTAATTTCTTCATGCTTCTTTCCATTTCCATAAAGTATTTCCTTATCTCTTCCATAAATTTCTTTGACATGAGTGCATTCAAGAACCTTGCTTGTTAAATACAGTATTTCAGTTGTATAAATACGTCATGCCACAAACCTGATACAATCACCTCAATAAATTATTGAAAATTAAAATCCTGCGGGCTACATATTTTAACTCAAAATTGTGATCTAGTTGGAAATAATGAATACAAAGAATATTCTACGTCAGCCACGCGTAAAGAAGGTACACCAAGGCCTCCACGCTCTTCGTCTGACTGCCTTCAGACTATCGAAAGACTCTCGAGAGCTAGAGGCTTTTCGAAGGAGGCAACCAGAGCGTTTGCTAGAGCAAGAAGAATATCCACCCTTAGAATCTACCTATCGAAGTGGGAAATCTTCCGAAACTGGTGCAAGTCAGTATCCGTATCCTCGACCAGTACCTCTGTAACTCAAATAGCTGACTTTCTCTTATATCTGAGGAAAGAACAATCTCTTTCAGCTCCCACTATCAAGGGTTACAGAAGCATGTTGGCATCAGTCTTCCGTCACAGAGGCTTAGATCTTTCCAACAATAAAGATCTACAGGACCTCCTTAAGTCTTTTGAGACCACGAAGGAGCGTCGTTTGGTTACGCCTGGTTGGAATTTAGACGTGGTACTAAGATTCCTTATGTCAGACAGGTTCGAACCGCTTCAATCAGCCTCCCTGAAAGATCTCACCTTTAAGACTCTTTTCCTGATATGCTTAACCACAGCTAAAAGAGTCAGTGAGATTCATGCCTTCAGCGAGAACATCGGATTCTCATCCGAAACGGCTACATGTTCTACAACTTGGTTTTCTAGCCAAACACGAGCTGCCTTCTCGGCCTTGACCAATATCGTTCGATATTCCAAACTTATCGTATGGTTGGAAATGAACTAGAAAGAGTATTATGTCCTGTAAGAGCTCTTAAGTTCTATTTAAAAACCTTTACGAGGCCCGTCTGAAGCTTTATGGTGTTCAGTTAAGAATCCATCTTTGCCTATGTCAGAGAATGCTTTATCCTATTTTATCAGACTGTTAATACGAGAAGCTCATTCCCATCTGAATGAGGAAGACCAAGCTTGGCTGTAGGTAAGGACACACGAAGTTAGAGCTGTCGCAACTTCCGTGGCCTTTAAACAAAATAGATCTCTGCAAGTATATTCGACGCAACCTATTGGAAAAGCAAATCAGTGTTCGCGTCTTTTATCTTAAGAATGTCCAGTCTCTTTACGAGAACTGCTACACTCTGGGACCATTCGTAGCAACGAGTGCAGTAGTGGTGAGGGCTCGACCACTACAATTCCCTAATTCCATAACCTTTTTTAATCTTTCTCTTGAAATGTTTTATTATTGTTTTTGGGTTGTCCGGAAGGCTAAGAAGCCTTTCGCATCCTACTTGATTTGGCGGGTGGTCAAAGTCATTTCTTGAGAAGCGCCTAGATTAGAGGTTTTGATGAGGACCTTTAGTATGGGTTGCAACCCTTCATACTTCAGCTCCTAGGAGTCGCTCAGCATCCTATGAGGATCGCGAGGCTCAGTAAGGAAGACGTACTTAAAAAGGCAGAGTAATTGTTCAAGTCGACTTCCTTACCAGGTACTTATTTATTTTATGTTTGTTATTTTGAATAACTGCTAAAATGAAATACGGAATACTTAGCTCATTATGTCAACATGTAATGCTGGTCTCTACCCACCCCCCTGGGTGTGAATCAGCTATATGATCATCGGGTAAGTTTAATATTTAAAAATGTTATTTTCATTAGTAAAATAAATTTTTGAATATACTTACCCGATGATCATAAATTAAAGGACCCACCCGTCCTCCCCAATAGAGACCCAGTGGACCGAGGAGAAAATTGGTTCTGTGTTGACATCGAGTACTTGAGTACCTACTTGACAGATGGCGCTGTTGATGTACACCCCCACCTGTATAGCGATCGCTGGCGTATTCCGCCCGTAGGTTTTTCTGTCGGGCAGCAGAGCTGACAGCTATATGATCATCGGGTAAGTATATTCAAAAATTTATTTTACTAATGAAAATAACATATTATAAGGAATTTTGCTTCTTCCTTGAATATAGATAGTACAGTACAAGAGTAGCTCATATATTACTCTGCCAGAGAAGATGCGCTTTAAGAAAAATGTATCTTGAATAAGGACATAACCAACTCTTAATGCACGATTCTTTTTCAGCTTATTGAGATGGATATATTATCTTGACACTATATATGTACAGAATATAGATGGCCAAACTTTGAATATATATATATATATATATATATATATATATATATATATATATATATATATATATATATATATATATATATATATATATGTATATAATATATATATATATATATATGTATATATATATATATATATATATATATATATATATATATATATATATATATATATATAGATAGATAGATAGATAGATATAGATAGATACAGTATATAGATAGATAGATATAACTTAATTGGAATTAGTACTGTACTTCTATTTTATTGGTGACATTAAAAGAGGGGAGAGGTAATTCATTTCTGTTGTTCTTCAGTTCATTGTTTCATTGCTTAAAAAAGTGAGTGTGATTCTAGATTGAAAAATAATAATAAAGTTAGAATTTATATAAGTACTTTTCTGATTATGTGATGTCTCTTTTTAGAAGAAAGCTGTTGAAAGATATGAAAGGATAACATTAGATACTTTTAACTCTTCTCATTTTTTTTTAGTATGAAATTTGAAAGATAATTAACCTCTCCTTTAAAACCAGCAGTTGTCGTCCTCGTCAGCATTTGATGAGAAGCACGATGGTAGGGGCATCAAAATCAAAAGATTTAAAAGGTTTTTAGGTCTAAAATTGGCTTAGGGATAAGTGGGTTATTTGTCTTGGCCCGTTATGACAGATAAAGATTTTAGCTCTTTCTAGTATGCCCTTCGATCAAGCTACGAACAATGGCAGCCTGAAGTGAACACCTTTGATAGGACAAGAGATGATTGGAGCAACAATTTAGAAAAAAAATTTATTAGAATAAGCCAGAAGAAAGACTGCATACCAGTTTGTGTCAATGATAGAGAAATTTTAACCAGTTGATTGAAATGGCTGAAAACAGGAAAACATTGAATGATTTAGCTAATTAGAAGACAATTTGTTGATACTTGTTCAACTTAGTTGGAACTATATCTCAGGAATAAATGCTGAAGGACATTGTTGAAATGGTGGAGATTGTATATTGTTTCTTAAAAACATAAGTACAATGGATTGTGAAAACCCAGTGAAAAAAGTCTAGTGAAGTTAAAAGACCTGAGGACTATAAAAGTTAAACAGAAGCAGACTGATAAGAGTGAAGGTACAGTACATGCTTTGTACGTCACAAACAATGACACCTAGCAAAGAGCTGTATGCAATTCAAAGACAAGGACCAAAGGTAGTTTAAGAAAAATGCTTGAGTCTCAACTTTTAAATGTCTCAACAGTTATATTCATTGTTAATTTATATAGATGGCTAGGTAAACCATATATTGGTTGGACAACCACATTTCTTTCCTTTGAAAATTTTTATCAAAAAGAATTTTAACTATGTCGCTGTCATTTCACAACTCATTGGGCTCACTCAAAAAATTTTCTTTCAAGTTAGAACTGGACTAAGGTGAAGTTCAAGAAGATTGTCCGCTAAGTTTTTGAAGCTGGGGTTTTAGGGCAGTTGTAATTAATCCTGGGTCTCTCTCAAGGCACATAATTATTGCAATTAAAAAAATCACATGTAACTGTGTATATTTATGTAATAATTGAGAGATATATAAAGCATAATAAATTACATGTGCAAGATTTTTCCTTGTCATGACCACTTATAGTAAGGCTACTTGTCATTATGTTTAGTGATAAAGTTATGCTGTTTTGACTAACACTCTAACAATAGTTTTTGGTTTAGGAAGTGCTAGTGCTGTGTGAATTGTTTGATATTTTTTGTATAATCTTCAGATCTTTTAGGTATTCTTTGTGTATTTGAAAGGATTTTCTTAATAATGAGAGATGGTTTGTGGAAAATTGTTTGAGCTAAGGTTTGCTATTGATAAGACTGTACTTGTGATGTAGATGTGTACAGTATTCATTGAGATTTTATAGACCACGAATTGAAGGTCTTCCATCAGCATTTTCCCTGTTTTTGCCCTAAACCATTTTGTGCTCTATTAATATATACAAAGTTGAAGTTAGTAACTGAAGAGACTAAAATTTTTCAAACTATGGAAAATCTGATCTAATTTATGAACTTTAGCTGAAAGTTACAGCATCTCCTTCAGATTATAATTTACTTTATGTGGAATTTCAAATTTTATGTGTACTAATGGTTTGTAGGGTTTTTCTCTTTTAGAAATCTTCATGAATGTGTAAATGTTGTCGTTACCTTTTCTGTTTTCTTATTGCTTCAAACTTTTTCTAATGTGCTTTAATATAAGAATCACAAACAGCATTAATTTTACTTTGAATTTAATTCCAGCGCAGGGCTGAAAATCACAAGGATTTAATATTTCTGGTGTTTTCTAAGAAAATCTAAATTTGCAGGCTGGTCTAGCTGCTGCTCCTGCCCGTGCTGTTTCAGCTGTTAAGAATATGAACTTGCCACAACAGATCAAGGATATCAAGCTACCAGATCTTCCAGCAGCTATCAAGGATCTGAAATTTTGATCTTATCTGAAGTTCTACAAAGTTTTGTACATAAATATATATTTACATTTTTGTCAGGTGTTTGTATTTTTTTTATCAGTAAAGGTGAAGTCTGTGTCACAAAAACAAAACTTTTTCTGCTATTTCACCTTTTTCGGAATATTCATTCATTTACATTTGAAATGCAATTTCTTGATCCATATGTATAGTGTACTGCAGTGTCATCCATTTTCTTGATAATCTCATTATTCATTAATACTGATATATTACTTCCTTGGTTTATTATCATAAAAGTGATTTAAAGTGACCCTTGAACTTGCAGATATGTCCATATACTGAAATAAAGATCTGTATGTTGAAATAACACTAAATTGTTGTAAGTTCCTGTTTCTTGATTCTGCAAAATTAGTATGATTGAGAAAAGTTCTTAAAGAAAATTAATATACTTGAGAAAGATCACACATGAAGTAATTTTAGAATCTATATTCATTTTTATAATTAATCAAGTTTATCATTTTCCCAGTATTTAAGAATTAACACACAATACACAATTTACAAAGATATTTAATTACCAAGGAAGTTGCATGTATTTGCATGTTAAACAAGTGATTTTGAAATTTGCTAAACAAAACATGTTTAACCATTAATAAATTGGTCAGAAAAGTACTCTTGTGACACTTTCTTTACAAAATAGTTTGAGTGACAAAAAATGTTTTATTCAGTGTTAGACTAGAAGCTCAAGGTTAAAAGAAGCTTTTTATTTCTCTATTTCATGTTACCTAATGATCAGATTTCTTTGTGCAGTATTGCTGTGTTGTAGCCAAACTCAATTCTATGTTTTGATGCGTATTGGCATTCTTTATTTTTACAGGAACAAAAATATTCAGTTAATAGTAATATCATGTTTTCTTTTGCTTTCTTTTGTACAGTACAATCATATGCCTTAAATATAATTGAAAATATGTTTCAAAAATAAAATTTATTTGCTATATGACCTAGTTACTTTTAGAATCACTGTTTAGGAAATTCATAGGTAAGAAAGAATTATTTCTATAAACCTTCTCTGGTGTTCATATTGCTTTCGTCTCTTGAAAACCACTCATGTCGTTGTTACCCCTTAAAGATGAAAAGATTACCATTTTTTTTCCTTCCAGTATACTAATGCCTCTAGAATAACGGTATCTACCGACAATAACATACTGCGCGTGTCATATCTTCTTTAGTGTTTCAGTCACCCTAGTTTGATAGTTTTCGTATGATTTAAAGGTTTAAAGATGTCTTTCAAATTTGTTAGCAATTGCTATCGCTGTGTAAAGGAATTAGTTATTGGTTTTGGGTAATAATTGGATTTCTTTTTCTTGTCTCGTGCTGGGGACACTTTTTTTCTTTCAGACATTTGTTGGGAGGAATGTATAAGTCTCATTGTTCCTCTTGGAAAGTAAGTTCCAGAGTAAAGCTCTAAGCATAAAAGAAAGATCACTTTTAGTTCTAGGAGAAATCCAGAGAATGTTAGGCTAGCCAATTTTAAATAGAATGATAATGGTAATACCACTCTAGCATTTGACTTTTCTTCAGTCTTAACGAGTTTAGTTTTGATAGTCATGAACTTAAAAAGCTTTATCACGCTAGCTAATTTTGTGGAAGCTCAGAACACCAACTAGTCTTTCATTAAAGGTAATTTTTCAGTCCTAACCTGTCCTGTTTGATTTTTTTATTGTGCAATATTTGGTAATAATTAGAAATAGTCAAGTGTGGTGTGACAGGCATTTTATTTTGCTAAGTATTTTGGTTTTCTGGAAGTAATTTACAAAATACCGTAAACTTTTTCCTTTTATCGCTGAAGAACATTCCATCAAAAAAGCTTTATAAACTTATTCTTGATATTCTTGATATTTGTTTTTATTATGAGATTTTATAATATTTGTAACTAGTGAGAGAATAATATTGATGAAAGCAATGTTTTTTTCAGCCTTTAAATTTGGGGATTATCTTCGGTAAAATCTATATTAATATTTACTTATGTTTTTACTATTACGGTTTTCAGACAGAGGCAGTAATTATCAGCAGATACACCACCAAATTTCTGGTGCCTAAAATTCCAGTTTTCCTGGATGAATGATTTTGTCAAGCCACCTGAGGTTATGTAATAATGTTATTTTACTGTTTACCTTTGTCCTGCAAAGCAAAGAATGACATTTGTTTTTAACAAATATCTTTATGATTACACTAAAGCCAATTTGTCTTGTAAATAAGAAACTAAGATTTGGGTTAACTTGAAAAAAGTTTTGATACAGTGATCAGAGATTGTTGTGTCCATATTTCCTAGGAACAGGTTCTCAAATCTGCAAAAAAAATTTGTGATAACCTCCCTTGATGTTCATGTTGCTTGTTTCTTAAAGCTTGGTTTCTATTGACATATACCCCCAGAAAGCTAAAAAAAAAATCCTGTTTTCTTTCCTTCCAATAGGCTTAGGCCTCTAGTATAGCAATGAGGCAGTCTTGATGGCTAATGGCAGTAACTATGGTTTGGGAACAGCGTTGTTTTTGTTTTTTTAATATATCAGTGCCTTCGTTGGTGTCTTGTTGATCGGCAGTGCCCGTTTTCCAGATTGTTGTTATTCAAGTTATTAAAGATGTCTTCTCCATAGCCACTCCCTGAATTCATAGCTTTTTCAGCTTCATCTGCTTTCTGGTCTAAATATTCTCTCCAGTTAGTCCTGTCTTTTCTTTTTACCTCTGTCGATATTGGAATACTCAGCATGCTCTACCTTGGAATTTTCATTTCTAACTCAAAAACTCTCAACAATCAATTTCTATCTGTCTTCTTTTTATAGTATCCCAAGTATCATTTGATATCCATGGCTTTCTCCTTATAACTGCATCTCCAAAAACTTTACTGCTATGTTCTTAATATCACACCATTCTACACTAATTGCCTTCTCTTCGTCTCTAAGACTGCAAATCGATTTCTACATTCAATTGCAAATGTTTTTCTGTGCTCATCTTCCAGAAGCTTGGGTGCTTTCAGTTTTAATGTCAATGTAGCAGTGAGGAGCTGGTGATCACTACCAATATCTGAACCTCTATAGCTTCTTACATTTCTCAACGTCATCCTTCTCTCTTTATAAAAGGTTTTAAGTTCTCCGATAAAATGTATAAAGTGTTTGAGCCCATCAGTATATAGTTTTTCAAGTCTGATAAGTCTGATTCATAACCAATTATGTTTTCCTTTTAAATGGGTGAATAGCTGCTCTTTTCACTGTCTTTGCAACTAGTCCTTCCATGTACCATTCCATTGTTCTCAAAAGATCAAGAATACTGCATAATTTAATTTATTGAATTCTTTTATTTTATGGTGTCCTATGGTTATGATGCTCCATACTTGAAGCTGATAACTACTACTTGATTCTCGAGTAGAGATTATAACAATGACATAAATAGAGATGCCAGGTTATCAGCTTCGGACATTTCTTCCGATCTTTGTCTGGTAAAGAGTAGAAATCCTGGTAGTCAACTTAATCTGGTACCACTGTTACCATATCAACTTCCCTAATTTCAATGCTTATGACGTCATTTTCTTTCAATTTAGATACGATAACAGTTTTGTCCGACAGACACTGTTCGACCGTGTGGAAGCACCTTTATACGCACTGAGTCTGTGCTCTGTAACTAGATACATTAGCCCTAAAACAGGAGAGACTATATCTTTGGTAGTGTAATTACAGTATTTTGTACACTGTTGTATTTCCTGCTCTATCCAGTTGTTTTCCCTGTACCCTTTAGTTAAAGATGAGGAAAACAAGTATAATTTAAAACCTATTGGCAATACTCAAAAAGCCAACTTATCATAGAAGTAACACCTTTGTAAGGAAAATAAAATCTTGGTGAAGGTTTTCCCAATATTTTATTGGGTTTTTTTGATAATAAAATAAACATTGCAAGTGACCCTGCTTTACAAAACACAAAAAGAATGTTTAACATCAAAATGTATTGTGGTATTACTATACAGACTAACAATTTCGTAACATGCCTGTATGTTTAGCATCGCAACCAGAATTATAATAATTTTATCATGAAAATTTTTGCTTAA
Organism: Palaemon carinicauda; assembly: GCF_036898095.1. Classification (NCBI taxonomy): domain Eukaryota; kingdom Metazoa; phylum Arthropoda; class Malacostraca; order Decapoda; family Palaemonidae; genus Palaemon; species Palaemon carinicauda. The sequence continues at coordinate 162,368,477 of NC_090728.1, read as the reverse complement.
AAGGCAATTAACCAGACACTATTAAAATAACTTGAAAATTTTCTTTAATCTACAAACAGAATTACTAATAATGTCTGGATCATTCCCTTAATGGTACAAATATGAAAATATAACAAACCTTCCCCTTTACCTAGTATAAAAGCCTGCACTTTCTTTCCAGGTTTGACACTAATAAACTTTACATTCTGTAAAGCTCAAGTTATGCACAACAGTAGTCAAAGATTTAAAATTGGCAATATCTTTCCTTACATGTACATTCAGATTTTAGATCATCCTGGATTCTCTCTCACCAATGTTTAAGTGAAAGTAAGACCAGCAGAACTGTAGGTGTTGAAGATCTTCTCGATAGCATTGACGTAGGCAGCTGTGCGCAAATCAATTCCCAAGTTGTACTTGATTGCAGTTCTCATGATGGCCTGTAACAAATATTTAAATAATTTTTGTTTCATAGAAATAATTTTACAAAATCTCTGAATAGTTGACAGTAAGAGAACACAAAACTTAATCATATAATGTAATAGTTGGCCCTCCGGGTAGCATTTGTGACGCTGTATACAGTACTATGTAATCAATGGCATTACTGTACATAATTTCCATTTCCAAATGCACACACCAGAACTATTTCCTTGTACAAGATTCAGCCTTTGATGACAAGCTAGTTATGAGGAAACCATTACAACTTGTAATCTTAACACAAATACAAGACTTGCTCTGGTAAATTCATTATAATTCTGATATGCATCATTAAATATATTTTTTCATTAATTTGGATTTTTCCTAGCTACAAAAACAGTCTTGTACATAGGAAATTGGTTTACAGCATGAGCTGGAACTGGTGTTGATAGTTAAAGAGGTAGTAGCTAATGACAGATGGTGTGAGGTGAGGAAGGACTTCCCCTTCAAAAATTCAAAGCACAGGACAGAGGGCTGGTTGAGGTGTTTAACTTAAAGAACTCTGTTATACTTTAACAAGGAAAAATAAAATTTGCTTAAATCATTTGGGATTTGTTAAGTGTATACTGTAAAAACCTTTTGTCCTTTGAAGTAAGGAGACTCGCTGATTGGTGGGTATTAAGTCCCCCTAGAACCAAAATGGATAGTTCTTTTACTTCCCTGGAAATGTCAATCTACCTAGCCTGATGCAGAAGTGAAGGAGAGGATGCCAGCAACCTTCTACCTATCCATCATTGGGATGAATAGGCTGATATGGCCTAGCCTGTCCAAGAAGATTGGTACTTGGTCAAATGAGGGATCCCTTCCCCCCGAAAGGGATAGAAATTCGGAATAATACACTTGGCATGATGATCAACAAGTGGACTTACATCTATACTTTACCAAAGAAGATATGTTTACTGTCCCACATAGGAGCTGGATTTGTTATACAACTACTATACTTGAGCAACTACCACAAGAAAAAGCGCAAAGGGATCAAGGGAGACTGAAGGAGAAATTCTCTAGTTTTATAAAGAAATGAGGTCATATAAAGTCATTCAGAGAGTAAACCTTCAACTGCTTCATCCCCAAGAGAAGGCCAGAGAGAATTGAGGCAAAGAGCCAGTCATTCTAGGCTTACATCCATAAGTTACCAAAGAAAATACTTACCATCCCAAATGAGAGCTACAGTAGGTTTTACTACACAACTACCTCCACAAGACCAAGCGTAATTGAGCTGTCACCACAAACAAAACGCAAAGACATTCAATGGACTTCTGGGTTCTCCTGTAGAAGGTGGTCTGATGCATACAAACCTCATCCTTTAACATTTGGCTGACTGCAAGATTCCTCTTAAAGGAGAGGGTGGATGACCCTCTCACCAGTTGAGGCGTATGCATAATGAATAAATTCGAAGTCGGAACTAAATTGTGTTCCCAGACACCTTTCTTTGTTCTGCCAGTTCTCAGGAAGAGTCGGGCCACAAAAGCATATCCTCTCCATGTCATCCGACTCTTCATATAGAGAGGATGGAGAAGAGCTCGAAACTTAAGTCGTGCCCAGGCAGGTTCCTAGTTTTGGACGTACAACCTGGCATCAAACTAGCAAAGCTCCTTCAACCCCTGAGCATGGAGTAGGGCAGAGAGACTGTATAACTCGCTTAAACAATTCACCATGTTATGGCAGCAGAGACAGTCTTAAAAATTAGAACCTTGACTGACAGCCTTCTCAAAGGCTTGAACAGGTATGAGCGAGCCTGGAGAATGACGGACACGTTGCTCTCTGGGGCTCGAGATCCCGGGATGAGCAAGACTGTTCAAAGCTCTTCATAAGCACAGACAACTCCTATGAGGAGACATCTATCCCCCCATTAAAAGACCATATTCAAGGCCTTGGGATACCCTTGACAGCAACGACAGACAGGAGTTACTCTCCGTGAAGGTAAACTAGGAAATCTGCAAGTTTCTCTCTGTGAAGGTAGACTAGGAAATCTGCAATCTGCTCATGACTGCAGAAGAACCCCTTCTACAATATAAGTTGCCGAGGAAAATCTACAGTACAATTTTCATTATTTTTAAAATTTCATATTTTTATTAAATAAATTTAAGCTTTTATAAACACTCCTATCAATCTTTATTAACCCATTTTACATTTTGAAAAAATTCCCAAACTACTTTCACTGTAAACTCATCCTTACATATACGTTAATGAAAAATCTTAAACTGAACACTCATTAACATATGCACAGCTAGGCCAGGCTATGCCGATGACCACACTGAATGTCTATTTACTGGGGCAAAAAAAGACTGCTGTATTCAAAATAAACACATTTTTAGGAACGCTTTCACTTATTTGTATCCAATAATAATGATGATTGTAATAAAGACATCACATTATGAAATAAAAACGGCAAATATTCATCTTTTCCATTGTTTACATTTGTAAGCTCTTCAAAATTACCGGTTTTCAAAATCAGATGATTAAGGCAAACTACAGAATTATTTTCTCTTCCTAAAATAAACCATTATCACTTGAACTATCATTTTTATTTTATATAAAAGTATATAGTTAATAATAAAAAAATTTTTTTTATTTTAATAGCATATCAAAGTTTACTTGCGTTCCATCCCTATTGCCGATTCACGATTTGCATACATAGTAGTATATTTATAAATCCGTGCAGTACTGACGAAGTGATAAGTGTACCGTGATATGGAGAGCGATTACTATACTCAACTAATATTAACTATAAAATTAAGCCACTAAACATAATCCTTTGATATGATTATTAAACACGAGAAAAGAAACTATTAAATTTCAGATGCTTACATCCTTGGTCGCCAATGAACCTATGCAGTGAACAGGAGAAGGAATGCTTAGGTCAAAGACATAAAATGGTTGTACGTAGAAAGCAAGCAATTTTAAGATACTATAGGCAATGACTTATAAGATTCATCAAAATAAATACAGTATTAGAAAAAAATCATCAAAAGAAATACAGTATCAGAAAAAAATTCATCAAAATAAATTTAGTATTAGAAAAAATTCAAGATAAATACAGTATAAAAAAAAAAAAAAAAAAAAAAAAAAAAAAAAAAAAAAAAACTTACTCGTGCTGAACGCTCCATGGTATAATCCAGACCAGAGTGGACGATATCTTTTTCAGAGGCACCCTGAAATATATGAAACATTATTAATTTACTGTAATGATCCACATTAACATAGTAAAATTAATTACACATTTCAGTTATATATTTTACATTTTAATCAGGAAAATAATATATTAGGCCAATAGCTTAAATTCTATGCACACACAAGAACAATAATTTACAGTTAAGTGTAATATAACTACCAAATGGCGTAATATATACAGCAGTAATTCATGATGAATACATTTAAATACTAACAGTACGGTAATAAAAGGCTATTTCAATAACAGGGAATCATGCGACCACAAAAGGAAAAGAAATAGCTTATAAAAATGGTAACTAGTACATATGCCTCACATCTGTCTCAAAGGACATATTTTAAGTGAAGATTTACAACAACCAACTAATTAACTAATTACATAGCTGTACAATACTTTTTGAGACTAAATATCTGTAAGAAAAATTTTAGTTTCCCTCAATCCAAAGGCACAGAAACAAAATATGCCAATAAAAAAAAAAAAGGAAAAAAAAAGTTTTAAACAAAAGTGACCAGTAAACTACAAAATATTGAATTAAAATAAAATCACATCATAAACAGAACTCTGTCAGCTACCAATTCCCACTGTCAGCTACCAATTCCCAATATATAAGATGTAACAGCTTTTAAGTCCCAGTATTATATCTACATCCCTTCTCGTTATCTTTTCAACTTTTCAAAAATGTTAACTTCCAGATACTGGTACGACCTTAAAATCTAATCATCAAATGACTTGTTGCTTTAAATTTATAGTTCATTGCATTGTATTTTAATTTTAAGTCATAATCCTAGCTTTGTAATAGCAAAATCTTGAGCTTTGAAAAAAAAAGAATAACATAAGAAACCTAGGATAATCATTAAGTATTTCATAAATTATGTCACCATACTAATAAACGGTTCACCATTTATAGCTATAGCTATTATTTTACTGCAGCAGAAAAACCTGCTATTATGAGCTACACTCTAGGTCTAGTTGCTACCTTGTTCCCGATCAAAGATACAAGGCCAAAATGGCCAGCAATTCTGTAGATGGAGAACTGCAAGTTATAAACTATCTTCTAAGTCAAATGGTTCTTGGTTCTGATATTTATGTAGTGCTGGGAAGTGAAATAGTCATGCAGATTCTACATCAGTACTAAACTAATATCAATAACTTAAAGCCTAACATTTAAGTATACTCCTAGTTGGTATAAAAATACAAAATAGGCAATTGAAGAATCACACATTACTTTGTCCTGCACTTGGATAAAAAAATCCTCCTCATGGTTGGCAAACCAAACTAATAACTGTCAAAATTCATAATTAAATATAATTTTCAGCTGAGGTTTCAAACATGACTTTTGTTAACTCAGGGGTCTGGATAAACTATCTAATCATGTTTCAAACATAACTTATTTTACTCCAGGTTTGTTTAAAAGTTTAATTTAAAAATAAAATAGAAAAATGCATGCAATTTGATTTATAGGGGGGGGGTGTATCCATAAGCTTTTCAGCAAAAATCTAATGGGAATAGTGCACTGCAATAATCACGAATGTCTCCAAGAAATGCAAGGAATGTGCAATATTGAGGGGAGTGCTTCAGAATAAGCATGCATACATTCAGCATTAATAAACAACAAACATTCTAAAATATATTCATGAAATAAAGCCATAAAAATCTCTTTGGACATTACATTCATTGTATGCCTCTCTCAGCATCGCTATAACCTCTCACACACACAAATTCAGTCCGTTATGCTAATTTCTTCATGCTTCTTTCCATTTCCATAAAGTATTTCCTTATCTCTTCCATAAATTTCTTTGACATGAGTGCATTCAAGAACCTTGCTTGTTAAATACAGTATTTCAGTTGTATAAATACGTCATGCCACAAACCTGATACAATCACCTCAATAAATTATTGAAAATTAAAATCCTGCGGGCTACATATTTTAACTCAAAATTGTGATCTAGTTGGAAATAATGAATACAAAGAATATTTACACAATGAAATTTTCTAAAATTGTACCTGTAAAAATGCTGCACCACCCAAAACCAGTTAATCTTTAAAGACATGGATCTCTTGCTTTTCCGGTAGATTAATTTATTATTCTGCAATAAACAATATTTCACACAGCCTTGCCTTCCAGTAAAAGGCTGAAAATACCTCTATAGTAGTACTGTCTAATCAAAGGGATGCTGCTTACTAATTTACAAAATTGCCAAACTAAACTTGTCTTTATGTAAATAATGAAAAAGGGAGAACTAATTTACTTCAGTGGGCTTGCTTTTATATATTGAGATGCTTATTAGATCTTCCAAATTAGTTTTGAGAAAAATTATTTTTTCTTGACAATTGTATTCAGATACCTTTTGACCCTATTCAACTAAACTTATAAAGTTAGCATTAATTTATGTACAGCATTATGGAAACTGTATTTCCCTTTGGAACAATAACAAGAGTATTAAGGCAATCTCGCCAAATAGTAGTAAAATACAATTTCTCTCTAGAAAAAAAAAAAAAAAAAAAAAAAAAAAAAAAAAAGCCATTATAAGAAAATATTCACAAACAGTTACTGAAGGCCAATATAAAGTTTTTCAAGAGGCGATATTACTTTATAAAAATAAAAAAATTCCTCCCCTGATGTTCATATTACTTCTCCAGAAGCTCAGTTTATCATTGTTTACCCCCAAAAAATTCAGCAAATTATTTCCCCATTTTCTTGCCTTTCAAAAGATACATGCCCCCACCCCTTAAAGAAGTTAAACAACCCAGCATTTAATGGTAAGAACAGGTCAAAACAGCATATGCATTTACCAGGTTCTTGACTTTTTTTCTGAATGAATCTCTTGGCTGTAAATATTTAATTTGATTGAACTTGAGACAGTGGTTTCACTCATGATTTATATAATCGGAATCAGATATATGTACAGAAGGGCCAAAAAAGCAAATGCATTATCTAATCCCTTTACTGCCTGTTCCATGCTCTCACCTGTGAATATCAATTTTATCAACTTTGACACAAATCTCAGTAAGTACCAAGTGGAATACACCAAGCCACCACATGTGTTTGTTATCCTCATGGAAATTGCCAGCCATTTTTTATCAGGAAACAGGGTTCTTACAAACAAATAATTGCTATATTGGTATGTCTAGATATTTGGAAATGGTACTATTGTCCAAAGGAACTCATGTTTGCAACCTCACTGTAAAAAAGGGTAAAGGTGTTTTGCTCTTCTGTTTTGAATTCCTTAGCACAGAAAATAGATTACCTCCTACATACAGGCCAATTTTATATCTTTACTCTTCCCATCATTTGCCATAATTTTCCAGAATTGAAACATGTTCTAACTCCCTTTAAAATTATTAAAAAGCCCCATTCTGGCTACAAAGGGGGGAAACTGATCCATTGATCTGCCTCCATTGCAGATGTTCAAGATTTCAATTTAATTTTGGATTATCTGACCTATTTTGAAGAACAGTGTGATCTATGATTAAGAAAAGAGAACAGATATGTGCTTCAATGGTGAAACAGTCTCTCGGGCACAATATTATTTTTCCCCTATTTTGGGGCCTGTTGTAGATGTACAGGTAATCGATAGGGTAGTTACTTAGTTGGATACCATAATTCAAGCCAATCTGTTGCTCTTAATTTGTTAATAATCTGTGCGCCATTGTGCACAGGAATTGTTTTTAGGTGATCTTAATCCACATTTTCATTGTCTTGTGCCCATTAGAACACACTAATATGTGGTTGGGATGGCAAATTGTATGATTCCCTTAGGATAAATGTTTTAGTTTTTAATTATTATATTAGACTTCATAAATCTGTTTGACTGCATCAGGTCTGAATGACTGTGTGCATTGTTCACTTGCAAGTTCAGCCAATTGCCCATCTCATGTTTTTCTCTTACGGGGTAAATGTAGGGATTAGTATCTCACTTGCTTAAATGAGTCTATCTTACAAAGATCAGTTCCCGTACATAGTAAGTTGACAATTGAAAAACAGTTTAGTAAGGTCTTTGAAAAAGATGATAAAAAAGACGACACTTAAAATTAGTCTAAGAATAACTATATAATATCCAAATAAAGGTATTTAGCTTTTGGGTAAAATATATTTGTTATCCCAAATTCAAAATAAATTAGGAAATTAAAGTTCCCATTCGGTGTCAAAGCTTTCTATCCCACAAGATGGATCATTGGTAATCTAGCCCTGGATAACTATATGTCTCCTGCCCTTAATCCCATCAGCAAGAAAATTACATATTATTTCAACAAACACCTTAATTCCTTATAATCTTTTGACAAATTTAGTAATAAAAGATATATTGAATTAGGTTTTATCTTCAAATAATGGGTATTCTTTCAGTTACATTAAGTTGCCACATGCCCAAATGAAGTTAGGTCCAGATAATTAGTTTTAGATATTTACTATCTCTTAATAATATGAAGTTAGACCAGAAATAACTAGTAATAGGGCAGACTGTGACAGGTTTTTCAGAAACACATCACAAGTCCACATTCTGAACCAAGGGAGTATAAGGTCACACACCCTGTGCCTAATAAGGGTGCTCTGTTAAATAGGACAAATTTGAAAGAAATTTGTAGACCTTTCAGATTTCATATTAATTTTGGATTTCCCGACCTTTTTTAAATTAGTCAAGTCTAGAAGAGCTTCTATGGCCTCAATGGTGGGAGTCTCTGAGGTGCAATCATTCTTTTTTATCTTCCCTTATTTCATGGCTTTTTGTAGATGAAATTGATCAAGTTGGATACCAGAACTTAAGCCAATCTGTTGCTAAGAATTTGTTAAAAATTGCTACGATACCAACAATATCAAAGAGCTAAGAGAATCCTACGATATGAAATGCCACCCACAAATGAAAAAGTTGCTTAATAGTGTTTACTTCTGTCTTGCAATCTAGTTGCCTAAAATAGCAACTAGGAATGCTTTAATACAAGGGTTTAGCAGCAGAAGGATCTAAAGTACTGTAATTAAAGAAATTGAGGCTCTCCAAGAGGATCTTGCCTTTGTAAGGTGCAGTGAACATTCAGAACCCTTACTGAATGGAACACTTGCTTGTACACCCAAATTGAGAAGTCAAGTCAGAGTTAGCAACTGGTCAGGTAAGATCAGAATTACCACCTACAATATAAAACTCACTCCCCCTCTGAGTAAAAAAAATAAAAATGAATAAAAAGTCGGCTAAACTAGATAAGACCTGGCCCACCCCGAAAATAAGGGAACTGCTTTCCAAGTTAAAACTTGGGTCATTCAAAATAAACTAGCAATATGGAATTTGACACATTTAGAAGGACCTTGAAGCGCAAAACTTGTATCTTTCAATGAGAGATATTAATAATCCGAAAAGATACATTTGATACTTATGAATATAATGATAGTAATAGCGATTTAGAATACATGAAAAAATTTCATATTCTACCCCAAAACAAAATAATAACTACACTGTGATCATCTCCAAATGCTAACGATGACTAGGTGATAGCATCATAAGCTGAAGTCATAAACACAAAGTGATCGTCAAGTTTTCAAAAATCAAGGATACACTAGCATAAAGTGACAAAGATGAAGCCAACCTAACACTTAGCCAGAATAAAGCCCTGAAACGGGTAATTCACCAAAAACAACCCACAATAACCGCCAAGAAATTAGGACTTTGTTATTCAAAACTACTGTAATTAACTTTCTATACTATATCTTAACAAAACCTCGTGTTAGGATTCATCTGACTAACTTGACCCTTTCCATTCCAATCTTAGGCCAATTTAGAATATGCCAAAACCTCTAAGTCTCCAAAATTTAAAAATCTTCACATTCCAAAACTTTTCACCAGCATGAAATGCACTTAGAGGTAACAAAGGGATAATTATTGTTATTAGACAAGCTACATTCGGAGCCTTGGCAACGCGGAGGAGAATCGACCGAATCAGCATAAAACAGTTTTACTTTACATTTAATGGAATTTCTCAGAGGGATAGCTGTAGTCATGACTGAAGGGCATATAATGGCCAAACCATAAAAACATTACTCACAGACTTATAAAAAACAAAATATATCCAAATAAATAACTGAAAACTTTAGATAAAGTATACATTAAGGATGACTAGCCTAAAACAATAAATTTCCTGTTTTCTTTCCTTGTAATTGCCCTGCCCTGTTAACCTCAACCCTAAAACAAAAAAAAAATTCAGTTTTGGCAGCTAACTTAAAGGAGGGAGGGTGCATAGGCATGGAGGTGTTTGTTAAATTTGATCTAGATGTAACAAAGTTGGCACCTCTACTCAATACCATGCTCTATTAGAGGTAAGATCCATGGAAAAATTATAAAGTTTTTCAAATAGCCAAGTAAAACTATGACCAAACATGTATAAAATTGATTACAACAGGCTAAAACAGAGGAAAAGGGGTCAAATTACATTTAAATGTAATCAAAACTACCCAATAACTAAAAAGGGATCACCATCTTATTATTCAACAGCATAACCGAGTAACCAAAACTCAAACTTATTACTCTAACTTCCAATATACAGCCTGGATCATATTGATTTGTCATAAACTATAAATTTTAGAATTTCCTTTGTAACAACAAGCTATTCCAAAATCTTTAAATCATCATTAAACTATATACCTGACAATTTACTTTCCAATACAACATTGCTACAATTTACCCCAAGATACTGAAAGCAGTTTGCTAAAACATAATCATCTAAAAACTGTATGGAACCAAAGAGGAAAAGTTTAAATGACTACAACCAACTAAAGAACAAATAAAAAATTACATACAATACAGGAGGGTACAAGAAAGCACATTTAAATAAATAGGGAATTCCCCCTAAATAGGATTTTACATGGGATTATGATAAACTCAATCACAAGGCCACAACTTGAAAGTTTTGGAAGGATTATAGACCCAATCAGATTTAACAAATAAAATTACCAAGAGGAAAAAACCATGGGCAAGTATGCTTTATAAACAATGACCAACTCTAAGCTTTGTAAGGACTTCAGAAGGGCTGCAGACATGGTTAAGTGCAGTAACAAAAGACAATAAGCAGTACAAATACAGCTTTTCACATCTCCAATATGAACGACAACAATCATGATGATTATGTAGATAAATATGGAAAAGAAAAAATAGTAAGGATACAAGATGCAAGAAAATATTAATCCATAAACAACAAATTCATCACCTAAAATGCAGTAAGGAATAATTGCAGCTTGCTAGGAAATCATGAATGCCTGCACTAGGACCAGCCAGAGGTTAAGGCTTTTAGTAGCACTCAAGCTTCCAAACACTTGCACTCATTCGTGTTTTTTATATTTTTTTGTTTTGTTTTTTAAGGTAAACAGGGAATATAGCATCAGCCCCTTCTCCCCCAAAACAAAGAGGTGAATGTGATTGTTTACAATTGTGCTTCTCTTTAATCAATCTCAATATGTCCTTTAAATACTCTAAGGGGTTACATGGGTGGGCTTAGAAAAAACTATTTGAGGGACAACTAAATTGTTTCAGCTTTTCAGATGGTTTTAATGTGTCCCTTCATGTATTTTACAGCAAACATCTTCATTGATGACAGAATTATATATGATAATATTTTTTCTCATTACAGTCCATCAATGTCACTGCTGCTACTGTAATCCCAACCTTAACCCAACTGCATATGCTTAAAAGATAGGACGAGTGAACGTGGTGAAAATAGCAAGGACTTTTGAAACATTAAATCCAGGTCTACAAGCATGCACGATTTCCTATAAGCTTCAAGTATTTGTTTGCGAGTCATACTAGACTTGCGTATACTTCTTAATGTACTACAGTATTTCCGTACCTGTTTTCTCATGATTATTTTCTGCACCACATTTATCTACATAAGTTTATATTAGACTCTTCCTTGTTTTATACAATCAAAAATATCTATACTATACACACTATTTTCATTACTCAAGCTTTTCCGAAACCAAATATATTTTCTTAAAATAATCAAACATTGCAATGTAAATGAAAATGAATTCCAGTCAATATAAAGCAAAATCACGTCAGAATTAAAAAAAATACTTTGTACAGTACTTAACATTTTCACGAGTAACCTTACAATGGCATAAAAATTTTCACTTAGAAAATACTTGTAGAAAATAAAATTTCAAGAATTTCTTAATCGATCAAGTTCCACAATTTGCTTTTAAAATGGAAACGTGTACACACTAATTGTTTCTAATAGAGTAATATGCATCAAGCATTATTAATATTGCAACACTAAACAGATTCCAAGACCTCATTTGAGAAAGATCAACTTACAAAAACTTTATCTTTTAAAGATGTCTTTTGTTGAAATTCATTAATAAAACCATTAATTGGTGACATTTCCATTCCACAAAAAATTTTTTCATATTTATGAGAATCCAAACACTTATCTATCGCAACTTATTGCTCTAAAACTTTCTAGATAATTAACCATGATAAGAGTTTCAGTTCTTAAATGATTATACCTTTTAATTTCTTAAGTGTGTCTTCTGAAATAAGACCTACTTTTAAGCAACTGTGTACTAGCAACATTTTATGCCATATTTAGCACATACGACATTAAGTATTTGCCTACGATATGACCATACACAAAAAGGAATGACCTCTGCATATGCATTCCCACTCATAATCATAAATTATCTTTTGCCAACCTAAAAAGTATTAATTTCTAATACTGAAACGAAAGTTTTTCCTGGTAGTTTATGCTTTCTTTGGAGTACAATACCAGATAAGAAAAAGCTATTTTACTTTAAATTCCTCAGTAAAAAAATCTAAACGAAAATTACAGTGCTTTCTTCAATTTTTTATACCTTAAATCCTGGCTTTTATTATAAGTAATCCGTAACCAAATGTTATGTTTATAAAGAACAATTTAATTCTATGAACTTTCTTCCTTTAAAATGAGAAATTTTTTTCAGGAAATTAAACAAAATTACAAAGAATAAATGAATTTCCTAAAAATCAAAGAATGAGAAACTCAATGTTAAGAAACTTTAGTATATATACACAGCAATTGCAAGTCATTAAAATGTTTTACTAGAAATTACAACTCAAAACTGAACACCAAAAATCTATCATCAAAGATATACCTCCTCAAAAGTGACAAAAGATATCACTCTTCCTATTCATTTGTAACTCATATCTTCTTTGGAAAAAAGTGTTGTATACTCTTATTGGGCTCATAGCTATATAGTAATCTGGTAATTTTGCAATATTCCACAAATCAGTCAAAAGCACACTGCTTAAATTATGAAGTCTACCTGTGAATATTAAATTGAAATTGTAAAATAAAAATCCATATAACTAAAAATTAAAACTTAAGCCTTAAAACTACTATTTAAAATACGGAAGTAGCTACCACTAAAAATAAGACTACTATAACCACATTTTATATAAAGCAAGTGTTAATCTATAACAAATAGGAATTCCTCTTGTTCACAAGGCAACAAAGACTCTATTATTATTCCACTTGCAATAAAAAGCAACAAGGGATGGAACCTAGATTGAAAAAATCATACCTCAAATCAAACTAGGATAATTTCTTTCTTGATTTGTTAAAAAGATAAAAGATCTTTAAAACCCCTCTGAAACCCAACAACCCCTGTAACTGTAAAAGCAATAGATAAAAAAAAGGGAAAAAATAATGGCATTTATAAAGGCACTTTAGGATTAGCTGCGCCAATGAATTCAATGACATTTGAGTCAATGCCATAAAAAGTAAACATTATATTCACTATAAAACTAAAGCAGTACACAAAAAAAAAACCACACTCGGTAATCTAGAGAAAAAAAATCAAAATACAAAATTATACGAAAAAGAATACTCCAATCAGCAAAATATAAAACTATATCAAAACACAGCCAACCATTTCCTCACTCTTAACGCTTGTTAGTTATTCCCACATTTAAATTATGTTAGTTTGTTACATTTTATATACACTATATACTGTTACGTACAGAAATGCGATCCTGGAAAGACTCTGACGGCTCGATGGGAATCTTGCCACCAACACGACCAAACCGACGCTCAAGAGACTCTTGAACAGATTCTGTAGAAGGGATATTCTAACTCGTCAATTGATACGCTCAAAACTTATATTCTATGATTTATGGAAGATTAATGTATTCCTCGTGATGAAGAAATCTGCATAACTCTGCTTTCCATAAATATGTTACTATACTTTCCTTTTTCTCCTTTCCTCCTCTAAATTCACACACACCTTTCAAACCAACAAAAGGACTATAGCTTGATAATTTAGCCTATTTTCTGTGAGGGGAAAATCCATTCCATTAATGACAATAAGTAAAGGGAAGATGCATACACAAGCAGCCTATATTAGGCCTTTGCTGGTGCAGAAAAAATAAGCTGAAAAAAGCAAAAATAAAATTATGAGGTCATAGAAGGGCTAGCAATTTCATATACAGTACAATACAGTACTTAAAACAAAAGAATATTTAAGGCCGAAAATTTAAAACAATGATACGGGTCTGAAGTGGGTGACTCACAGCGATACGACTGGCAAACTTTTCACTAGGAACCACCACTAAATCTTGCTGAAAGTGTTTGGACAGGGAATGGGACACAGAGTCTGGAAAAAAATATGTTAAGTTCATCACAGAAGTCACTGTTATAAATTCACGAGCTATACTCTAATTACAGCATTTTTAACCCATTCTTCTAAGGATGTCTCCCTTAAAATATTCAAAAAATAAGTTAGCTTTAATGTTTTAATTATTCACCAAATACTAATCAATGCAGTGATTCTTGATTAAAACCAGAGTGCTCTAAGTAGATAAGTTTATAGTTTTTAAAAGACGGTATTAATGCAATTTTCCAAAGGAATTTAGACTCAACAGTGATGTTTGGCTGTAACAAACCTTTTTTTATCTACATTTAAATACTAATAAAGTGAAATAAGGCAGTAACTTGCAATGTACAATCATATAAAACCCCAAAAAGCAGTATATCTTTAGTTTTAATTTTTTTTAACTTTCATATTTATGCAAGCAGAAAGGAAGAGCTAAAAATAGGTTTGTCTAAATTTTTATCACTTAATCTAAATCAGACTGTCAAACAAAGCCCTGTAATTAAAAAATCACTCCTCTTTTTCCACAAAACCAATTTTTTACACTTAAAAAGAAGCACATTACTAGAGAGAAAGGGGTTAAATAACTACTGTATAGAGAATCAGAAAGTTAAGCATAAACATTTCCAACAGAGAAAATACATTACCTTCACTGATGTTGATCAACTAAAATTTTCATCAACTGCAATATCAGTGGTGGAAAAAAATAATATATTCTGTAAAAAAAAAAACTCCCACATAGTATTCTAAAATCCAAAATATTGATGGCTGCCGTTCATTACTATAGGTTCCTCTATACAGTACTGTAATTATAGAGGCTTTGACAAAGGAAAATCCTATGTTAGGTATGTGCTCTGCGGTCCCTCCAAAAGGATTTTCCTGTTAAGGTTAAAAAAGAGAATCCAATACAACATAATACAGCACAACAAAGAAATTGTCTTTCCTGACAGTACCAAATGCAGCATATATATTATCCCCTGTAATTCTTGTGTCAAGCTCTTGAAAAGAGAATTAGACAACATAAGAAAAGATATGCACAAAATAATATGCAATGTCTGAAGAATTATACAGCTCATTGTATACTGTATGTCTGAGTGATATTAATCATTATATCTGTTCTACGACAAATCAGAAGAAGCGTTTTAATTCTTTCATCCTACCTTGTTTCTAGTATTGTTCTCCTGTCTGGTCTTCAGCTACTGATTCTCATCTTAATTTGTTGGACAGAAACTTACGGTCTACTAAATTTCTTATTCCTGATCTAGATATTAATCTCTGGCACCGTCATTTAATTAGTTCGTTATGCATGTTGCATAAGATTTTTCTTAATTCCGACTATCCTTTACGTTCAGATCTTCCTGGACAGTCCACTCATGTTCGTAATACTAAGTATGCAGTCAATTCTAATAGCATTCTTTATCATGAGGCTCAATGATCTTCCTAATCTGATAGTTGTATTGGTAATTTTCAAAAGTTCAAACTTACAGCAAATGTTTTCATGTTGAACAGGCTGACGGAAGTTTTTATATTTTATTTATGAAGGATCTGTTTTAGTGATTTTTCTGTTCTTGAAATATTTTATTTTGGTTGTTCATTTCTTCCCATATTGTTTGTTATTTCCTTGTTTCCTTTCCTCACCGGGCTATTTTTTCCTGTTGGTGCCCTTGGGGTTATGGCATCCTGCTTTGCCAACTAGGGTTGTAGCTTAGCTAATAATAATAATGTAATTGTGTATGTCTAATTGTATACTGTATGGATAAGTGCATATGCTTCTTGGCAAGGGAAGAAGATAAGACTTTGGCTATGGGAAGCAACTTTTCTAAGAGAAGGATCCTCCAAAATCAAACCATTGTTCTCTAGTCTTGGGTAGTGCCATAGCCTCTGTACCATGGCCTTCCACTGTTTTGAATTAGAGTTTTCTTGCTTGATGGTACACTCGGGCATGCTTTTCTATCTTATTTCTCTTCCTCTGGTTATTTTGAAGTATTTATTCATATACAAAAGATTTATTTTTATGTTAATGTTCTCAAACTTCTCTTGTAGTTTATTTCCTTATTTCCTTTCCTCACTGGGCTATTTTCCCTGTTGGAGCCCTTGGGCTTTATAGCATCCTGATTTTCCAACTAGGTTTGTAGTTTAGCAGCAAGTAATAATAATATTAATTTAGCATTGGAGCTGCTGTGACAGGTTCAATAGGGCTTGAAAAGTTGGTCTCATATGCACAAAGTAAGGCTTTTCATGTTGACACAATAGCTCTAGGGCAAGGAAGACAATATTTTTGTAAATTATGCCATACTGGATTTCCTGGTGTAAACTTAGTAGGAATGTCCTTAGGGATCACATAGCAGCCTTACCCCTAAAATTACTCTAAATCATCCTAAGCCTCACAGATCCAGCACAGTTTACCCTTTCAATATATCTGATAATACTTAATGCTTTATTTTATAGCATACATATAAATTTAATATTTCTATGAAAAATAGTATAATCTAATCAAAAAAGGATATTTTGCAACCTATCATTTATATCATTGCCTCATTTTGTAAGCCTTCACATATCCCAAATAATTCATCCCTGAATAACAATTAAAAAATCTGACTACCTACCAGACACAAAAGGGAAAATTATAAATAAATTATACATTTATGAGCAAAAGGTTTCTTTTAAACTAATCATTTTTACCGTAGCCCTCATCACAATTAAAGGTTCAATCAAGAGGTTTGAGCATGTGCTTACCTAAAGAGCATAATGCTTTGAAGGACAGGAGAGTTATAATTACAGAGTTGTAAATCCTTAGTTTTAAATTCTCTATGTTTTTAAAAATATGGAACTGGCATCTGAAGATCACAAGAATATGGTAACAAAAACAGTTCATAAAAAAGGATAATAAATTTGATACCAAAAAGAGCATGACCACAGCATATAGTGTAAAACCTAAGAGTTATACTGAATTATGAGGTAAAAGTTAAGAGAATGGACAGCAAGAAGAAAAGAAACAAGAACGGAGGTAAAGTAGGTCATAAAAGCAAGTACAGCTAGGGGCCAAAGGAACGCAGAAAAGAACTACAGTTTTCGCACTCGTCACTTCCCCAACGCTTGCTTGCATGGAGCTGGAGCATGTTGTAAATGTCAACAGGCAATTTAAAGGTCCAAAAGGCAAAGCGAGTCAAGTATGCACCTTGTTCCTGAGGAATGTCTTCACCATAATGAACAATATATGGATGTACATCCTGCTAAAGCAGAGCATTTTAGCAGCAAAATGGGAAGAACTAAATGAAAATTTATCGAGATGTTTGGCAACGGTAGAGAACAATGGTGAAGAATCTTGACAAACTAATATTACTTGTTCTCCAACCAATTTCCAAAATCCCAGGAGAGAAAGAACTCTAGAAGCTCTGGATCTTTCTACATTCTTGTAATTGTTAAGCACAAGCATCTCCACCCTTTGAGGATGGGGATGCTTTATTAAGAGGATATACTACATTAGCTTATCCTTGATACAAAGGGCATCTATAAGGTAGACATGACTGCCTGCTCTAAACTGTTTACTTGCAAAGCTACTAGCAAGTCCTGATTATTTACCATCTCTATAGTTGAAGACAACTGGGGCACCTATTGCTGAGAAAGTTACAGACATTCCATCCTGACCAAAAATCTCTGAAATGGACAGGGTCATGATATAGGATGGGAGATTGTTGGCAAAAAAATTTCTGCACCTCTATTTTTAACAGGAAGGGTTACTATAATAACTGCCCATACAGTCTGACATATACATACAACTAGGGGTTGGTAAAGGCAATGTGCCAAGTTTGCTCTCATGTATAAACCTTACTCCTGGAAATTTCTGAGGACACCTGACTCTCCTACCTATTTGCACAGGAGGATCAGATCAGTAGGTAGCACTATCACTGTCAAGGGACCCAAAAGATAACACCATTTTATACCAGTAAAGAGGAGGGTGAAGGTAGTCAAAACCTCAGACCAAATCCTTAAGATAAGGTGCTCTATTGTGCAACAACTACATAGGGCCAGGTCAGCATATACACAGCCTTGGACGGGATTGGATGTAGTAACTGAATATAGATAGCCCAGTGTTGGAGCCAGTGAGGCCATTCAATGGCTGAGTTCATCAAGGGTAAAACCAAATTAATCAAGAGGTAAAAGTTAAGAGGTTGGAAAGCAAGATGGAAGAAACGAAGCAAGTGCAGCTAGGGGCCAAAGGGAAAATACATTGACCCCTAATGCCAAAATTGCAACTATATAGGTGCACAGACAGCACTAACCTTCTCCCAATGGGGGTACACAGCCTTGGATGCTGAACAAAGTGAATGAGGGGAAAGACATCATTAATGTTACCTGACAATCACCCTATGCACCTGTGAACATTATTAAAGATACTTTCACCTCCAATGAAGCATGGGCAACTGCACATTTTGAGCTGCCATCTACTACTGTTTAGAAGCACAGCCAGACATTCAGGAAGGTAGCTTCATCATCCTTAGAAATGAGTGATTCTACAACACCTAGCAAAATAATTTTTTTTGTAAGAACTTCGAGAGGGTCGCTTTCTTAATCATATGGCAGTGGAGTAATGCTTGCTCAATTTGAAGTGATCAAGCTTGCTTATGAAGCATAAATTTTTGTTACACTGTTGCCAGACTTTTAAAGAACTGCAACTTTTGACTGATTTAGAGAAACCCAATAATATGGATGGATTTATGAATTTGGGCCATTTAAGGTCTAGCAATATTGATGCAATATTCATAAAGATGATATTTTCTTCCTGAGATCAGGAGACACATTCAGCATGAGAGTAGAGTTGACTTTAGTTTAGTCGCAGGCATTCTACTCTCGTTTCAAGTATGCAAATCTTTATTCCTTCATTTACTTATGTTCTATTCTAAAAATGAAAGCCATGGAATTGGGAGCTGTCCAAATTTAGCAACCATGCCTGTTGAGTTAAGCCCTCTACTTAATTTCCATACATTTATGACCTACTAATACAAACTTTTTATTCCCCTACAACCCCCAGTGATGGACTTATAAAAGCTAAATTCTCTGCCCATTGAGGGATGGAACTCTTAGCCATTCTCAATCTCACGAGTTATCAAATGGATACTAGTTCTAATCAGCTTATTAAAATTTTCCCTAAGCAGTTGTACAGTATCTTCCTTCAAATATCATGATTATCACAATAGTAAATGACATTGTTTATAATCAAACAATTATCTTTTATTAAAGCCAGATTGATTCTTTTACGATTGCAGAACCATTATCTATAATAATTTCTTACCTACCAGCCCCAGTATTTTTTCATAGCCAGAATCTAAATTACACGTTTTTACCTACTTTTGCAAACCATCTAGAAAACAATCTTTTAATTGTTATTCAGGAATGAAATGCCTAGGATTCAAGAAGACCAAAAAAATGGGCAAATATGAATTATGGATTTGTATTTAAAATTTATTTCTATTTCAAAAACTTGCATTTTGCATGCAAAACTACCCAAACTGGTCATTTGCATGCAAATTTACTGCAGCATATCTTTTGGAAAACAAAATCATACAAAACATAGTATGCTACACTAGGCTCAAGAACAAGCTATGCATAACTTAGGAATACATACAAGGATTAATAAAATGAAGTTAGACATAAATACAGCTCAGTTTTGTGTAAAATGCTCTCATTTCCTGTTGTATTAGGATGACATACATGGTAGCATCATATTCTTAATATGGAAAGTGTTTCTCTAAGGTTTTAATAAGAAAACACCTTTAGATTTGCAAAACAGTTGGGTAAAATATTTAAATATTCACCAGCTGTTTTCTGATATAAACTAACAAGCCTCGAAAATATTTTTAAATAAAGAGCATACAGCAACTTTCTGGAAAACATGATTTCATGAACTTCACTATTTGTACAAGTCAACATACCAGCATTACAGTACTGTTGTCAGGTGTATAAAAGAGGCTTTGAATAAATAATTTTAAATAAAAGTTACTAAAGAGAATTAGTTTCATAAATAAAAAATAATACAAGCAAGTAAAATAATTTGTTCCAGGTTGTGATTTTTCAAAGAACCTAAGTTTTAGAAATTTCATGAGCTAACTGAAAAATTGTCTGACTTGGAATCCTCGAGTTCAGACTTCAGCTGAGCACAATGGTTTTTCATGGTGCCAACAACCTCACCATTCTTGTGAGCTAAGGTTGGTTGTTTAGAAGCATCTTTAGTTTTACCTATCAAGTAATCAGCAGGCCCTGCCTGGCCCTCCCCAGGTCCTGCATGGGGGTGGTGAGGGGATTTTGGCATTTAATACACTGTACATATGACCAGTCCCTAGAAAATTGTGCTTACCAAAGTTTCAACCTCTTAATTCTTCAAGATGATTAAGTTTTTCCCAGTTTCTTAGAACTTGAAAGTTATCGAAAGGGAATACAAAACATAACAGTAATATTACCACATACCTAATAGATGATAGTTGGATTCTCTTTCATATTTGAATGTGAGTCTGCCGTAAGACACATGATTGAGATTCTTTAGCCATTCGAAGTATGATACTGTGACACCACCAGCATTGATGTACAAATCTGGGATAACCAGAACATTCATATCTTGGAGAATCTTGTCAGCGGCAGGAGTTGTTGGACCATTAGCTGCTTCAGCAATAATCTAAAAAGAAAGGAAATTGTGATTCTTTTCCTTATCTTAGTTCCAGGAGGTTTGCTTTACTCACAACTTAAAACTAAAGCTAAACAAATTTTCTATTCTTAGGTTTGAAACTCTCGGCCATACTCACCTTAGCTTGAATTCTATGAGCATTGTTCTTGTGAATAACCTTCTCAATAGCAGCAGGAATGAGGATATCACACTTCTCATAAAGAAGATCTTCACCCTCATAGGTGGTGGCACCAGGGAATCCCATAACAGTACCATTTTCAATTCTCCAATTTTCAAGTTCCTGAAATTGTGAAAGAAACATTAGCAACCTTGTTCTTAAAACAAACTGAAGGCAATGATCACTGTATTTCACTACTACATTAAAAATCTGTCAAGAAAAACCTCACCTTGGGGTCAATGCCATCAGGGTTGTAAATAGAGCCATCATATTCTTTGACACCAACACAGGTAGCACCTGCACGGTGAAGATATCTCATGGAATGAAGACCAACATTACCAAAGCCCTGGAATTATTTTTTAGCATGTTAAGGAGGAAAATACTTTTGTTGTAACTCTTAAAATCATATTGGTGATTTCAGAAAACAAGTTCTGCACACAACTGACACATTCTTACTAAAAATAAATAAATAAAAATGGGCTACCTTTAAATAAGATAAAATAATGAAATATAATGGTCTAAAGACTTGACAATTCATATTCAGAACCTATTTTTCTTTAATCTTTGATAAATTCATCAATTCACACAATCAGCAGCAGAATAATATTTTTTGGTAATTCATCTAAATAGACACAAAATGTGTGTGCAAAGATGTTTACATGCTTTACTTGACCTAAAGCGGTATTCAAGAAGAAAGCATGGAAACAGAAAAAGCTGCAGTGCCTGTGTGTGTGACCAAGCATAATGTAGGTTAAATTACTTAATTTATAGTAAGAAAATATTAAATTTTTAGGCAGACATTTTGACTGGATTAAAAAAGTATTAAAAACACCTCAGTAACTAAGATTAAAAATCCTTTTAAGATTTACATATAATAAATCAAGATTTACATATACTGTAATAAACTTCATTGAAAAAATCTGTGATAAGCCTCTAACACTTACACCAAGGAGACAAACACATTGCTTCTAAAATATATACTCTAATTCATGAGAGAAAGTAGTAAATGTTTATAATGCTGTATGCGTATAACTATTAATTTTATTAACTACATAATGGTTGAAATTACTCACGACTAAATTAAAATCTATCATGTTCATACTGCATATCTTTGCCAAGATGTCCACAAATACTTTTGCCAGGAAGCCTACAAGTTTTTTATTTTTTTACAGAAAACAAAGTATATCATACACACATTTGTTCCAGCTGGTTTTCAGCCCCAATAATACTCGATCAGAAAATAAAATATATTATAGAAAGCATTTGTTCCAGCATGTTTTTGTTCGCAACAATCTGATTGTAGTCTACTCAATCAAACAAGTAGTTTGCCAATACAATAACTAACTTGTGATCTCACATTTATGACAATACAATAAAATCAAGTACAGAAAATTCAAATAAGTACAGTAAAATATACTCATATGCAATGCAAATAAAGTTCTGTCACAGAGCCAATAAGGCACTTAAGTCTTGCAGTGAAGCAAAGCATGACATATCATTCTTCAATTACCTTCATCAGTCTTGTAGTGAAGCAAAGCATGACTTATCGCTCTTCATTTACCTTTAGCGTCATTCCATTTTTCTTTAAGTAAATTATGGGTGAAAATGTTTTACAATGGTTACAAATGAAAATTTTTTTGTCTCAAAATTGTTGTATCATTGCATAGGAAATTGAATCAGAACATGACATTTCTTGTAAATATAACAACCCATCCTTTACTCTTCCTTTGGTGACAACATATTTAATTGCAGGCAAGTCATGTGAGGATGGCTTTGTTCTAATTTCTGGTATAGAATTAGTAATGTGCATTTATAAGTTGCATAAAGTCCACTTATTTCTCATTTAACACTTCCTATTTCATTCACATTTTCCTTAACTGTCCCTTCATTATTTTCTACTTGAGTCCATTATCAACCGTATGTATACAATTTAGTCTTTAGTTCAATACTGTTCAAGGGTTTGTGACTTTAAAAGACTCGGCAGTGGTAATAAATATAGAGGTCGATTTTAATTTGCAACTTCTCTAGACTGATAAATGACATTTGAAATAAATTACAGGCCTATAGAGCTTTAAATTTCATACTCATATTTGTGGGGGAGGTAACATCAGTACAGGGATCCCATGGCAACCTTATCCTTGAATAAGTATCTTGACATTTTTCAATACAAATTCCATTACAGTGAATAGATATTACTACCAACATGATTCCTGTGTCCTTTCAGAAACCACAAGCTTCAGCAACTCTTGTTAAACTTTACCAGACACTAAAAACTTCTCATTCTATGTTAGAACTCTAACATAAAGAAAAGTTTTAAAAACATAACTTATCTTTCCAAGGGACTACTCAATGAAAACCAAGCCTTCACACTTGCCACAAGACCTAATAACAATAATATCCATATCACACTTTACAAATGAAAAGAATACAAACCTGTACAATGAAAGTCTTGCCACCCCAGCCTGGAGTTGAACCAATCATTGACATGTAGGAGGCTTCATTAATGAAGTTTTCCAGACCGTGGAATACACCACGTCCAGTGGCAGAAGTACGTCCATGGATACCACCTTGGTTAATTGGCTTACCAGTGACACAAGCATGTGCATTGATATCGTGGTGGCCTACAGGGAAGGAAATAAATTAGGCCCTGCATAGACTATTCATAAATTGTTTATCATTGTGGTGTCCTACAGGGAAGGAAATGAATTAGGCCCTGCATAGAATATTTATACAATGTTTATCATTAGGCAAAATTCAAGATTCATTACAATTGAATAACAAATAATAGCAGGGTAAACTTAATAATTCTACTTGCTTCCCTGTTTTTCCAATGAAAATATTTGCAATGGATTGGGTGAACATATAAAAGGCATTTCCGACTAAAAAGTAATTTGATATGTGTAGAGAATTTGGTTATCAATATTACATACCTGACTTAGGAGATACAGTAGTGTAATTTACAATCTAAATTATAAAATCATTTTATTTATAGTTCACTTTTAGAAACCACTAAAAAATATTAATTGACTAATATGAAATAAAAAATTAAGTATTTACCAGATGACAAAGCTGTAACTTACCCTAAAATTTTAACATACTAACCTCTGTCATTAAAACCAATGCAGTACTAATATTTCAAAGAGTCTAAAATTAAACTTTGCACGCATAAGCAAATGATAAAAGCTTTTAAAAGTCCCATTACTGTATCTCAATTTAGCATCTTAAAACTAAACTTGTCAAAATGGAACAGTTTAGTGTAGCCGAAGCGATCTGTCATATCTAAATTTCTATTCAATTTAGTTGAAATACATATGTAAAAAAAATTACAAATTCAATTATTCAATAGTCAAATCATCTACCTTTACAGAAGTAAACCCATCAACTTACTACTACACTACCATCATTTAAAGTTGATTAGTTGGCAATAGTTTTGCAATTTGTATCTTATTTCCTTTGTGTACTTTGCTTTAACCAACAGAAAATAAGTTTTGATGATTATCTAAAGGAAACATTTACCATGAATATAACAATTATATGATACAGGCATATACAGTATATATATACACAAAAGTATTTATTTACAGTAATACCTCAACCTACGTCATTACTGCAATTAGTTCCAAAAGACCCGTCATTTGTTAATTTTCCAAATGTCAGAATTTTACATTATAAAGTGACATAAGTTTACTATACTACACTCAATGAACACAAAAAAGGATTTAAAAAGTTTCTTTTTAATAGAAACTAGATACATTAATAAGATTCCATGTGAAGGACAGTACTGTACAGCACAGTACTTGACTGTTATTGTGTAAGATAGAGACTGACATAAGGTCCGGAAATATCATGTAATGTGGATTTTATATTTGTATTTAATATTCAATGACAAGCGAAAAACTTGAAACTGACATATCTAACCAACGTAAAGATGCGGATTACTTTATATATATAGAGACTGACGTAAGGTCCGGAAATATTATGTAATGTGGATTTTATATTTGTATCTAATATTCAACGACAAGCGACAAACTACAAACTGATATCTAACCAACGTAAAGATGTGGATTACTTTATATATACAATGTATGTATGTGTATACTGTACATAACTACCAAAAAGATATTTTTATGGACATGTTTTGATATATACTGATCATCTTACAGAAATAGCAAGCACTGGTATTTCATGTATATACATGACCAGAAAATATTACACACAAGTTACCACCGAAGCGAAAAGTCTAGATTTACTTTTTGATTTCTATAATTCCCAGCGAATAGGATGACAGATTCCAAAATTTTATCATTACTGCAGATCTCAAAAAATTTAGAAGAAAGCATTTTTTTAACTAAGTGCGAGTATAAAATAATTTAATTTTAAATATATATTAGTTACGAAACTAGTTTTCAGCTAATATACTATTTGATGTAATATGTTTACCTATGGATTTGTGCAAGAAGATTTCATGAAAACTAAGATCGTGAACTGCTGTTTAGAATCAAATGGGGATAAAGGAGTTTTTCTATTAAAGTTAAATATACTGTATTTTATTTTTATAAGCTATACACAGTGCTGATCAAATAAACAAACAATTAGAATGATAATGGGCAGGCCTATAAAAACTTATTTCCTTTTCCCCCCCAAATAATTCGTTCGTTTTTCAACTTATAAGATTCCATAAGTGTTCTCCTACAGGGATACCAAACTTATACAAAAAAAATCACCCGTTCAGAACAAACTCTATTAAAGCGCCTCGATGAATAGAAATATGATCCAATGACTGGGTTCAACAACTTTTCAATTGTAAAATAACCTATCTTCTCTTACTATACCTTGTTTATTTTTCTCCTTAGTTCCGAACAAATACTTAAATAATTGATAATACAGTAATATAAAATCTCCTCTGAAATCAATTACTATAATTAAAGCAATTTATTCAAATCCCTAAAAAAACTTACCTTTGATTTTGTATAGCTTAGTGAAGTATTTACAATTAAAAAAGTACTCTACAACAACAAAACCTAAGACAATTTATAAACAAACCAGAAACCTAAAGCCTAAGTAAACAAAAACAAACAGTTTAGTATATCAGAGGATAGATAGATAGATAGATTGATATATAGATATACCTTACAATATATATAATATATATAATCTATTCTATTTACCAAGGCACTTCCCCCAATTTTGGGGGGTAGCCGACATCAAACAAATGAACAAAACACACGACACATTTAACTAAACCTTCTAATTCATTAGGAATTTGGACTGAAAAGCCTCTCCCAGAATCTAAAAAAAAAAAACAAATAAAGGCTCATGTTATTTCATTTACGTACTTTGATTGCTTTATACACCAAGCAAAAACCTAGAGCATTACACATGCAGTTGATTCTATCAAAGTACATACATATCACAAATTTTCTAATTAATTTTCCTAAACAATATAAACCCGAGTACTTTAATAGGAGTGATTTCAGCAGAGCTGAAACTTGGCTTTTAAAAATTTTAACAAGGTGTCAGTAGTTGGTGGTGAATAGCAGGGAAGCCCTGGGCCCTCTTGCCAGCTCGCTGAGTAATCACTGACCTTCAACTAGGCCTTGCAAGGAGGATGATGCAATAAGTACTGTATAACTTAAAGGATCAAAGTTTGTATAGTTAGGAAAAATACATATTACTTTTAAAATTTGTGATAGTTCCTACACTGATAAAAATCCTGTCCTTTGATATGAGACAACTTTAGGTGGGAAGATGTCCCTATAACCAAACTGGAGGGTTTAAAATCCAGAATATCATACACTCGGTCCTTTGGAGGAGTAGGAGTGTTAATTCCTATACACCAACTACGACCTGAACATCATGTGATAGGGCTAGTTTCTGTTGGAGAGTCAGGGAAGAACTTACATCCCCTAGGGATATGTTATTTTCAAAGTAAGGCTAAAATAACGTGATGCGTTTACCTTAAAATCCCTCCTTCTCCTCATTAGGAGAAGTTATTATTATTATTATTATTACTATCCAAGTTACAACCCTAATTGGAAAAGCAAGATGCTACAAGCCCAGGGGCTCCAACAGGGAAAAATAGCCCAGTGAGGAAAGGAAATAAGGAAATAAATAACTGAAGAGAACAAATTAACAATAAATCATTCTAAAAAAAAAGTAATGTCAAAAGAGATATATCATATATAAACTATTAACAACGTCAACAACAAAAATGTCATATATAAACTATAAAAAGACTCATGTCCGTCTGGTCAACAAAAAAGCATTTGCTCCAACTTTGAACTTTTGAAGTTCTACTGATTCAACAACCCGATTAGGAAGATCATTCCACAACTTGGTAACAGCTGGAATAAAACTTCTAGAGTACTGCGTAGTATTGAGTCTTATGATGGAGAAGGCCTGGCTATTAGAATTAACTGCCTGCCTAGTATTACGAACAGGATAGAATTGTCCAGGGAGATCTGAATGTAAAGGATGGTCAGAGTTATGAAAAATCTTATGCAACATGCATAATGAACTAATTGATCGACGGTGCCAGAGATTAATATCTAGATCAGGAATAAGAAATTTAATAGACCGTAAGTTTCTGTCCAACAAATTAAGATGAGAATCAGCAGCTGAAGACCAGACAGGAGAACAATACTCAAAACAAGGTAGAATAAAAGAAATCAAGGCATGATCAGAAGTCCCGACTGGAGAACCAACCTTACTAGTTATAACGCCAGGGGAGTCAGTGTATACGAGGTCCAAGCAATTACCAGACCTGTGAGTAGCTTCATTTATGATTTGCTCACAGCCTGATTCTGAGGCAAAGTCTAAAGCTCTTAAGCCATGGCGATCGGTAGGAGAGATAGAACTCAACCACTCCCTATGGTGAGCATTAAAATCACCAACAAAGACAAACGAAGCCTTTCTATCATCTTCTTGTATCTTAGCCATAATGGTAAGAAGACAATCAAAGATAGAATCATCCATGTCTGGATTCCGGTAGATTGAACACAAATAAAAGTTGTTATGCCTGCCACAAACTTTTATTACCTGAATCTCATGACATCCACATTGATAGCAGGACTTATGAGAAGCAGGGTACTCGGTCCTAATATACACCGCCATTCCCCTGGCCCTAGGAATGGAATCACGTTTCAGCATTATTGGCTTCTTAAAACCAGTTATAAGGAGCTCAGATGAGTGCCTCATATTAGAAACCAAAGTTTCTGAGCACAAAAGAATATCATACTGTCTGGACGCAACTGTAAGGTCTCGGATATTTGCATGAAGACCACGAATATTGCAATACAGAAGACGACATTGACGAAATCTAGGACGTACTGGTCCCGGATTTTGCTCAATGTCTCCAGACAGCATAAGAATTAATAGAAATAAAAAAGAGACATCATACTTAAAAACTAGATTAACAAGAATTAAAACAAAAACAATATGTACAGAATAATAATAAAAGTGATTGATGATATCCATAGACTATAGTAAAAAGTCGGAAAAACTGGTCAACATGGAGGAGCCGATACACCATGCAAGGCTAAATACCCTCCAGGATAGCCACTTCAACTGAAGGGAGGACAGTAAGGATGGTTTTGAGAAGAAAAAATCAGAAAAAGGAAAAGACAACCTCTTGATAAACCACCAGGCATCCATGGCCCTTCTATTAAGCCTGCCCAACACACCATTTCAAAAAAAACAAGAGGAAGAAAAAAAAAAATAAGATAGAATAGTGTGCCCGAGTGTGGTAGCTTATCTGCACTCCAAGAAAGGAGAAAAGGAAAAAGGACCGGACATTCTTACTTTCATCATAAACCGACATCGGGACTGCTATCTTACACAAGATGCCTAGGACTGCAAGGGAGCTAGGTACGCAAAACCACCTGCTGCCTTCTGAGCTGCTACCACAGGTCCTGAAGCAAATGCATCGAATAACTTGTGGATGCATTCTATAGTGAGCCATGAAGGTTGTCTGGCATTTCCAGCCTTCAGGACTTGGCCCACTTGACAGGTTCCTTGAAAGGCTAATGTAGCACCTCCTCATCTGGCTTCATGAGCACGATCCTGCACTGGACCCTTTGTCTCACTTGCTGCCTGGGTTTGTGCTCTGTTGATTGTCTCTCAAAGCCAGAAGGAAATTATCTTTTTGATCATCCCAGAAATGATTTATGGGTTCTGCAGTCACGTCTGAAGGGTTGTGTCCACTTAAGCTAGCATCTCAATGCCCGCAAAGGGGCAAAGAAAAAAATCATCACGATTTTCGGTTGCTTTCCTAAGTGAGTTTTCACCGTAAACTCCAAGACGAAGGAAAGAGATACTTTTATTCACAAATTTGAATGACTAAGTGCCCTATATACTTATATAATGTTAGATTGTTGGAGACCAATATTCTAGCCATGAAACAAGGGATTGAACTTTACATGAAGTTTAATTTTGAAATTTAAAAAAACTTATAGGACTGTTTAACTACTGTAGATTCACTTAGCATATACTTTCCTGCCAGCAGAAGTTATCCCATTGTTCAATTCTTATAAACTAAATATATGCTGTAATGTTGTTATAATTAGTATTTTACTTATCGGTGAATCCTTTGTTATTATTTTGTTGGGTGTTGCATGAATATCACTCAAAATAACACTATGTGTAGCCTTAAAAAAAAGCATTCTTCTGAAAGCACACTACTCAACATTTGTTTACTCATTGGGCTGGTTAATCTCCTCTTTTTAATGATGATGATGATGATGATGATGATGATGATGATGATAACAACAACAACAACAACAATAGCTCAGACTAAAAGACACGCCTCTCTATGCAGAAACACAAGAAAGTGTGCAATCAGTTGAATAGTGGCTACATGAGGAAAATTACCCCTTCTATGGCACCAATCAAAGAAGATGGCCTATTTTGCCAGGTGTTTCTGGGACAGAGGTGGCCAATAGTCTGGCGAGTTCATTTTTAATCTCCACCACAGACATCAGTCATATCCCAAGTGAGCCATCCATCATTATGCCCTCTATAGACTTCCATATATTCTAACTTTCTATTATTAAAGTATCTATATAATCTAAAATCTCGTTCTACACAGCTGTGGAAGACTTTCCAAGATATCCAAACATGTCCTGCAGCGTGCCTCATAAAAACCCTTATGTTCTGCAGTCGCTGGATAGCCTCTACTTATGAAGTGAGGGGATGTCATTGAGTTGGGGTGCTTCTGTAAGTGGGGCTGTTAGAGCAAGTATGTGTAAAATGGTTAACTCTCCTGGAACCTTGATCAAAACCATTAAAAGGTATGGAACCATTCTACTCGATGCCACTTGGGCATTATTATCATCATCTTGAGGTTTGGGATAGCCAGCATCCTCTTTACCATCCTTAGAATCCGGCAAAATGGCAGAAAAACCGACATTTAGCCTATCCCAAGTACAGTATGTTGAAATGAACATCAAATGCCAATGCCTGCTCCAGAACTGGTGAGCAACAAATTCGGGAGCTTCTTTTAGAGTCATCACAAAGATGTCAATCATTGGAGAACCCCACAAAGTCGAGAGGCTCCATACTACTTGAGGATGAAGGGAATAGTCTAATCCAACCATTTGTTCCTGTAAACTTAAGGTGTCAGCGACCACATTCCCTTCGTAGGGAATAAATGTCCCCAACAGTTTGACTGCATTGTTCTGTGCCTACTTGTGAGCTTGCATCACCACCTTGTATAGGTGTTGTAAAACAATACCTCCTTGTCCTACGGTAGTGTTATCACTCATCAAACCTACAGAATGGCCTATCAGATCATCCTGCTAGAATGACTACAGTGCCAGGAGAGCTCCTTTCAGCTCCAGAAGATTAGTGTGCAGGCTATTCTCTTGTAACCAGTGCACCTGTACAAAATTTTCCCCAAAGGGAGAGTGGATCCAAAGATGTACATGTATCTAAGAATGCATGGAATCAGGAGAGCGAGCTTTAGTATGATAAGACGAATGTGTTCTATCGCTATAGCATTCTGGAAGTATAGTAAGCTTGGGCAGGATGGCGCAGTCACGCCAAGTGCTTCTTCCAATGGTGCGACAGAAGGAGACTCGTAAGGAGGAGAAGACTTTGCTTTAGAAGGTGCCAGGCCTTGTAAAATTCTTTCCTTCGTAAGAATACCTGCCAGACATACGGAAAGCTTAACTTCTTTACAGCCTCATCCTTACCTGTATCTGAAAGTAACATTTCTTAAGAGTTCACCAAGAGAAGAAAGAATACTTGCTTCGCTAGGGAAAGCAGGTAAAGTCCACTCACTCAGAGGGTTAAATTAATACAGTATTGTCTTCCTTCACCACCTTCCCCATGGAGGAGGCCAACAGCAAAAGGATCAGAAACCAGAGTATCAGGTGGAGACCGAAGAGGGCCAGCAGACTTAAGACTTCAAAGAAGGGCCACCAAAGGCGAACAATCTTGCTTGGCCGCCTCCTTCCTTCTCTTGCCTAATGGAGGACAACCTCTCCTTACATTCCACATAGGGGGACGAATGCAAGCAGTCATGACCTCTGCAAACAGGATACAAAGAATGGGAACCCATGGGCAAGCGGCTCAAGACAGTTTCACACCATTGACCAGAACTCCTGGGCAAGACAGCATAGCTACATGTGGTTTCTCTATTGAAATTGCTCATAGCAATCAGACAAGTCTGAAAAGGAAACATTATAGAGCCAAATTTCAGACGAGTGCACTTCTATACATCTCGGTAGCTGAAGTCAAAGTGGCTACTCGGTGAGCTATCAAGGGGGGCAGGGCTTCCCACCTACCAGACAGCAATTACTGTATAAACACAAAGACAAAAATTTTTAAGAGCCATGTTTCAACTTGGCTGATATCATGCATCATGCTCCTATTAAAGGCTGAGGGTTTGTATTCTTACAGGAACAAATTTTTAGTACAATTAACATAGGGTAGGCACTATAAAATATTAACAACTTCTATTGAAATCTCGCAGTCATACACAAGAACTGAACATGCATCAAAATCTATTATCTAGCTATATCTATCTTTGAAGATTACTACCATGTACAGCATTGACAAAATAAAATTATACATGCCATCTACAACTACTAAACAAATCACCCATTAAATATATCACTACACAACAGAAAACAAGAAGGTAGCATAAAGCCTACAAAAAAAAAAAAATCTCATTAAATATGCAGTAGTAATAGGCGAGAGGGGAACTGCAAGTCTTCACTGGCATTTCTAGCTGAACAATCAACTCAACTCACTAAATTGTTACTGTACCATAAAAATATTGTTGATTGAAAAAAAAAAAAAAAAAAAAAAACACATGGCAAGTACAGCAGTTCTATGATAACCTTTGCATATTAATACCCTTTACATATCACTCTGTATATAAAACTGTAGAACAAATCTTTTAATAGTATTTTTTATTGTTTTTTGAAGAGTCATTTCTTGGTAAAAGTGGACAAAAGCCTCACATAACTCATTTACCAAAGTCAAGACATTTTACCTCATCCTTTTCTTTATAATGTACAGTATTCATCTTTAACCTTCAATTACAAAACTGTTGCCTCTCTCCTCGTATTTGGTCACGTTGATACTGTTTCAACATTTTGTTCTTTCTCATTCATGATATATTTTTTCTGCTTCCTTACTTTTTCCAATCTGAGCTGCCTTGCCTTTTAGAAGTCCTACAGCTTACATCAAACTAATTTTTCAACCTAGATTGCATCTTGACATACTGTATAATGATAATAATTAATGCTAATTCTCAATGGCCACTACAATGGTAATATAAACAGTCATTGGCAAAACAAAGTCAGGCTGAAACTTTAATGTATTAGAGAAAAAATCCGACATTTAAAAAATGTCAGTTATTTCAAAGCTTCAGCTTTGTATAGAGTAACATCTTATATCACAAGCTAAATTTTTCTACAAATACCATATTTTTTTAAAAATAAAGTCTACTATCAGGCAAATACAATTGTGCAAGATACTTTCAACCCTAGATTGGCTTGACAGTCAGAGGTGGGTGCTATATAGCAGTGCATTGGTGAAGCAAGCTGGGTGTGAATACTGTTCTACAGTGTATTGTATACAAAGAGATGGAGACTTGAGAAGTTTCTTTTCGTTCCACCTGTACCTCCTTCCAGTTGGTTTGTGTACTTTTAGTTACCTTGGACAATAAATTATTCTTAATATTTTTCAGACATGCCTAACATAGCAGGCTGATATACAATATACAATTTGCAAGTTTCTATGCAAATTCACACTATAATTTTACATTTTTCACCTAAGTTGTTAAGTTGGTGACTATGGAATAGATCAATGAAGCTTGGTGCCAGGAAAGCACAAGTTAGGCCCTAAAAATTGGCTCTGATAACAAGTACTTTTCATTGATAAAAATACCCTAGGCTTCAAAGTTTAATACTATGCGATAGTTATATTCAGCAATAATAATGGAAGGTCAATTTCTAAATAGTACCATATGCTGTCATTATACTGCAATGTTTATTGAAAATCTTAATCATCGTTGCCATAATCATCAATAACGTGTTTGTCAGGTTTGCTCAAGGATATCCAGAAACAAATATTGGAACAAATACAAATGAGCACAAAATACCCATTTAAATAATTTATGGAAAAATACTGCTGTCTGGAAAGTACCAACATGTGAATATCTTTCTAAGCCAAAAGTTAATAGAAGTATGCCCTGGCTGAAAATCTTTAAAAGCTTGAGAAGTGTTGACACGAGTCATAACCATCAAGTCGAGGGCTTGCACAAACACATGTTTAAACATACTACCTTTGGGTCTACCTATCCTGAACTTCAAGAGAGTTTCCAATTTAGGTGACTAACTTTCCTACATTAACTAAAATGAACTTCATGCATTCCATGCACTACTTTCCGAATACTATACGATCTACCATGGCTTACTCAACTCTAGAAAAATGTGTATCATGTAAAGCCAGGTCTTATAACTGTGCAGTACAATATGGCAATAGTAAAAACTAAAAACTAATATAATTGTACTTGCAACAGCTTAAGAATGAAGATTGAAACTTTTCTAGCTACAGATTTATCAAGTTCCAATGTTTTTTAACCAATTATTCAATGAACATGAAGTAAAACAATACTGTACACCACATAACTGTAAACATGTGATTAAAGTTTTTAATTAATTTCCCATTTTAAAAAAAAATGCATCTCAAACAGATTTTTTTTTCTAGATTTGAAATAGAAGATTTTTTGAAAAACTAATTAAAAATACAGCATGATTTTTATTCTCTTTTTTACCCTTTTCCCGGGTGATTGTTCATTTGATCTTCTTTCATCCATCAACCTTTCAAACATCTATACAACATGAAAAAAAGCTAGAAGCCATCTAAAATAAAAATACCCCACTAAGACCCAAATATATTTTCTCCCTAAAGGCAATCATATCACAGCAATTGGGAAGTGGCCATAAATATATATATCTATCTATATATATTCAATAAATATTCACCTACCAATTGTATTTGCAAATGTATCTGCAATCCAAGACATCTCTCGCTCACTAGTACCCATGTCGGGGGCTGGGACATCTACACCTGGCCCTGCGGATTTCATTACGAAACTCCTTAAAAAGAGGCTCATGCTTTTAAACGTTTTTTTCCAAGAATTTCCCTGGAAAACAGAACCGGTAACGGATCCACACGCAGGCACCAATTTTGTAAAAAGAGGCGTATTGTCGGTGCAGTCGTCTCCTAATCGGATGATTAGCTTCCAAGTCTCCCTCTAACCTAGTTAGTAGCAATAAGAGCCAGAAGAAGGAGGTGCCCAAGCCAAGGGATGCATGTAATAGGGATTAACAGGTCATTGTCTTACCAATAGTCTTGGCGAATGTGTCAGCAATCCATGACATCTCGCGTTCTCCAGTGCCCATATCAGGAGCAGGGACATCCACACCAGGTCCTAATAGCACATACACATACTTCATAAAATAATTATTTCAAAAAACAGTTCAAAAGACATCAAAGATAGGAAGCACACAAATGCCATGCTGGTAAAGTAGGAAGTCAGGAGAGACGTAAACAATGTGGAAAAGAATTATTATAAAGATAAAAGATTCAGGAGAGGGCTGGAAAAAATCAGTAGCTGCTGAAAGTTGATTAGTAGAAAAAACATTCAAGTTATAACAATTAGGGAGAACAAGAATTACATTGATAAACTGCTCTATTCACAAAGTTTAAGTATTTACAAATTACCCGACAGGCATTTATAGGATTAAAATAAAAATTAATTCCTCACCCATACGAGTTACAGTTCAGCAATTTATCAATGTATAAAACATATTGCTTTATATATCTGAAATGTTAAATTCTGAATATTCTTCAAAGTAACAAACGCTACATTTAGAGCTGAAAAAAGCATATTGAATGCAATAGTTATTATCCTTGCCTTTTTTTTCATTTCATTATGAAAAATAAATAAATTTTCAGGAAATGTATTTCAGATTCTAAAACAATTATTTTCATAACGTCTATTTGTATAAAAAAAATCTTTTATATCTTTTTTATTCTGGACTTATACTTTTTTCTTTTATATTGTAAAAAAAACTTATAATCTTAAATAATACTATTTTGGTCGGATTCACAACAAATACAAGATTGTAGCAACTATATTTTGTGTATCAGCTGGTAACTCTAATCCACAGGGTTAAGTGAAGATTTCTTAAAATCAAAATGCTTTTTATCTTGGTGACAAATGGAAAAATGGCAAACTTCACTATATTACTGTAATCACCAAACTAGAAAGTTATCAATAGATGTATACCGAGCTAAAATAATTAACCTTTAAATAATAAGTTTGGCCCAGGATGGCATTTGGCATGTTTCTCGACTGAAAGGCTCAAATATTAAATACGAAAGTCAGGGGTTGGTCTCCAGTAACTCACCAATAAATCCTTTCTTTGCCAATTCTAGGGTGAAACGACGGGTAATTTTCTCGAGTTCATTGATGGAGTACTCTCTGGGGTTAATCTTAAGACCAGCTTTGGCACCACCAAATGGAACGTCGACGCAGGAACATTTGAAAGTCATTAAAGCTGACAAAGCTTTGACTTCATCGGCGCAGACATCCATGGAGTAACGGATACCTGAAGGAAAAATATAAAAATTCTAATAACAAATTTGAAAGAACAACTATATTGAAATTAAAAAACTATTTGAATATGAGAAGCTAGATCAACCCATGTACTATGATTCTATGTCGTTCAGTACATAATGACTATGTACCTACTGGCCTTCAATTTTGCACAATAATGGTTTAAAGGATGAATGGCAGAGGCAAGGGACAGTGACAATACCCCAGAGACTGACCATATATACATATGATCAGCACCCAAGCCCCCTCTCCACCCAAGGTAGGACCTAGGAGGGCCAGGCAATGACTGCTGATGACTCAGCAGATAGACCTACAGGCTCTACCCAAAAAAACCCATCCTTAGCTCACAAGGATTGTGAGGTTGCAGAGACCACAGAAACTAACGAGTTTGAGCGGGATTCTAACCATAACCGGGCGTTCACCAGTCAGGGACATTACCACATCGGCCACCACCTTATATGTACCAATGACCAAACGTGGGCGTGGCACGAACATATTTAAAAATGGAAATTTTCATCACGAAACATTTAAATATCTTCAGATCATAGCGAAAATACGAAAAAAAAATAAATAATCTGGCCAACGTTACACTTCCAAGATTTTGTTTCCCTTTCACTTCAAATGTCTAATGACTGTGCAGCCTTAAGAATCATGGCAATATAGCAAAAAAGGTAAGCATTCTAGTTCTTCCTTTAATAATCATTGTAAATTAAACCATACATTAAGCTTTTATTAATATACATACATACATATATATATACAGTATATATATATATATATATATATATATATATATATATATATATATATATATATATATATATATATATATATATACAGTATATATATATATATACAGTATATATATATATATACAGTATATATATATATATATATATATATATATATATATATATATATATATATATATATATATATATATAAAGGACACACTCCTTCAATTTAAAACATTATATTAAATTCTGATAAAATAAGTTAATAAATGCTACTGCACAATACTGCCCATGTTTCATACTTTTAGTTCTTGCACATATTACATGGAATTTGCATTGCATACAAGTAACATCATTATTATTATCATTATTATTGTTGTTGTTGTTGTCGTTGTTGTTGTTGTTGTTACTTCTGTTATATTCATTATTATTCTATTATTATCAACATTATTACATGGCAGAGATTACTTTCCATCACAAGTTCGACAGAGAGAGAGAGAGAGAGAGAGAGAGAGAGAGAGAGAGAGAGAGAGAGAGAGAGAGAGAGAGAGATTTTCCTTCAGTAACGACAATGTATTACAAGAGTTCATTGTTGCCCTTCCATGTACTATAAAACAAAACCAAAAAATAGAGTCTGGTCATCTTTGCGTCCATTAGTCCCTAACCTGATAATGCAAACCTTATGATACACAGATCACCAAATATGACAGACCAAAATTACGTAACTGTTTTCAAAACACCCATACGCGAGCTATTCAATATGATCACTTAATTTAAAAATCCGGGAGTATAAGTGCATATTTAACTTTTGCAAGTCGGGGTTTGATTTTATATCCTTGATCCTAACATTTTTTCAATTTTTTTTTCCTATACTATTTCAAGAAGATATAAAATGGCTATGTTTATAAAAAAAGAAAAAAAAACTTTGCTACAAAGATAGTGCCAGAGTATGGATAATCAATGACAAACCTTAATAACTTAGATAACATTTGAAAAAAAAAATGAGTTGTGGCAAAAATTAAATTCGTAAATATTGCATTGCCTCATGAAAGCTGAAATCTCATTGTTATATCCCATGAAACGTGTTGCTTGCAACAAACCAACTACGTCAAATCCCCATCCTGCAAAAGTTACATAATAGCGCAACATAAAACCACGAGGCGACAACAGTGTGCGCCATGACCTCGGAGTTTGTTTATTTGTTTGTTTGTGCCAATCAAAAAGAAAAAAAAATGGAGGTCCCTGAAACCACGGCCAGCATTGCATCTACATCAAGGAGCTATTCTATTACAGCAGAACATATTTCGTACAACGCAAATACTCTTAAATTTTATTATAACATCCGAGAAACTTCTCAATTCTCTTTTCTCAGCCGACCCAGAAGTGCCTCTTTCCCGCCACGCTAACAGACACCACCAACCACACCGAGCTAAATTTAACCATTGCTTTATACACCAATGCCTCTTAAAATCTGTTCCATTGTCAATATTTGGAACTTTAATGTTCTGTAATGGTTACTGTAATTGGAACATGTTTAAATGGCGACCCTTCATGATTACTTGCTCGTGCTCCATTGAAAAGGGGGGATAATAAGATACAGTTCTGACAATGATTTATCACGAAGCACACACAGCCCAAACTCAACTTCAACGCCCAGTTCCGTAAAGTAGAGTGCGCCAGCATCACACTATATCTAGCACTTGTTTGGATGGTTTCTCTTAGTGTGTATTATATATATATATATATATATATATATATATATATATATATATATATATATATATATATATATATATATATATATATATATATATATATATATATATATATATGCGTAAAAATCACAGGAAAACGTGATGCTCAGATGCAGAAGAACCACAGGGAAAATGAAAATACAGAATATACACTTGAGTCCTGACTAGTTTCGTGATACTTCCTCAGAGGACTGAGGAAGTATCACGAAACTAGTCAGGACTCAAGTGTATATTCTGTATTTTCATTTTCCCTGTGGTTCTTCTGCATATATATATATATATATATATATATATATATATATATATATATATATATATATATATATATATGTATGTATATATACATATGAGAGAGAGAGAGAGAGAGAGAGAGAGAGAGAGAGAGAGAGAGAGAGAGAGAGAGAGAGAGAGAGAGAGAGAGAAGCCGTTAACGCATGACTGATATTTCAGCGATGTAAATATGAAAATATATTTCACTCATATGAGCATATTTAAATTCTAAAAATCTCTTCATATTGCCTTTATAACACTGCACGTTAGTTAAGAGTGAAAAAATAGAGCTTTTTACATGAAAACCTACAAATATCGGACTAAATAAGAACAAATTTGGTTTCAGCTATGTTTATCACTAAAACACACACACACAACACACACACACACGGATAAAAAGGAAATGAATCAAAATATTATCATGTTTAAAAATAAGATACCAGCTTCAAGCCCTTCTTTTTAAACAACCACTAAATTCTTTAGTAAACTTCCAAAGTATTAAGTAATGTATCCCTGTCTTCCGCTGTCTTGGGTGAGAATTCTCTTGCTTGATGGTTCACTCAGGGACTATTCTATCTTATTTTACTTCCTGTTTTTTTTTTAAGGTTTTAAAGTATATATATGAAAGATTGTTTTAATGTTACTATTCTTAAAATATTTTATTTTAATTCTTTATTACTTCTCTTGTAGTTTATTTCCTTGCTTCCATTCCTCTCTGCTGGGCTATTTTTCCCTGTTCGAGCACTTATAAGGCTTATGGCATCCTGCTTTTCCAACTAGGGCTGTAGCATAGTCAGTAACAACAACAATAATAACTCATAATAATAATAATAATAAAACTTTTACTCATAAATGATAATGGTTAGACCAGAGTTGAAAACCTTCATAAAATAATTTCCTTTTTGAAAAAATATAAGTGAAGAATAGACAGGGGTTGTAAGCCAGGACAAAGGGATAGTGAACAAAATATAACAAGAAATAAAAAGAGCAATTAGATCTCTAACTTACGCCAACCAACATTATCAAAATTTTACTCAAGTCTACGGACCAAACTTTCCAGTTTTCATATAATGACCGTTAATACATTTGCTGTATAACAACATCAATATAAATATCAATAATAACCAGAATTGCGTTCTTGATCCAGATCACCTATAAAATTCAATGGGTTCTTCCCGAGCATAATATCTATCCGTTGTTAAAATTTAGTTAAAATCCGGCAAGAAGTTTTGACGTAATCCTGCTAAAAAAATAAACGAAGGTCATTTTATCACCTTGACAGAGGTAACAAACCAAAACATCAAAGAGGTATCTCCAAAGTGCCTTTAACTTGGCGTTGTCTTCCACCCACTTGCCAGGGTTTAAAGGCCATGCCTCGACTAACAAAACTTGGCTCAGTTACAATGCCCCGATATACGCCTTAGCCATGAAATTCATTGCAATATTTTATGTAGTTTTTGTATATCACATTCGTGAACTGAAAAGGGATAATGGCGACCCACGCCAAACTGGACGAAATCTAAACTTCCTACACACTTTGTTCCACGATCCCTCTCGTAAAATGCAAAAGTTGTGCTAACCGATTAAAAGCGGTTTAACATCCCTTGTAGAATGTCATCAATAAATCAGTTTTCAATGTCTTACTTTATCAAAAGTAATGTAAACTAATATTATTTTCTCAGCATCAAAGTCTACGGATAAGAAAATAAAAGAAACTTTATATATCAAAAGTAAGTTGCAACAGCAAAACTTAATTTCTTTTTAGCACAAGCACAAAACACTTTTAATCTGACAAAAAACAGATGTTATAACAATGTGACAAGCTCTAAACGTTTGTCTGGCAGTGTTTGTACACTTCTTCGATTTCCGGTAAATAAATGAAAACCTATCTTGAATTTATTGCAGCGTATATGCTCTGCCCGATTTGGTTATCAGTAAAGCCAAAGAAAAAAATCAGTCTTTACATAAATTATTCAAGGAAACAATTTCCGTAAAGCCAGATTTACCAGTTTAAAGGCCGCTCATGAATGGCACGATCAAGGGACAGTGACATTGCCCCCATCGAGTAGGACAAAGCCCTAGAGACATCATATATACACATGATCAGCGCCCAAACCCCTTTCTCCTCCCAACCTAGGACAAATGTGAGACAGGCAATGGCTACTGATGTCTCAGAAGATATACTTAAGGGCTCCCTCATACCATCCACCCTTAGCTCACAAGGATGGTGAGGTTGTAGCGACCAAAGGAACTAACGAGATTGAGCAGGACTCGACCCCAGGCTGACGTTCACCATTCAGGTACGTTACCACATCAGACACCACAACCCCAAAGTCAGCCCAACTTAGAGTTTTCACACAATCTATGCGATTATCAACTGGCAAAACACCTACGGAATTTTTCTTATAAATAATGATTTTTACTTTCGAATATTGTTACGTTCCAATTAATTTGTTATGTAATCAGGCACTGATTTATAACAAAATACATTCATAAAATCAATATCATGGCAGAGGACACAACCAACTCCCAATTGTGAAAAAAAAATCAATGAACATGATAAAATAAAATTAAGAAATATAAGATCCATTATAGTTTTGACAACTGTAAGATATCCTGGAATCTCTTCAATACGCAAACCGGGACAACCTTAGAAACTTCAAAGTTTTGTCATTGGAGCCCATTTAGCTAAATAGACTCCCAGTTTAAACATTTAAAACAGATAAATGTTCAATAATGATATACAGTAGTCCTAGTTTCAAAAGTCTTAGTAATTGTTAAAAACGTAACTAAATAGCAATAACTCGAAAGCATGTTACTGTCGATTCCATTTGACATAAAAAGACTAAGTTGAATTTTCAATCATGGATATAAAGCTAAAAACTTGATAGTTTGAAGGAAAATAAACCTCAAAAGAAGTTTGAAGGAAAATAAACCTCAAAAGAAGTTTGAAGGAAAATAAACCTTAAAAAAATAGACAAATAACATAACTCGTGCGGGGAACTGTAGAGCTTCCTAGTCTGGGATTAGCCATTGCGTCACTGGATTACGTCACCACTCCCAGGAGTAGCTAACTTGAATCGTAGTTATCAATTCAAGCAAATAAATAGAGAAATACTGTAGACTAACCTCTATTATCTCTCCTTATTATCATTATTATTGATTATTATTATTAGCTAAGCTACAACCTTAGTTGGAAAAGCAAGATGCTATAAGCCGTCCAATCAAAACGGAAGAAAAGAAAAAGGTAGAAACAGATTTGTGGCAGGTGGGAGGAACCTTGTTATGGTTGCAGATAACAACGAGTACTTCCCTAAGGGGCCACGAGGCGGAGGAGAGGAAAGGATTCTGCTTTTAGCCAACCTCCTAGCCACCTACACCCGCAATGCAATCAAGGATACCCCGCCCAGCTGCTGCTGCTGCAGTTCCTAACAGACTTAGACCGATAACTGCAATATGTCCACCTTCAAACCCACTAGTTTTCTTTGAACAAGTTTCGGTAAATCAACTGCTTACGTAACTGGTAAGAGGCGTAACAGGGCTTTATAAATGCTAATAAATTCAAATCTTATTAATATCTATCAATTTCTTGTCCTAACGACCTTGTGAACTGGGACACTTGAAGCCACGAGTTGCCGCTGCGCTTAATTTTACATCTGCGCGAACCTAAAGCGGTGTAGCACGCAAGAAATAATTATAACTAATTATCCCAAATATGTAAGGTAAAATACGTTTCATGACATATTTCAGATAATGTTCCCTAATCGTTCTTTTATTTTCATTGCTAAATGCGGATACAGAAATACAGATATTTTGTGCAGTCGGCATCAATTCCAAGAGCAGTCATATTTTCCTATCTATTCAACAAGTGGTTGGATACGGACTATTTTTGGCACCATAGCCCGTTCAAGGACAAGACGCGGAGAGAGAGAGAGAGAGAGAGAGAGAGAGAGAGAGAGAGAGAGAGAGAGAGAGAGAGAGAGAGAGAGAGAGAGAAATAATTACCATCACGCCGAGCTAACATTCTAAAAAAAACTTGCTCATACAAGGCATGAGAGAGAGAGAGAGAGAGAGAGAGAGAGAGAGAGAGAGAGAGAGAGAGAGAGAATAATACGTCAGTATTTACCAATGTTCATGATTTAAACTTAAAAGAATATATTCAATGGGAAATAAGGGGAAATGTCTATTACTAACACGATACCAATATGCTTAAACATCACGATGTAAGCAAGCACCAATATGCAACCTTAATTCTATGCTGTTCATCCAAATTACAAATTGAAATGGACACATTGGCTGTGGTTTTAAAATATATGTAAAGATACTTTAAAAAATGCATTAAAAACGGCAAATGCCTGGCAACATTTCAAATTTTTATCGTTTTAAAAACTATAGACGTAAAGGAGTGATATTACGGTCACCAACACGTAAACCATAAAGTATGGTAAAATTACAGTCGCCTGTATTTTGCTGAAATACGGCAGAACACCATTTTTTAAGGAGAATTTCCGATTAAAATTACGGTAATTTTTAAGTGTACTCAAATAAGCAATGGATAAACCAATTATAGTGATATTTATACTAATCTGTCATATATTTTCTTTGGTATAATATACATTCCAATATTTAGAAATAATTCTTTCTTCCTCATTGGAAAATACACACACACATGAATATCTTATCACTCGACCAACTTAGTACGTGGCATCCATATAATCAAGATTTATAGAATATATCTCTATAGACCTTGGTAATCAATGACTAAGCAAAAACGTGAGCACAGAGACAAAAAATAGTCTGAAAAGTTTCTCTTTAGAACAGAAAAGCCACTAAACACCAAAACAACTTGGCAGCTATTTGAGAGTAGAATAATTTCCTTTGAATACAAAAGTAATCATTTTTTTATCAGCACGTCGATGTAGAACATTGTGAAGACAATTTCGATCAGAATTTGACAAACAATCAATTTTCAAGTAATTAATTAGCACAGGAGATGTTATATTAATCATGTTAATTATTCCATTGTTGATTGTTTTACGTTAACAACACTTTTGGTAATGATATGTATGTTCATGCTTATGTTTCTACTGTCAATTATTAGGCCATTGTTAAGTCATTTTTAACGAATCGGGTACACAAGTAATCTTATATGCTATTAAAATTCTCCTACCAGTACCCAAAGGGTACAAATTGTCTTCTTTAGGCTCAAAGCACGTAGTACGTATGTCAATTCTCACAGAATTCGAATGTGGATTCCGTTCTAATACGAGACATCTCAAGAAGAAAAGAGTTCCAAAGTCGCACACTTGATTAACATCACTGCCGTTATAATACACAGTATAATCCGGTATCGTTTGCGTGGATAAAGTTCTGTCTTCATTCAAATTGGTGGTTGGAAAGTCTTATTAGTTCTAAATAACTTGGTAGCAGTTAACAGATATTGAAAGAGAACCTTAATGCCAAGAAATTACCATTTTGAAGTCTATAACACACCGGGAAAGAAAATTGCTATAGCTCAATGGCGTTATCTTGAAGGGAAGATAACATTAAGAGGTAAGGGGACTGTCAAACTGACCTCATTTAATATTATATTCTCACAATGAGGAATATTAACCATTTAAAACTTAATAAAACTTTAAATGTTATCAAATTAATGTTTTTACTTGGAGAGGAAAATAAAAAATGTTCATAAAAACAAGTGAAATCTCTCTACAACTATATTTAATGGAAAAAACTTTATAGAACATTAATTCACATTAGAAAGGGTAAAAGACGTAGTACAACATAGAAAAGACTTGTAGATAAGTTATCTCTGGAGATATGTACGAAGTACTTCACAACAGCCATGAAATTCGGAGAATCTCTGTCTGTCTGTCTGTCTGTCTGTCTGTCTGTCTGTC
The DNA here is from genome assembly GCF_036898095.1 of Palaemon carinicauda. Classification (NCBI taxonomy): domain Eukaryota; kingdom Metazoa; phylum Arthropoda; class Malacostraca; order Decapoda; family Palaemonidae; genus Palaemon; species Palaemon carinicauda. Next base: position 162,323,622 of record NC_090728.1, on the reverse strand, counting down.
TGTGTCTGTCTGTCATATATATATATATATATATATATATATATATATATATATATATATATATATATATATATATATATATATAATATATATACACATATATATATACACATATATACATATATACATACACATATATATACATACACATATATATACATAATATCTATATATATATACATATATATAAATATAAATACATATATATAATATATACGTATATATATATATATATATATATATATATATATATATATATATATATATTTTCGACTAAAGTATAGAGTCAAATTTCAAGGCAAGCATTTTAATACATGGTAGTTTAATCTACTGCAATTTATAATTCATCACAGTGTTTATAATAGTGCTCAGTAACACACTAGTGTACACAACTTTCCTTACATTAAAAAGAGTTGACCTGATAAACTGCCAAGGAGACTACTATCTACACAAACCTTATCAAAGAATGATACCTATAACCTTTAAGAGATGCAGAGGCGCCAACGTGCCACCATGGTGCCAAGCCAAGTCATAATAGACATCTCCTTGCTAGTGCCAAATAGAATGCATGTCAAAATGAGATTGCAATTGTCAGTACAGGCTTTTTTGAAGTGCTGAGTAAAAGAATTTCATCATACCTATCTTATTAATTAATGAAAATATACTATAGTTAATGGCCTTACATTCCAGTATAGCGCAATTAATGAAATTTACTTAATTGGAATCCATAATATATGCGTCGCTAGAAATCTTTCCCACCCTTGGCCCCACATTATGGGGTCGGTTGCCTGTTGCACACTCTCCAATGCCTTCTATCAAAGCCATCCTCTTCCAAAAAAACTTTTTTTCTCCATATTATCCTTCACCTTGTCTCGCCGTCTAATTATCTGTCTTCTCTTTTATCTTCTCCACATAAGTTCCTCCCAACCCCTTCTCACCATCCGTCCTCCTCAACACATGCGTCGCTGGAAATGCAATATAACCTTTCCTACATCATTCTTACCCTTCTTATATAATGTTTACTCCTTTCTTACACAATTTTTACTCATTTCCTACATAACTTTTCATGTCTAAATTTTGTGGCCACTAAATAAGCTTCGTCAAGTCCAGACTAATCATTGGTTAATCTCAATTTCCTAACGGAATTGAACTAGACAAAATGCATATCATCAATGATCCTTTGCACAGTATTGTGGTCTTATTCCTTGAAGCAATATCTGATAACATTTATTCCAAGATTTTCAGAATTCTAAAGCAAATTTTTAACAGTAGACTATAGTACTTGAACCTCAATTGAACTACACCAAGGTTAAATCTTTTTATTACATATATAACTTATTCTCTTAATAGAAATAAACAATACTCAACTTTTTCCAGATTTAGAAATTTTGCATCCATTTTCCAAAAGAAAGTCTAACTGCTTTCTTCATAACTAAACCTTTACACACATTTCCTCGTTCTACTTTTTCCTCCTTCAATAAAACCTTGGCCTACATAAGTATGTGCCGGTGGCTTATCTCTATATCATCATCTTATCTATACGCTATAAACCTCACTCAAAGATAAGCTATCTCTATATAGAACAGGTGATTCATATCACATAATCATTTCAAGAATATTCAAGTGATGAAGTCTTCATTATTAAAAAAAAATAATATAGTTATAAAATATTCATTCGCTAATTCCTCAAGTCAATTATACTAGGCAAATATAAAGTTTGGACTCGTTACCTTTCATATGTAATATATATATATATATATATATATATATATATATATATATATATATATATATATATATGTATATATATATATATATATATGTATATATATATATATATATATATATATATATATATATATATATATATATACATATATATATATGTGTATACATATATATATATATATATATATATATATATATATATATATATATATATATTATATATATATATAAAGCTAATACTTAAGGAGCCATAGCACGTTCAGTAAATGCGTGCTACCCTCTATTAAGATAAATTTGCATTTGACTCGACTGTAATCTCTCTCTCTCTCTCTCTCTCTCTCTCTCTCTCTCTCTCTCTCTCTCTCTCTCTCGCTCTCTCTCCTTCAAAGTAAAAAGTTCAAGAAGTATTGTTCGGCTGTAAACCAACCACAACGACTTTCAAATGTTCTTCAACCCAATAAGTGTACATTGCAATGTGACAACACTAGCCTGGTATTCTTAAACTTCAGAATTCTCCCTCAAAATAGATTTAACCTTTTGAGATAAACTATCTCGTCTTTCCCAAGGATGAAAGATAAAGAAGGAGTGTTGATTGTGTAACAAGCCCTACTCTCAAAATTCTAAAAAATATATATATATATATATATATATATAATATATATATATATATATATATATATATATATATATATTTGTACCGAATAAACCTTTTAAACCAACAAGCCCTACTCGCAATATTCCGAAGAAATTGTAAAGAGAATAAACAATTTTAACCAATTTGATCTTTAATTTTCCGGGATACCAGCTAAATCTGTACACAGTTTCCTAAAGGAACTACAGTAAATTGAACTTTTGCCTCAATTCTCTTCTACTTCTATTAACGTGTGTGTGTGTTTTTTGTATATCTCACCCTTCCACCTATTCTATCCAAGTCTACATACATGCAATGGTCACGTAGCTACGCAAAATAAGGTACACACACATACAGCAAACACATAAGCAACGAGTGCGTACGTAATGACATTCACTTTCTGTTGAACAGGCTGACATAAGTCTCTCTTCATAGTTTATATATGAAAAAAACTGTTTTAATGTTGTTGCTTTTCTTAAGATGTGTTTTGTTAGTTCATTTCATCTCATAAAGTTTGGTTATTTCCATTCCACACTATTGGACCCCTTTCGTTTAAAGCAGCCTGATTTTCAAACTAGGGTTGTACCTTAGCTTGCACTAATAGTATGTAATGTAAAAAGTCTTTCATAAGCATTTCTATAGACATCATATATTAATTTTACCTTTTTAGGTAATACATACATACACATACCAAGGCACTTCCCCCAATTTTGGGGGGTAGCCGATATCAACAAAGAAACAAAAACAAAAAGGGGACCTCTACTCTCTACGTTCCTCCCAGCCTAACAAGGGACTCAACCGAGTTCATAATTAGCATAATTTGAATAATAATACCAGTGAAAACAACAACAACAATAATAATAATAATAATAATAATAAATAAAAAAAGACTGGGCAAGTGCACAAAAACCTCTCGACGGAATAAAATAACCCTCTTTCTCACGTGAGTTGGCACAAACGCCAAGTCTCTCTCTCTCTCTCTCTCTCTCTCTTCTCTCTCTCTCCTCTCTCTCTCCTATATAAAGTCCAGGGCACATGTGTTTAACACAGCTAAGCTGTTTTCCCCAAGTAAGTTCATTCCTTGAACTGTTGAATAGTTAGAACCTTATTTTATATAGGTAATGGAAATACAAAATAAATACAGCAGCTTCTACAAACAAGAACTAGAGGGACACTCAGAGTGCAGACCTCCGCCAAGGCAGCTTTACTTCTAGGCATTTTGCTAGACCTTAATCTTAACCTTTGACCTAGGACTTTCAAAATTGAATCACTTCAACGTCTCAACGTAACAATTAATTCCTTAAGTTTCAATAATCTGAGTAAAATTGTGGCCAGGAAGTTGTTCACCACAAACAAATGGACAAACAGGGGCGAAAACATAACCACCTCCCTACTCCGTTGGCGGAGGTAATAAATTTAGAAGGTAATTAAACGCCAATTCTTTAAAAGCAAAGATGAACGAAGCCCTTGAATTAAGCTAAGAATACTTGGAAAGAAGTAAGAAGTTGCGATTCAGTTGGTACTTGCAACCGGAGAGACATGCGTAAGCCATTACAACAGCAATGCTATATGATGTACATGACCAGAGTTTAGAAACCTTGCAAGGCCAGTTGTACTAAAGAGGTTACTGTCTTTCCCGGTTGAACTTTTCGGACTACGCCAGTTTTCTTCTTACATTATTCGTGTTTCAAGTCTGATAAACCTCTATTGTATGGTTATGTATTAGTTTTCCAAGATTATATTTTTTTTCTTGCTGTAGTAGTTTATAAAACAATCTCTGTAGTATAAAGTAATAAGGCCATCTATCATTCATCTCATTCAAATGCAGTTGTTAACTACAACATTAATAAAAAGGAATAAATAGTTAATACAACATATCTAAGAATTTCTATCTTAAAGAAAATGAATGTTGCAAAAAGGTAAAGGTAAACAGGCTCTAAAATGATTATAAAAACGTATTAACCTTTTAAGGCAGGTTACTGTTATTTCCAATACTTTACAATTACAAACGAAAAACCAGAACTAAAAGTAGGCTTTTTCTCAATGTCTGTAATAAACTCAAGTACACATTTCTTCAGTGTCATTAATAAGCTTAAGCAGATATTTTCTCCACATAGATGATAAACAAAAATATATTTATTCATTATCAATAATAAGCTTAAGGAAGATAATTCCACAATCTGATCACAGCTGGAATAAAACTTCTAGAATACTGGGCAGTGTTAAGCCTTATGATGGAGAAGGCGTAACTGTTAGAATTAACTGCATACCTAGTAATACATGCAGGATGGTATGGTCAGAACTATGAAACATCTTATGCAACATGCATAAATTACTAACTGAACGATGGTGCCAGAGATTAATATCCGGATCAGGAATGAGAAATTTAACAGACCTCAAGTTCTTGTCCAAGAAATCAAGATGAGCGTCAAAGATGAAGACCAGATAGGATAATAATACTCGAAATAAGGTCGAATGAAAGAATTAAAACAAATCTTCAAAATAGATTGATCACCAAAAAATCTTAGATAATCAATAAAGCACTTTGTGTGCAAATGAAGAAGAAACAGACGGATTATGTTTCTTAAAAGTAAATTTATTATAAAAAAACCACCCCTAAAATTTTAAAAGTGTCTTACTAAGTTAAAGAAACATTATCAATGCCGATACCTGGACGCTGGCTGAGGAGCCAGTGTCCTTGACCTACATATAATCATAAGCTCGAAAAGTAGATATCTCAATATCGATAAAATAACTCTAAAAGTGGACATTTTCTCAGTGTCGATAAGACATTGAGAAAATGTCTGCTTCTTGAGTTCATAGATATTTTTACTCGATATCGATAAGAAGCTACTGAAGATTAGTATTAGTAATCTATATGAATGAAATGATAATTTTGATGAAATAAAAAAAGTACGTAGTATCTAAGATCAACATAATGGGGTTATCATTGACAAAGAAGTGAAGCATTAGGTTCATAAAAAAAAATAAAAAACACGTCTATTAAAAAATTATGGAGAGAGAGAGAGAGAGAGAGAGAGATGAGAGAGAGAGAGAGAGAGGAGAGAGAGAGAGAGAGGAGAGAGAGGAGAGAGAGAGAGAGAGAGAGAGAGAGAGAGAAATTATCTCTGGAAGAGAAATTCCTCTCTTTTAAACCTTCTACAACGTACATCAGTTCAATATGAGCCAATAATAACAATAATAATAATAATAATAATAATAATAATAATAGGAAAAAGAGCTTTCATCTTAAAGACCTGTGGCTCTTAAAAGTAAAAACTTGCTACACGAGTAGCAATTGCTTTATTCCCAATGTCAGTACAGCTTCAATTCGTGGGAAATTCACGAGCGCGGGTGTGACTACTACATGCCATAGTAGTAGTAGTAGTAGTAGTAGTAGTAGTAGTAGTAGTAGTAGTAGTAGTAGTAGTAGTAGTAGTAGTAGTAACTATTAAAAGAAAGGTTAAAACTTTAATTTTAAGCACCAGTCAAATATAAGGGAATTACCATCCTACCCTCGTCAAGCGCACTCCGGAGATGACGTAATTTGCATAAAAGAATAAGCGTGACTTTATAATACTATTAGACAGTTATAAAACCAAGAATTATGGATCCCACTATTTGATGTGTACTTATGAGAATAAGCTAATACAAATTATCAAGTCTTTATTGAAAGGTCTCAAAAACTGCTCACCAACAATCATTCAAAACAGGTATGCTGGTGTTCATATTATTAGAACAGCAAAAGTATTACAAACTAGAAACGCACTCTGAAAGTGCAGACCTCCGCCACGGCAGCTTATTTCTTGAAACCAGATTGTCTTTCTCAGAATCAATTTAGACCGTAGGCGTAATTGAAGACTGACAATCATGTGCGAATTGGGGGTTAAGGTTAGGGTTAATTCGGTCGACCTTTTTCTCGACCTTAACCTTGACCTTAGACTTTCAAAATTAATAGCTTCCACGTCTCAACACAACAATTAATCCCTGAAAGTTTCACTGCTGTGTGTGTAAAATTGTGGCCAGGAAGCTGTTCACAAACAGACAAATAGGGGGTGAAAACATAACCTCCTCCCAACTTCATTGGCGGGGGTAATACAACTACATTTTCATCTCAATAGAAGCAATGGGCTCACAGTCTAAAGTTGTAAAATATGAGCACCAAAGCCTATTATAAAATATTTACCAAGCCATGGTTGCACGATTGCTCAGTTGCAGGGCAATGCATATCCGTCCAAACGTTAGATCTGAATAAAGGTGAAAAGACCATAGAATGGGCTGAAATGTTACCAGGAGGAAGCGAAAACCCCGGAGCTGCTGTTTAAACAGACGAGGGTCGATATTTTAAGTCTTTTACATCCCATTTCTCTCCCACTAAAAAGAAAGGGGAGAGGTTGAAAACTGTTTGGGAAGAAAGTCTCTTCCTCAAGAATCCTCACATTATCATCATCATCATCATCATCATTATTATTACCATTATCAGTATTATCACCATCATTATCATTATTACTATTATTATCATTATCATTACTATTGATTATTACCATCATTATTATTACCCAAGCTACAACCCCAGTTGGAAAAGCAGGTTGCTATAAGCACAAGGGCTTTCAACAGGGAAAAATAACTCGATGAGGAAAAGAAATAAGGAAATAAACTACAAAAGTAGTAATGAACAATTAAAATAAGATATCTTAAAAACACTAAACATTAAAATAAATCTTTCATAATATAAACTAAAAAATTTCAAACAAACCAGAGGAAGGAAAATAATATAGAAGGAAGGGAAACTATTGCCATCTATAAAACTAATGAAAATCTATGTCAATAATAAGAATCCACTCCATTGTCACATGACAAAGTGTTTGCCTCATTTTATGACAAAAAAAAAAAAAATTTTCCTTAAAGGTTTTGGAGTACGAGGTTAAAAATGTAATTCCAAACTTGAATTGCCGACACGGGGGAAACCAATTTCTCTCTCTCTCTCTCTCTCTCTCTCTCTCTCTCTCTCTCTCTCTCTCTCTCTCTCTCTCTCTCTCTCTCTCTCTTCTCTCTCTCTCTCTACACTTAAAATTACGTTTTTCAAAAGCCTCTTATGCTGCTCACCACGGTCTATGCATATAACATAAAATACGGACCATGGATACCAAGATACATGGCTGTGCAAAGGATGTCATAAATTGCGGCTATGTAAGTATTCTATCTGTTGGTAATAAAAATAAAAAATCGAGATTTGATAAATGAAATATTTCGTTCAAGATGAAACTGAAGTTTTTTGTTCTCTAAGAGCTTCCATGTGGATTTGACAATGAACATTAAGCAATGTGATATGCAAAATACGAAATTACATAAGAATGTAAGCGATAAACTGATCTTGCGGATCCTGTAATAAGTAAGGTTCCCTAGGACCAGGAAAATAAGCAAGTAATATACCTAGACCGCGCTGCTCACGGCATTCAATCAAGCATGTAACCAAGCTTTTCAACTGGTCGATGAAGAAAGGTGAAGAGCAAAGGCAGAATTGAGGTCAAAGCGTTTCCAACCTTTGGGAATCTCTCTGAATCAAATATTTTTGGTGTATTTCATGTGCTAGAGCATCCATCATCTCAAATATTTAACTACGCAATGCCTAGCGGTTATCTATGAATGTGAATACATTTCTCCAATCATAAATACTATACAAATTTTAAATTTGCAGGTTTTATGAAGGAAAAATAAAAATTCAAGTTCTACACGTATGAGTCTCAAATCAGGCAAGGTTAATACAAATGATACTATGCTCGACCACAGTCCATACAAACACTGCATGTTTACTATACGATTGATTGTCAGGCGCCCTCAAATGGCTGTCCAAACTACTGTAAGCAGGCCTACGTGTTCTACAGAAAGGGAAGACCCGAGCAGCTGTGAAGGAGGAGGTGTATTGATTTCTCTCTCTCTCTCTCTCTCTCTCTCTCTCTCTCTCTCTCTCTCTCTCTCTCTCTCTCTCTCTCCTCTCTCTCTCTCCACCCAAGCCTTACTACTTATATTCAAACCACGCCCACCCACAGCAATGCTGCTAACATCCAAGTCAAATATTTGTTAATAAAACAACAGAATGCACGACTTTCTAAATGCAAATCGTAAGTACTGGCTAAACAGGTAACAGCGTGAACAAAGTTTGATTATAAATTCCTGAGAGAGAGAGAGAGAGAGAGAGAGAGAGAGAGAGAGAGAGAGAGAGAGAGAGAGAGAGAGAGAGAGAGAGAGAGAGAGAGAGATTGACATTAACCTCTTTCACCAATAAAATGAATGAGCAGTACTGACATACATAAGTTGGTTAGAAACGGCTGTAGCCAACCAACATGAAAAACTTATTCTATGTTTATTTCCTATACCAGTTCTTATTTCTCCGCTAAATCCTATTCATAGACGTTTAATGCCTTCATTCACAAGATGGATTTCTAGTTAAAATCAGGAATCCTTAAAACTGAAAAAAAAAACTAATAAATGATGCATTAACGTTGGTAAAATTACAAGTTCCAATTTCAAGTCACTCAATAAGAGTAACAATATCTCCTTTCTCTGCTCTTTAAAACATCCAAATTTGATGTTTCTAGCATCCAGGATGAAACTTGAACGGCCCTTGATTCCCGTGGGAGCCTTGCTTTTGTCCACAAAGATACCTGTGCTATGCAAGTTCTTTTTTAGCGATAAGATGAATATCTTTTCCTCAGTTTATAATCATCATCATCATTTCCTCCTACGCCTACTGTATTGACACAAAGGGCATAGGTTAGATTTCACCAGTCGTCTCTATCTTGAGCTTTAAAAATCAATACTATTCCATTCATCACCTACTTCACGCTTCATAGTCTTCAGTCCTGTAGGCATGGGTCTTCCAACTCTTCTAGTGCCTTGTAGAGTCCGGTTGAAAGTTTGGTGAACTAATCTCTCTTGGGGAGTGCGAAGAGCATGCCAAAACCATCTCCATCTACTCACCATGATCTCGTCCACATATGGCACTCGGGTAATCTCTCTTATAGTTTCATTTATAATGTTGGCAGCTGATTAAAATATAAGAACGTTTTAAGTCTATCCCAGTAAAGTATCCAAAATGGAAAAGTAAAGAATTACCAAAAATAAAAACTCATATCCAGCCGAGGACATTATATCAAATATACCTTATCAGAAAGGTCCCCGTCATATGTATAGTACATACCCTTTTGAAATAATCAAAATAAGGTGTGTTAGGGTATCAGACACGCTTTGAAAATGTTAATGAAAAATATTTGATTATATTACAGACTTACCTAAAAAGACTGATTTTTGCCTTGTGAGCAGTATTTGTAATAAATCAATTTGCATTGTCACTTACTTAAAATTTCCCCAACTCAAAATTTAATTATTATACCAACTTCGTCACTAGAGAAAACCTTACTTAGTGAGCAGCAGTTGTAATAAATCCATTTGCATTGTCAGCTATTTCAAATTAACCCAACTCAAGATTTAATTATTATACCAACTTCCTCACTAGAAAAAACCAAACTTAGTGAACAGTAGTTGTAATGAATCAATTTGCATTGTCAGCAATTCCAAAATTTCTCCCACATAGGATTTGAATAATCTACCTTCCTCAATAAACAAACAGACTGTCTTTCACCTAGTGAGCAGTATTTGTAATAAATCAATTTGCATTGTCAGCAAATTCAAAATGCCCCCCCCCCCCCCCCCACATAAGATTTGATTATTCTACCCTCCTCAAACAAACGCTGTCTTTCACCTAGTGAGCAGTATTTGTAATACCCTGTAAATCAATTTGCATTATCATTCATTTCAAATTTCCCACCATACAATCGCTACGCAACAACCACCCAACCCCAAAAATATGTTCCCTATTTCGAAATGAACCAAGATGCAGACAGAGGCCTTGCTGAAATCAATGACTCGCCGGTTGAAAACAGCTGACTCTCAGGTACGCTTTCCCTCACTGCGGCAACTCTAGACAGTTTAACTCTGTATTGGGGCCCACCGGCATTCAAACAAAAATGTCAAGCAACAATCGATACACAATTTTAGTAAGGATTAAATTGTTAGTTCAAAGATAGTGATGTAACATTCATGCGGTACAGCAGTTGATGTTAAATGTGAATCTCCCTTATACAATGAAGACCACGTGTCTGGAGATTAATAATATATATATATATATATATATATATATATATATATTATATATATATATATATATATATATATATATTTACACACATACAACTACACACACACACACACACACATATATATATATATATATATTATATATATATATATATATATATATATATGTATGTATATATATATATATACATATATGTGTATATATATATATATACATATATATGTGTATATATATATATGTATATATATATATATTATATATATATATATAAATCCTTTCGGTCAAGCTCAACTCTCCCCATCTCGTGGGAATGGAGAGAGGGAATAGTCAGACCCTGGTGAGAGGGGGTGCATATCTAAATATTTAGCAGTCAATATCGACGGGTCACGTACACTAGTTACTGATATTGATTAAATTAATAAATTTACTTATGACGACACTCTTTGAAGTTTTCAAAAAGAACAGCTCATTATTTGTAACCATTCTACAAGACAATAATTGAAATTGGACGAATAATTCTGGCACAAAATGAAAAGCAACGACAAATATCTTACAAGAGAAGGCAGTTCCCTTTAAAAAGTCAAAGTTCACCACGACCTGCAAATGTGACATAGCCGGGAAGAGTGCATTCACTTTTCTTTCATGTATATGAACAAAGGACACTGTATAACGGTACGTAACCTAGTATTCTTGCCGTACTATTAACTAAAAGGCATAGTGTTCAAGTGTCCAATTATCATATCATTCTTGTTATGCTTTTGTTGTTCCTGTTCTTTTTTAGATTCATTGTTACAGTAATAATAATAATAATAATAATAATAATAATAAGTTATTATTATTATTATTATTATTACTACTACTATTTCCATCCCATCAGAAGACCCATCATCCCCAGATACATTTTCTTAGCGAGCGCTTCATTAAGAGAGATCAAAGGGTAATATTAAAAGTGAAAGAAATCAAGAAAAAAAATCGGCAAAAATGGTTCAACAGAAAATGTGTTTGAACTGGAATATAGGTTGTGTACAGAAATAGTAACAAATATCTACTGCATAACATTCGACCCAAGGCTGACATTCTAAAAAGGGAACTTAATTAAATTCAACTAGTTTTTTTTTTCTTTATCAGTAATTATTTTTTTTACTTTACTTACTCAAGTGCTTATTGTGCGAGTATGTTTGTTTAGGAAGGAAATTGGTAGAATAATGAAAGTTTTCCATTACCATTTTCAAAACGTGTCTGATACCTTAACACCATTTTGATTTCAAAAACGAAATGTACTTATTATATGATGGGGACTTATTTGATAAGTTATTTTTTATGTATTGTCAAAGATCTCCTCGCCTGGAGATAAGTTTTTATCTTTACTAATTCTTTACTTTTCCATGCTCAGTACTGCACTGGAATGGACTTACTGTAGGCCTTGAACAAAAAATGAGGGCTTAATACACCCACATAGAGATCACAATCTAATTTTTTTTTTTTTTATACTGCACTCAGATAAAATTTGAATACTAAATTTGGCACGATGTAAGTAACTAGACACCTTATTAAAAAATTGTATTCCCATAGAAAAAATTGTAGTGTCACATCTCAGCACTAAACTAGTGTATGACTTTACCTTTGAAATTATTTTCTATCCAAAATCTAAGTTCCAACCAACAGGAGGGCATGCAGCACTGCCTTCTGAATTTCGTGAATTTGTCATCACAACAGTCCTTTTAAAGGTTAAATGTGCCAGACTGGCGAGGTTAAAGCTGCCCTACTCGAAAGTAGCAGCTGAGAAGGAAGCACAGTGAATGGATGCCGCCTCTCCTGGTTATAGAAACATATGGCACACAATGGTGTAATCAACACACTGGGCAATTAAAAGTTTTCATCGGGGATTTATAATATTTTTTCACGATTAGTCAAATCAACATGATCCAAGCTACAATGAGTCCACAGCTTGAATCAATCGTAAGGTTTGTGGTATATTTAAACTGACAGAATCCGAGTGACAATGAGTAAAAAATTAACTTAAAAAACCCAAGTCATGAATTAAAAAAAATGTTTGCAGAGGATCTATGGACTGATTTTATTATCATATGAAATATTTGAACGAAAAAGTCGTTACATTTTTTTAGGTAAACATATAACATTATGGCCCCTGAAATAAGACCGTTTTCCTAATGCAGTCATGATTAATCTCACTGAAAGAGGGGCATATAAAAAGTCAAATCATTACTAGTTAAACTACAGCCCCAGTTGAAAAAACCAGGATGCTACACGCCCAAAGGGTCCAACAGGAAAAATATTCCAGTAAGGAAAGGAAATAAGGAAAGTGAATAGTGTGCCTCTGTATACTCTCAAGCAAGAGAGCTCTAACCCAAGACAGTAGAAGACCAGGGTATAGATGATATGGTACTACCCAAGACTAGAGAACAATGGTTTGATTTTGTGGTGTCCTTTTCCTGGAAGAGCTGCTTAACATAGCTAATGTCTCTTTTAACCGTTACCAAGTGGTAAGTAGCCGCTGAACAATTTCGACGCAGTAGTCAATCCCATGAGTGATGAATTTATTTTTTGTCACCTGTGTTTTGAGGTGTACTGTATGGAGAGAAAAAAAAAAGCCAGACTATTCGGTGTATGTTTAGGCAAAGATAAAATGAGCATTAACCGGTGGCTGGTGCCTTGGCCAACCTACTATCTACTTTGGAAACCATTTCCTCCTGAGCTGAAAAATGTAAGGCTACTTAAGCCTAGTGTAGAAATATTAAGAGATAAATAAGCCTGAATCAAATATACAATTTACTGTTTGCGAGACTTATTGGAGGATGTAATGAAAGGGACAAAATCATATCATGAGCCACGTAGATTCTAAATAGTTAATCTAAATACTTTGTCCTACATCTGCTTTCTCAAACTTGCAATAAAGAGGAAACATCTCTAATCTCTCGAGTCTGGAAACAGTCACGCAAACCTTTCAGAGGCAGCTCTGACAGGGAACAAAAGAAAAAAAGGAAAAAAAAGGTAAACCAAAGAAATCAATAATAGACCAAAGGAATGACCCACATTGCACGACATCGCACGAAAGGCTCCA